>NC_091456.1:76926170-77292420 GCF_027789765.1 Dendropsophus ebraccatus
CACAATTCTTTGTGTCGTTGGCAGAAAGCAGCATGCTGAAAACTGGGGGAAAGAGATTGAATAGAAAATAACAAGTATGGAATGAATTGTATGTCTCACCATGGGCAGCAACATATGAAAAGCTATGTTTGAGAAGAATACCCCTGTAACCTACAGTATTTTTTGTAACAACTACTGCCTTTGTATTAAAACTAAATACATAAAGATCTACAATTTAAATCTAGTCTAAATGTGGTAAATTCAGCATGGTTTTTGATTATGTTTATACATACAGTATAGCTTAGACACTGGAATATGTATTGCACTTTTAACAGTTTATACAAACTTGCATAAATCAATAATTGCCTCATAAGTGTTTTTGCCTTCCTCTGGATCAACATGGGTTTCTGTTAATTGAACTTGGTGGTTACTTTGTATAAGTACAAGTGAAAAAATGATCTTTGTAATGCATTCTATTAGAAAAAATGCCTTCTTCTCCACTTATGAACCACTTCACATAGCCCCTTTATCCTTTGGCAGTGGTTCATTCTGAGTTCATTACTAAATCTTCCTGAAGGATTAGGTTATATGCTTCCCATAGATGTTTATGAGGAGAGGAAAGAAGGAAAGCTGGGGGTGCAACGAGAGAGAAGCTCTGCTGAGGAGTGCTACTCCTCATTTACCCTCACATGCAGCCTATTGTGTGCAGTCATCTGAAAGTACAGGAACACATTAAATTAAAGCCTAATATGCATGATGTTTCATAATTACAAGTGAAAAACTCAAAACAGGGTTAGAAAATGGGCATTCACTGGTGCTGAAACCTTTTACACTGTCATTTTAGTTTATTTACATTCATTGCAGGTTGCTATTTCTCATACTTTAAACCCTTCATTTACTGTGTGGGATTTGGACATAAGAGATTTTAAGTAATATGATTTCTGCAATGGGATAAAATATTTGATTTGGCCAAACAAGACTTAATAAAAATAAGCATGAATACTGTTTTTGTAAAACTTTCTGAAAAAGAACTTCTGTTGAAAGAAAAAAATATAGCAACAGTAATTTATGTTTTGTTAAGTGATACTATAATAAGCACTATTTGGGTTTTTTTTTGTTCATAAAAAGAACATGCTACAGTCAGTTTTATAATGCCTAAGAAGGCTCTTACTGTACGTTTAAAATGTTCAGAGATCTCTGGTGATTTAACAGCAGCATGAATGTATTCCATATGCCCCAATAGTTTTTCTATGTTTAATATTTGTTATTTAAACTCTGTGCTCATCCTTGCAACGTCCAGATTATATAGAAAGTCTGGTTGAAAGTGATGATGTGTGTCTATAAGTTTAGGGTTGTTGTCTTTCCCAGAAATATGATTGGGGACCATTAAAAATGTTTTCTTTGCTCTTGGCATTGCTAGCACATATGAATATTTAATAAAAGAACAAGTTAGACTTTATGGCCTCAATCCATTTGCTTGATGGGCTGTGAGTTCGAGGACAGTTGTCACACTTTCTGAATATATCACATAGAATTTAAAATAAACTGTTTTAAACAATTTACCTCCATTTGATTTTTGTCTATTTCCCCTCCTGTTTTACTAATTCTGCCTCATTTACTAATGGTGTGCGACACAAAAATGCCAGAAACTTGACACACTTGCCATTTTGTGTCTGCAGTTGTGTTTGAAATTGTGAGCATATCCTTTAAAACCCACCATAACCAACATATTTATTAAGCAAACCAATATTTTTTATGGGATTTCCATTCTAAGGCCATCCACACTACGTAAGTACCATAGTAATTACGGCCGTTGTAACAATAGCCGTGATTTCTATGGTACTTACATAGTGCTGCACCTACACATGGTATACACTCCAGCCAGGATCCCTAGCAGGGCCGCAAGAAACTGACATGTCAGTCCACACAATGGAGAATGTGGCTTGGGCTACATGCTCCATTTTGACCGCATCCGAATTCAGCAGTACCAGCCGCGATGATCTTCTCAGACACCGGCCGGTGTCTTACAAAGTGGGAACATAGGCTAAATATTTGCCACTTCTAGTGTAACAGAAAGTTCGGGTTTTAGTTTTGTCATGTGAAAAAACGCTTCGATTTACAAATGGATCTTAGGTGTAGAGTTCTTGAAGACCAGACAATCCCCCCTTTTCCCCTCCCTTTAGCTCTTTAGCAGCAGCAATAACAGCAGCAACTTAGCATTACCTTGCTTTGATCTTGCTGCTGCTGTTTCTTTCATTTCTGCTCACACCATGTAGCACCTTGCAAACAGTGCATCAGTAACCCCTCCTCTCTATGCCATCCAGAACTGTACTGTGTAAATTTCAGCTTAGCACAGCGCCAACCTGTTCAGTCTGGAGCACTTTCTGACGCACTATGTAACGTTATAGCAGAGAAGGCTATGTTCTGTAGAGTGATTGGTAAGAGATTTATGTGTACTGATGGCAGACAGCTCAGCTCTGGTCCCACCCCTAAAACATAGAGAATGAAAAATATCTGTACAACATGGAGGGACTCCATAAAAATATCTTCCTCTTAGAGAAATAAAATGGGAGTATATAAAGCACACTTGTTAAAGGTGAAAATAACACTGGCTGTTCACATGCATGGTGTGTATTATTTCAGGACTTTACCACAACGTCATGTGTCAGAGAGTTCCATACTTTCACTGCTCTTACAGTGGAGGATCTTCTATGTATATCATGAAGGAGATGCCTTCGTTTAGACATCTAGTTCGTCTAGACTAGATGTAAAAAGATTATTTCAAAGATCAAAGTATTGTCCATTCATGTATAAGGCCATGTTCACACAACGTAAGTTGTGTATTAATCATGGCCGTTGTTGCCAATGTGCAATGAATAGCAGTCACACAAGCCTGACAGGTAACACAATGGAGAGTATGGCTCTCCATTTTCTATGGGAGCTGCCAGACATACAGCATTCGCTGTTTCCATAGACCCCAAAGTAAATTAATGGAGTGGTGGCATGCATGTGTGATCTGCCACTCCATTCTAAAAGAAGACCTTGTCCCCATTATCAAGATTACAGGGCGCCACAACAGTCAGAATAGTTATCCGGAATCAGATAGTTATCATCTATCCACCAGATAACTTTACCAGTTGGGAAAACCCCTTTAGTTGCCTTGGTTGCTCTCTTCTGCACATGCCCAAATTCTGCCATTTCCTTGTTGTCCAAAATTGTACACAATATGCATGTGTGGTCTGACTAGTACTTTGTATAAAAGGCAAAAGTGTATTCTTGTCAGGAGACTCTATGACTCTTTGATTCTTCCAATGATTTTATTTGCCTTGTAGCTGCTGCCTGGCACTAGTTGTTAATGATTAGTTTAAAGCGTAACTGTCATTTCTAACAACTTTGCGAAAATCTAGAAATCAACTATAATAGAGGTGATTATTAGAAACTCTGTAATAGGTTTTATTAGGCAAAAGAGCTTGCTTGCTTCCCTACTTCCTTTCTCCAGCCCCCCTTCGTATCTGTTGCAGAGAAGCAAAATAAAGTCGAATTTGCTGTGTCCATTATAACCCATGGAGAGGGAGGGGCCAAGGGGGGTGAGTGAGCAAGGAGAGGAAAGAACCAGCCGCTGCAGTTTGCAGTATAGGAGCCAGCACATAACAACATCCTTTAATCTAACCTCACCATGTTCCCAGACCAGCACTGAGCAGTCTGACCTGTGAATCTAGTGTTTTCTGTGGCCAGACAGTCTCCAAACTGCAGGGCTGGTTCTCTCCTCTTCCTGCTCACTCAATGTAATGTAGACGAGTTTGCTTTGATGATGAACAGATAAGAATGGGGTGGGGGCTGGAAAACAGGTTTGTCATTAGGAAAGGAAGCTCTTTTGCCTAATAAAACCTATTATAGGGTTTCTTAACACTGTAAAATTTAACAATCATCACGAAACAGCCGGTGTGAGAGAAGATCATCACGGCCAGTACTGCAGTCATTACAGGCTGGATGCTCTTCACTGCAGTTGAATTCGAATGCGGGCGCATCCGTGCATGCCCGCATCCGAATTCGCAGCTGCACTTAATGGAGCGCGTAGCCGGAGCTGCACGCTCCATTGTGTGCACTGACAGGTTTTCTGCGGCCGCCATTTAATGAATAGCGGGCGCAGAAAACCTGTCAGTGCACGCAATGGAGCGTGCAGCTCCGGCTGCGCGCTCCATTAAGTGCAGCGGCGAATTCGGATGCGGGCGTGCACGGATGCACGGATGTCAGTTTTCTGCGGCACCAGTAGGGTTCTCGGTTGGAGTGTATACTATGTGTATGCATTCTGGCTGGGATCCCATAGAAGGAAGCACTACATAAGCTACGTAGTAATCATGGCCGTGATTACTACGTAGCTTATGTAGTGTGAACATAGCCTTAGCCTGTTCAGCTTGCTTCTAATAAAAAAAACTGCAGCTGAACAGGTCCCCCAATCCTAAACACTCATTACTGTGCTGAATCTATCCACATTAGCCGGGTACATGGACAGCTCCACTCTGCTCCAGTCTTCTGTTTTTCTACATAGCTTTACCATATGCCGTACCTAAGATTTAAGATAGAGTGCACTGGGTACAGCATCTGGAAAAGCTATGTAGAGAGGTATGTAGTATCAAAATGTTATGCAGTGCAAGTATTTTCTGACACTGCCCATAATACTAAGTATGGGCAGCAGCTGTTTCCAGTGTTATGTAGCTGTAAATACCACGTGCAGTGCAGGCATGGCTTTGGTATTCCCTCTTGTTGCCCATACTGTGTGGACAGCAGCAGAGAATAGCAGAGAAAGTTATTTGGATTTACATAGCAACAAGAATAGTTGAATGAGCAGTGCACTCAGCTGTTCCTATGGCTATGTTAAGTGCAGGAGCCCCTTTGCTATTCCCTGCTGCTACCCATAACCACCAGCATGGAAACCAGCAGGGAATTGCAGAGCCACTCCTGCACTGCATAGTCAGATGCTCCCAGGGCTATGTATCGCTACATAGACTTACCAAATGCAGTAGCCACTGCTCTAGCTTTAGGTACAGCATCTAATAAAGCTATGTAGAGAAAGGACTGAGAGCAGGGAGACAGTGTGGAGCTATGCTGCACCCATACATCAGCTGATGTGTATAGATTCAACATAGCAACAGGTGTTTGGGATTAGGGGGGCTGTTATGTACTCATAGATTACCTTTAAGGGTACAAACCCACACACCGTATACGCAGCAAATACGCAACAAATACGCAGCAGATTAGATCTAAATAACTGAACACAGCATCAAATCTGCACCTGCAGATCTGCTGTGTATACAGTGTGTGGGTTTGTACCCTTAGGCTGGGTTCACACACAGTATATTTCAGGCAGTATTTGGTCCTCATGTCCGGTCCTCATAGCAACCAAAACCAGGAGGGGATTAAAAACACAGAAAGGCTATGTTCACACAATGTTAAAATTGAGTGGATAGCCGCCATATAATGGTAAATAACTGCCATTATTTCAATATAACAGCCGTTGTTTTAAGATAACAGCAAATATTTGCCATCCACTCAATTACAACATTATGTGAACAGATCCTTTCTGTGTTTTTAATCCACTACTGGTTCTGGTTGCTATGAGGACCTGACATGAGGACCAAATACTGCCTGAAATATACTGTGTGAACCCAGCCTTAAAGCGCAACTATAAAATATTTTGACCATTCAGTTTTAGTTAGCTTAGGTCATGATAAGAATTTTTCCAATATACATAAATAACCTAAAATGAACAGTTTTTTAAATACATAAGGCTGATTAAGCCCTTATAGCCCTCTCTGGCTGTGACTTATTTCTGCATTCCTGCTGGACACGCCCCCTCCCTGCAGATCCGTCCTGAGTGTACAGACTCTGACAGGAGGATCAGATAACAGCCCTGTCACAGAGAGAAACATAAACAAAACCTCCTCCCCCACCTCCTAGCAGCACGTTCTCCCCCCTCCCCTCACAGAGGTGACTAAGCAGAGCTGAGGGGGTTGTGTGTGAGGAGCAGCGCAGGGGAAGAGCTGGAGCTGACATTATCCTACAGTGTAATGAGAGCAGATGACTGTATCTAATCCCACTGTGTGTGATACCATCGGCTGGGGCTCTGAATCTAATCTTACATTGTGATACTGTATGCTGGGGCTGTATCTAATCCCACTTTGTGTGATACATCTGCTAAGGTGCTGGTCAGTGAATGGAAGGACGCAGCCAGGGAGATGAGGGATAGGCCACGCCCACTTTCTCTCAGCCAGAAGAAAAATTCATTTATTCCTCTGAGCCAAACAACTGGTGATATCTCAGCGAGCGTACACGCTATCAACGCAGTTTAGTTTTTAAAGGGTAACACGTGGGCTTTTTATTTGAGGAATTTCATTTTTTGGCTACTGAAATTATAGTTACGCTTTAAGACTAAACTTCAGACAGAAAGGACCACAAACACACAGCCACTGAAAACCGCTGCTGTAAAGGCCTGACAGAGCATTAAAAAGGAGAAAACACAGCGTCTGCTGATGTCCATGAGTTCCAGACTTAAGAAAGTAATTGCCAACAAAGGGTTTTCAACCAAGTATTAGAAATTAATATTTTACTTACGATTATTTAATTTGTTCAATTACTTTTGAGCCCCGGAAATGAAGGAATTGCGTTTAAAATGGTTTAGTTTCTAACATTCTTATGCAATCATTTGTTCACCCCACTGCATTAAAGCTGAAAGTCTGAACTTTAAAGTGACTGTACCACCAGGCTTAGGCTGAAGCACTGGAGGCGGGCCAACCCACCCTTAGTGGGAAGAAACTCCAGCCCCTCCATGACGTGACTCCATTAGAATCAATGGAACCCTTATTATAGAGGGGCTAGGGTTTCCTCCCACTAAGGGTTGGTCGGCCCGCCTCCAGTGCTTCAGCCTGGGCCTGGTGGTACAGTCACTTTAAGGGCATCTGAATTGTTTAGTTTACAATTCATTGTGGTAGTGTGCGGGGAAAAAAATTAGAAAAATGTTATCTGCCCAAATATTTATGGACCTATTGTAACTGTATGTGTAAAGTCATTTGTTTTCTTTTGCGCATTGTTTATGTTTATTTTAGTGGAAAAATTTGTTCATTGTGGCATTGGATAGCATGGTGATGAAATATTTAGTTTCACAACAGGGACAGTCTCCTGTTGGAAAGGATTTGACAGTAATGCCATAAATGACTGCGTTGTCAAATAAAAGGAGGATTAAATATACATGATAGGGGTATATATTAGTATTTTGCAAACAGAGCTTTTTCACCCTGGGTGTTCTTCTCAGTCTGGGTTAGCTCATTCACTTGTGCTCATTGACCTTTCTGTTGCACCCTCCTCTCACCATATTCCTATCATTAAAAATTAAATATTTCAGGTCCTATTTTTGATATCATTACGTGCATAATTGGCTAAATGCTTTTAGCGCTTCCTGCAGAGCTAGAGCAGCATGAACAACAAATGCAGGAAATGATTGACTGTGAAAATGCTTCTTCACAAGTCAAGCAAGAAAATAGAAGTTGCAGTTTACTTAAATACCTTTAGGCTGGTACCTTTAAATACCTTTAAATGTAGTTTTTGTGGTAGTGCAGAATTTTAAGCCATATCCAGTGGTGGATTCAAAAGGAATGGGAAAAGTAAAGAAGGATTTATACTTTTAATGCTGTATTTACTAATTCATATTGAATCAAAAGCTGCATGTGTGTTTTCAGCCTTATATGTATAGATAGCAAGTGAAAGTGCAACAATTGTGTCCAGGTTGCAGAATATGCTTTCAAATCCCATGGCACCTTTGCTTGCAAGTTCGTAGTCAGCTGCTAAAGTAAGCGATCTACAGATTTACTGGCAGAGCCATAGTCTTGTATTGCGACACTTGTATATGTGTACAAGTGGGCAAGTGGAAAAATTTGAGCAACTTTGACAAATTGGGATCTGAGCATCTCTGCAAAATGTCAGTTGTAGTATGATGTTCTCAGTATGCAATGGTTAGTACTTACCATTGGTGATCAAAGAAAGGGGAACCAATGAAACATGGTCATGGTTATGGGAGCTCTTGTAGCATAAAATTTTAAAAAACAAAAAAATTATATTGGTTAATGATAAAAAGCAAAAAGTCGAGTACATATGTGTATCAAAACTGCATAGGCAAATGTGCAAAGAAGAGTGCCCATCTATGTGGGTTCGGACTTAAGTGCTGGGCTGTCTGCAGGTACATGAGATCCTTGTGGTCAGTGTAAATGGCCATCAGATGAGCAACTCCTCACGGGCTAGCTTAATAGCCAACAGTTTGTGTATATTATGCTATAAAATTCCCAGTCAATGTTCTAAGACTCCTAGATAGAGTGAGACTTGGTTTCAATGGACATCTCTTTGCTCAAGAGGTGTGAGAGCTATTTTGCATATCCTTTTTTTCCTAGAATTCCCAGTGGAGCAGCAATGGCCTGTAAGTCTCCACTTGACAGACTCTCCTTAAGGAGAATTAGTATACCTTAGACCCACGTTGATCCCGTTAAGGCCTATCACTAACTAGCCAACACCTTGCTCGGCACGAAAAAGGGGCAACAACCCTGAAACAGCTCTGTGCAGATTGGAAGGTTTTCCTTTTAAAGAGATTGCTTGGCTTAGCATAAAATCCCTAGATATATCAAATAGCGTGGTATGTAACACTAAGTACCAGATGATTCCAAAAATCCTAGCACTACAGACAAAAATAACAAAAAATAGGATATGCTTAAATAAGGAGTATTTATTAAGGTGACAGCTTCACCAATATTTACAGATATTTACAAATTAAGTAAGTTATGGAAATTCATGCACACGGTCGTGCTGTTCTTTCTCTATGTCGACATTGTTCAGTGCAGTCCAGAACCTTTGTCGGTCTATGAGCTGTAACCAGAGATAACGTATAGTACCAATCAATCAACTCTACACCGTGATGGCATCGACAACCAAGCGGTCCTGCAGTGGATCATTCTACATGCACAGGACAGCAATATATCCCTAGGAATATTGTGCACTCACATAGAAATAAGAGCATTGAGGGGACATTGGTCTACTGTAGCCACTGCTACCTAGGACCATCCCTCTGATTGCTCCTAACATCGGTATAGTAAGTTGCCATATTGCTGTGCCTTGCAAATGCTTTACAGTCCTCTAATGTTATGTGTACAATGTATTGTATTTAACCTTATACATACTGTCACATTTCATAACTAGCCTCGGCGCCCCTGATGAGGTCACGGTTACTAGTGACTGAAACACATTTTTGTAAATTGTATGGACTAATACTACATAAAACATGATTGGTTTGACTGACTACTATACTCGTAGACCGACACGGGACGGAGTAGCTTGGTTGTCGATGCCATCACTGTGTAAAGTTGATTGATTGGTACTATACGTTATCTCTGGTTACAGCTAATAGACCGACAAAGGTTCTGGACTGTACTGAACAATTTTGACATAGGGAAAGAACAGCACGACCGTGTGCATGAATTTCCATAATTTACTTAATTTGTAAATATCCATTAAATCCCTAGTGAATGTTCTAAGACTCCTTGGTAGAGTGAGACTTGACTTGAAGGGACATCTCTTTGCCCCAGAGAGAGCTGTTTTGCATATCCTTTCTTCCAATGCCTTACTGGTAAGTGAAATGGGATTCTACCCTTTCAGCCTTTCAGGATGATGACTGGGCAACATTATAGAATTCTATCTGTCAGTTTCCCATGCTGCAATCAATAAAATGATACAGCTTAACTTTATTCACTAGTCCTATCTTAGCCCATTGTGTTTACACAGGCTACCATCTTCTAACTGCCTCAGGCATGGGCAACACTATACTTGCAACTTCCCCCAAGAGACACTGTTTCTTGCAGGGAAGACAATTGTACTATAGGTCACCTCCCCTCAATTAGAATTTGGAAGCAATTGGTAAATTCTGTTATTCTCTATGAAAATGTAGCATATCAGCATATAACAGGTGTCCTCACAAATTTAATAGAATTTGGGGTGCCTGGAACCAGTCACCTTTAAAGGGGAACTCCGGATAAGAAAAACTTGTTTTCTATTAAAAGTACATTAAAAGTTATATAGATGTGTCTATACAATGTATTACTGTATCTGTACAGTTCTGCCACACTGGTAGCTGATAGAAATCCAGGAAGTGAAAAAAATGGTCCCTGTGCCAATTCACATTGTCGCCTGCTCCTGCTGCTTTCACGCCCTAGGAGACAAATCTTCCATGCCTCTGTCTCAAACTGTGTGTGTTTGCTAATGATATAGACAGGGGGCAGGGCGTGATCTCACAGGAGGCTTGGCTGGATAACCCAATCCCCTGACTGATTCACCATCTCTAACCGGCCAGAAGCAGCTGCTGCACTTATTTTTCTGATTGTAATGGGTGGGGGCTGTGATGATCACATGAGGGAAAGCATTGCATTCTGGGAAATGCCAAACCAGGAAGAACAGAACCACAAAACAGAGCAAAGCCCCTCCTCCCCCCCCCCCCCCCCCAAACAAAGGGATTTTTGGTAGTTTCAACTGGGATAGACAGGTAGACAGGTAAGTAATGCTATATGCTTCTGCAGAAGTTTCATTTTTTTAACCTCTACCTGGAGTTCCCCTTTAACTGCCTCAGAGCCTTCTATGTCATCCCCCATCATTGCCTTACTAACCCCTACACCGGTTGTGCCTCACCTGAATACTGATCTCCCCTTTCTGAAGTTTTATCATCTCATAGATGCTATGGTGCTGGATTGCTTTGAAACAGTTTTTCTTGTTTTTTTTTGCTATATAAAGTTCTGTATCTTGGATCCATAATGTTACATGTATAGTCACATGATTTTACTATTTTTGTATCCATACACCCTCCTGTGAAGAATGTTGTTGTTTCTATGACATGTTGCAGCTCAATTGTTTTTAAATGAGTAAAAATAAATGTGTGGAATGTGATATTTCTTTCTTCAGGTGGCATAAATAACTGTGAATAAAACTTGCAGCTTGTAAGTATGCAAATTGAGGAAAATAACATCTGGGTACTTTACATGTAGTTCCTGTAGACTAAGGGGTGTTTTCGTTGTGGTATGAACTAGACCGTGTATGGAGGTGAGGCAAATGCTGATGCCAGTTTTTTAATATGGGGTTGTAGTGTCCATCTTGGAAGTTCGGATTACCCAATAATGTAGAACAGGCGGGGTTCAGTTGAAGTTGGGTTCTGATTTTTTTTGCCAGAATTTCAATTAGGAGTTTTCTTTTGTCCAAGGAAAGTTCGGTGTAGGTAGCATGCAGTAGGTTGGGCACTCTAACCTGTGTGACACCTGTGCACTTGTCAGTGCTTATGCACAAACCTTCTGAGCATTGGAATTAAATTAAAATTTAGCAAGTCAGGCATAAGCAATCAACCTTAAAAACTTCTTATAGTCAGGTGCATTTCATAGTTCCACAAATATGATAATTGTTTAAACTGTAGAAGGCACCGTGGCAAGCATTGACCATCCAAAGGGTTGGGGTTGAGAGAGAATGATGCTGTGTATTCTGCTTCACTCACAATCATTGCACTTTCCACATTTAAGCGCTATACAGGAATGATGTGGGCAATGCAAAACCAGCAGAGAGTGTAGAACACAAAACAAAGACAAGATAGAAGATCAAGGGCTGGCTGGGGTCAAACCTAACTGATAATGAGAGACAGAATCAGGATTAGAGATGAGTGAATCAGATTTGTTTTGCTTCCTACAAAACAAAACTGATCTGTGCTCATATCCCTCAGGCTGGCAGCTCCCTGCAGAGGGAGGATACCACCTGGAAAATTCCTGAAAAACATGGACACATGTCTGTGTCCATGTTTTCCAGTCATTTTTCAGGTGGTGCCCAGGCAGTATCCTCCCTCCTTATATAAAGCAAAACTCATCTGATTCCCTCATCTCTAATCAGGATGCAAAAGGAGGAGTCAGAGATACAAGGGCCAAGATCAGAGTAACCAGATTAAGAGACACAGAGATATGCAACATAGGGTAGACTTAGGAGGCTAAGGTGAGACTAAATAGTACACATATAGTATAGAACAAACAGACACTGTATAGGAGGTCAGGCATCCAGTCCAGAACGTGGTTGGACCAGGCACACAGAACTGAGACTGACAAAGCAAAGGATGGAAAGGCAGGATGTCAATCACAAGTAAAACAAAGGTTGAAATGTTAAATAACCAGAGGGAATAGGAACAGGGAAGAGATGGGTGTGGTGGAGAATCAATTACTAGGGCAGAATCAATTGAGCTATGTTCAGACAGTGCTCTGACTGGTGTAACTGAAATCTATAATTCAAATACTAAATAATGACTAAGAGCACACATTTTTTTGGATCTGGCCTTAGATTTGCTGTTCAAAAGCAGATAAATGTAAATTTTAATAAAAATAATAAATAGATGTTATTTTGGATCATACTATTGACATTTAGGGACAGCTGTTGAATACTTCTCTTTCCCTGTAAATGAAAGTTAGGGTTGGGTGGTGTATTTGTTGTTTTCTGCAATTTATTAGATATAAAAGTATTTGAAGCTATAATGTTGCATTTATTGTGTTTTCTATCTCAAATATTTATGAGCATAGAATGTCTTTATATTTATGGACTAAAAAAAGGGATAAGTAGATGATAAATATCCAATGAAAATATTTATTTAAAGGGAACCTGTTACTAGTTTCATGCTGCCCAAACTATCCTTGAATCACAGGCAGAGCCTACCTTTTCTCCTCTCCAGCACTCCACTTTCTCTTCCCATCTGTCTTGATAACTCCCACAAACATGAGGGGGACAGGAGCATATTGCGGGCATTGCATGCGGACAAAACCACATCCACACGCAATGTCCAATAGCTGCCTAGTGTCGCTGCAACACTGGTAACATCGGGCAGTTATAGATCACTTTTATCTGCAAAGTATTAGCATGAACGAGCAGAGAGAGAAAGTGGAGTGTCGGAGAGCAGAAAAGGTAAGACCTTTCCTGCTCTCCAGATATCCCCTTTAATTATCAAGCAGTATTGCAGCTAAATGTCTGTTTATTGAGCGGCCATTGACAATTAAACTGCAGCTGAATTCAAATTAAAAACTGCACTGATTCCTAGTGATTGCAGTTTGTTGCCAAATTTAGGCTAGAAGAGCATGTGCAGTTTTTAGAATGCCATCATACAAAATCTGCCATTGCCACTGCAGATTTTCAGCCGAAATCAAGATTGGATTCAAAATGTTTTGAACCCACAGATTACAAGTAGGGCCCCAAATATCGTCAGCTTTAGTGAATACAGAATGTGTTATCACCGCAATATGATACCACCACATCATAGCCACTAAATACCACCATACCAGTAATTAAAAAAATCACTATACACAGAGCAGTAGAGTAATATTCACCACATACTGTGGACCCCCCGTCATCCTCCTTACCGTTGCAGCTCAGCTGTACAGCTGTAGGATAGGGCTCCAACAGCAGGAGCTGTTGCTGGTTGTGAGATTCTATAGTGAAGATGGATTCCAGGACAGTTGGGGGAAAGGAATTTTTGCAAAGAGGTATTCCCATCTTGAGAAGTTACCTCCTATCCACAGCACAACAAAATATGAGGTAAATTACAAATGGGATTGTCACAAACCCTGCAATGCTCAGGGGTCAGCAGACAGTGCACATCCCCATTCTTTCAATAAAAAAATGGAGCATCTGTCAAACACTTATGGCATATCCAAATCCATATGGAAATATGTGATTTCATCACAAATATGTTCAGATGACATTTTACCTGTGCATTATGAGTATACATCAGCAACCTGTCAACAAAGAATGCTATGCACCTTTCCCCCGTCCTTCTGTTCAGTGACTCAACTGCTGCAAGAGGGGACTGCAGCAGAGCTGGGGCCAGGCACAGGAGGAATAGGAGGAGATCAGGAAGAGATAAGTTATGTATGCTGCAGCTACTCTATCTCTTCCTGCTCTCAAGCATGTTCCCCTAGCCCAATCCCCATTCACAACGTCCCGTGTTGGCGGCTGTATGTAAAATAACCATCCTTTGCAGTGCAGAGCCAGAAAGTTTAATCACAGTCCCGGTTGCCCTGATGGGGATGGAGGCCCTAGGCAGTTGCCCAGTTTGCCTTCCCCTAATGTCGAGACTGAAAATAATACATGGTTTTAAAACTGTTTTAAAAATAAAAATCTGGATAGTGTAGCGTGCATTTGTATTCAGCCCTTTGTAGGACCAACTTTCACAGTTACAGCTGCAAGGGTTTTGCGGTATGTCTCTACCAGCTAAGCACATCTGGAGACTGAAAATGTTGCCCATTCTTCTTTACAAAACAGCTCAAGCTTAGTCAGATTGGATGGAGAGCGTCTTTGAGCAGCAATTTTATTGTCTCATCGCAGATTTTCCATGGGGTTAAATCTGTACCCTAAGAGTATGTTCACACTGAGGAATTGGTGAGGAACTGAGGAGGAAAGTTTTATGCTTGAAATTTCCTTTTTTTCAGCTCTGGCGGAATTGGCCCGGAGTTCGAGCTGAAAGTGAAAATTCACAGCCCCAATGACTTCTGTGGGATTTCTCTAAGGGAATCCATCCAGAGAATTGACATGTCAATTCTTTGGGTGGAAAGTGGATCCGCGATGGAACATTCCAATGCTTAAATTCCGCCGTGTGAACAACAGAGTGGGAATCCCATTGAACACAGTGGGACATTGTTCTGTACAGTCAGAATTTCAAGGGAATACATGTAAAATTAAGCACAGATTAAGCTTGAAATTCCACTCCTATTCCTCCTATTCCATACCTTAACTGGGCCATTCTAAGCCTCCATTGCTTCTGCCTGGGCCTGGTCGTACAGTCACTTTAATATGCTTTTATCTAAACCATGCAGTTGTAGCTCTGACTGTATGGTGTCCTGCGGAAAGGTGAACTTCTGCTCCAGTATCGAGTCTTTTGCAGCCTCCTAAGAGGTTTTCCTAAAGGATTGCCCTGTATTTAGCTCCACCTGTCTTCCTGTCAATTCCAACCAGCTTTCCTGTCCCTTTTAAACGTCGGTCTCATCTGACCAGAGCACCTTCTTCCACATGGCTTACTTTCAAAAATGACTCTCTTCTTTCCACTCTTCCATACAGGCCATATTTGTGGAGTACATGACTAATGGTTGTCCAGTAGACAGTTTCTGTCCAGGTGTTAGGCTATCAGGTTAGGTCAGAAATGAGTATCCTTTGGCCCTGTAGCTGTTGCAGAACTACAGTTCTCATCATGCCTGGACAGCCAGCAAAAGCCAAATGTTTGTTTTGGTTGTCCAGGCATGATGGAAATAGTAGTTTTGCGGCAGCTGGAGGGCTGCACGTTCTTCATCCCTCAGTTAGATGGGTGGCCATGTCTTGGTAGATTTGCAGTTGTACCATACTCCTTCCATTTTTTAACGATGGATTGAATAGGGTTTCCTGAGATGTTGAGAGCTTGAGATATCATTTTATAACCTACCCTGCTTTACACTTCTCCACAGCTTCAGCCCAGACTATAAACAGAGAAATGGTCATAAAGGAGAGCCTGAAAATTCTCCTCATTTCAAATCTATTTCTGGCTTTGGTTTCCAAAATCTGTCATATAAATCTCTGTATATACCATAATGTTCTCTAATAAACCTCTGAGGCTTTCACAGAACAGCTGTTGTCATACCAAGAATTAATTACATGACTTCTGAAGGTGATTGGTCACACTGCACTTTATTTAAGGGAATCAGAGTACAGGAGGCACATCACATACCACCAGATGTTTTTTTATTTAAAAATGTTGAAAGCCATGTACTGTATCTTTTTCTTTACAACTCACAATCACTTGCTACTTTGTGTTCGTCTATCACAACCCAAATAAAATACATTTACATTTGTGAGTGTATTGTGGAAAAAATGTGCAAAAATTCAAGTATAAATACTTTTGTCACGACATTGGCAAGAGTGCTGAGAGAAAACATATACAGAGGTTACTGTGCAAGAAGAAAGAGGAGCAGTCCCAAAATATTTTCACTGGTGGATCCTATGTTATTGGCCCCAAGGTTTGTGTTACCTTTTATTGTAATCCTGTCCATTTAAGAGTTGACTGCTGAAAGTAATCTCTACCCTCTAATCTCAACCTTTCTACCATATTCATGCCACCACAATCAGTGTGAACCATCTCCTAGAACAAGCATGGGGAACAGGGAGGCGCCTCCTCTGCCCAGAGCCTCACCAGGTTGCAATGCACAAAGTCCAAGAAAAGTTGTAGGCGATATTGCCAACCCTTTATAACCACTTTTTTATTCATATCGGGTTAAAATATCCATACAGATGGAAAAATGTGATGCGTTTCGACGTATACATGTCCTAATCACTGCAGTGATTTAGACGTGTGTACGTCGAAACGTGTTGGATTTTTTCCATCTGTATGAATATTTTAACCCAATATGAATAAAAAAGTGGTTTTAAAGGGACGGCAGTATCGCCTACAACTTTTCTTGGACTTTGTGCAAAAAAAAGTTGTAAGCCTACTGTAAGAGCTCAGTGGCCATCGTAGAAATTGTGGAAAAAACAATGTTTGATATGTTTACAAATGTTTAACCTAAAAAGTAGATTTAAACAATTGGTAATTTTAAATGTCAGCTGGTATATATTTTTTTTTATCGAAAATGATGCTGCAAAATATATAATGTGACAGTCTTATAAAATTTGCACTAGAGTTTCCAATTCCTTCTAACACCATGAGCAGCAAGATTTACATGCATTTTATTGTGAATTAGAGGACTACATTAGAAATCTCATTTAGATCTCCTTCAGATGAATGCTAGTCATTACATGGGGCTTTTTTTACTTCTTGTATTCATTTACCTGCAGTACTTTTATTTCTGGAACCTTAATCTTCTGTTTTTACTGTGATGTTGTAGAACTTGGAGCGTATGGAAAACTAAAATATTATGACACTATGACTGAAGAAGGTAAGATTTTTTGGAAAATTCACTAGCATTTTGTTGTTTGTTTTGGCTTATTTGTACCTTTTTATTTATGTGACTATACTTCTTCATCCCTGCATGGTTCACAGAGGCTGCTGCAGTTGTTGGTGTTGGTGTTGCCTGGTTTGATGTTGTTTGCCTCCAGTTGTGTTTCTTGTGTTGTTCAGATATACTGACCATTACAGTGATTACCTTTGGGGATTCAAGACTAGCATGTTTGGCTAGAAATGCATTGTATGCCTATTTTAACATCTTTGTTATGTTGTTTTAAAAAAGGAAGTTGCTTGAGGGTATTACTATTCAGGATATGTATTGCATCGGTTTTTTACATTTGACTTTCTGCCATGTGATCAGGGGCGGATTAACTTTACCATAGGCCCCAGGCTGTTCACCAAGCCTGGGCCCCCCCACTTCACTGTAACTATGGCAGCACTAGCCTGGCGTTCATAGTATAGGACAGATAATGTCTGATGTCCAGATTTGTGCAAAATTGCCAAAAAAACTGTGATTTTTTGCAAATCATGGTGGAAGTGTAGCCAGGAGACAGTACACCACTGAAAGTATAAGTCTTTTTGGGTGGTCATGGGCCCCCCAGGAGCTCAGGGCCCCGGGCTGCCGCCCGAAACGCCCCTATTATAATCCACTACTGCATGTGATAACAGAAAGCTGATTAGTAATTACAGTAAAGGCTTTATTATACTTTTGTAAAATAGATCTATATGCATTTATATTCCCTGTTCATTTATCTTTACTGACAGAGGTGTCATATTCTTTGAATAATTTTGAATATACTCTTAATAGATATATATAAAAAAAAAAAAGAAATATAATTTTCTCAAGAACACTGCTCTTGCACTGATCTTATCACATCAAGTAGAATATTTCTTCAAGGGTCATTATAAAGGTTAAACTAAAAAAATGTACAAAGATATATGAAATTCTTATGAAAAAAAAAATATATATTTAGATGCATCATTACAATAAAGTATGTAATTACCTGTATGTTACCAGTAAGGACTAATCATGGTTGAACTAAATTATATAGCACTTCTCAAACTTTTGTTCTACTGAAGCCTCACCAAAAAGAACAAAGCGATGACTGGGCCTCACCAGACTGACCAGTAAGATGCCTGGGCCTCACCAGACTGACCAGTAAGATGCCTGGGCCTCACCAGACTGACTAGTTGGAAGCCTGGGCATCAATAGACTGACCAGTCGGGTGCCCAGGACTCACCATCAGTGGTAGAAGTCCATGCAAAAAAATAAAAGCTATTGTTCAGTCTTCATTTGTATGCTTTACTCTGTATAACATAGGAAAAGTACAAAATGAGTCAATAGTGTTCCTAAACCAGAGATTATAGTTTGTGAAAACTGCCTCACCAGCTTCAATGTGCTTCACCAGCATGTAGGGGGGCACTTCACAGTGAGTATATATACATTTGCTATAGAGCTATATAAATTTGATATTGGCATAATCATAACAAGCAATATACAGAATAAAGAACAGAATAGTGGAAATGCTGTTTTTCCATTACCTTCTCCCCCCCCCCCCCAAAAAAAAAAAACAATAAAAGTTATTCAGTGTAGTATATGTAGCCCAAAATGGTTAGTTAAAAAAATATAACTTGTCTGATACAAATCAAGCCTTATTTAAATAGCATTAAATAGCATTAAAGTGTCACTGTTGTCATAACTTTTAAAATCTAAATCAACAGGGGATGTGAAATAGTTTGCAATTTACATTATTTTTTTTATTTTTTTTAGTTGTCATGGAAAACATGGCACCTCCTGTGTTAATACCCCCCCCCCCCCCTCTTTTTTTTTTTTTTTTTTTTTTTTACGAACATGAAGTCCTGTGTTTCCCAAATCATCTGCACTCACGGAGAAGGCAGTCACTTGATTGATGGAAACATTGAGCCGTGACTCTCTGTACAGGCCAGACTTCATGTGTTCAGTCTCTTTTTTAAACAGCACAAGAGTAAAAAGCTGGACCTGGGATTCAGATAAGTATAACTTTGTTTTAAAGCTAAAAAGAAAAAATAATATAATGAATGTGAATTGCAAATTTGCTTTATTTCACACCCTCTGTTGATTTAGATTGTGAAAGTTGTAATGACAAGGGACACTTTAACGCTAATAACATTAATTTTCTCCCCTTACGAATAATAAATATTTTGAGTGTTCTTGAAAAGATCACTAGAATTTGAACTGCATATTTTTTCCTACCAAGTACAAAATACTGCGATGCTTAAAGTGGTATTCCACTCAAAAATAACTTTCGATATATTGCTGTACATGGTGACACTAACAATTAATTCCATAATTGTTATTATCTATTCAGTCTCCTGCTTTCTGCTGACAACACAAAAATCTGTGTGTGAGCCTCTCTGTCTCCCCCTGGCAGAAAAAAACTAAATTGATAATAACAAGTATGGAATGAGTTGTTAGTGTCACCATGGGCAGCAACATATCAAAAGTTATGTCTGAGTGAAATACTGCTTTGAAACTTTGTAAAGCTTTAGAGGATTGGATTTTCATACAAGCCCTAAAATAGATAAAGAGAATAGGAGAGTGTTTTTGTTTGTTTGTTTTTCAAATTTAAAAACAGGGATCTATCAAAGTCTGATCTTCCCAACACGTGTATGTATCATCAAACAAAAGAGGTAACATGAGAACCTCAGAAGAACCATGTCTACAGGGTTTGGACTACCAATCCGCTGTCAGACACATTGGCCCAATTTTATCAAATTTTGTAAAATACAAATTGGTGTAAACTGCCCACAGCAACCAATCACAACTCAGCTTTTATTTTGCCAGAGCTGAAAGTGACCTTTGATTGGCTGCTCTGGGCAGTTTACACCAGTTTCCGTTTCACACGGCTTCAAAAATCAGGACCATTGTGTACAAATGAAGGAAATAAAATACCACTATTATCCTCCCCAGGAGTGCTTGACAAAGAAAGATCAAAGGCTTTGTCCACATATATTGATGCATACCAGCTCTACTAACCATACAAAAGATGACTGTTGCTCCATTTAGTAGTTAGGCCTCTCTTTGCCCCATATAGTAGTTAGTTCTCTTCTGTGCATCCATATAGTATGCTCCTCTGTGCAGTTAGGCTCCCAGTAGGTAGTATTATTCATGTAACTATTCCTCCTGTAGGTAGCCCCCCCCCCCAGTTATCGTATTTAATATGTAGTATTTGCTATGTAGTCATTCGCACTTAATGAAGTCCCTCTGGTTAGCCCCTCCCCCCAGTTGATACCACCCATGAAGATTATTCCCCCTGTGGGCAACCCTCCCAATCCTTGCCTTCAACCTTGTTTTAGGTAATTACCAGCAGGTATCCACCATTTAGGCAACATCTCTTGTAGGTTTGCAAGTATTCCCCTAGTAGTAACCCTGAACCCCCGCCTTTTTCTTTTTCTTTTACTTTGTGTGAACAAAGCCATAATGTGCATGGCAGAATTTAAAGGAGAAAGCTGCTGTTCTCTAAAAAGAACATTGCGGCCAATTTGCAGTGTGCTAAAGATTACCTGGACAAGCCAGTGGAACAATGTTTTAAAGATGGTTGAAAATTGAATTAAATTTTTTGTTGTTTTTAAGGAAAAGGAAAGGAAAACTGTGCATTCAAACATAAAACGTTATACTATTAGTGAAACCTGATGGTTTCATTCATTGTTTGAGACTGTTTTGCTTTGCTGCATCTGGGCCCAGTCAACTTGCCATCATTGTAGGAACAATGAAGTCCAAAATATATTAGCAAATTTTTAATAAAATGTCACGACATCTGTCCATGAGCTGAATCTTAACCATGAGTTATGCAGCAAGTCAAAGTCCTGACCTAATCCAGTAAAAATGTTGTGGAAGGATCTAAAGCTATCATATTATGGGAGAAAAACCACCAACATATGAGTTGAAGCTATTTTGTATGGAGGAATGGGCTAAAATTCAAGACGATGTGAAGGAAGTACTTATCCACAATTACTAGTAATACTTTGATGCAGTTATTGCTGCACAAGGGGATCATACCAGATACTGAAAGCAAAGGGTTATATACTTTTGCCACACTTTACACTTAAAGTGTCACTGTCTTTTTTTCCCCCCCAGAAATAAATAATACAGGCCACTTTAAGAAACTTTGTAATTGGGTTTATTAGGCAAATATGCCATTATCTGCATTCAAAAAGACCTTCCCCAGGTTTCCCCCCCCCTCCCTACTCTCTCTCATTCACTGCTGATTGTCAGAAAATCACGTCTTGTTGCATCAGATGTGCCCTCCTGTTCTATGGAGGGGGGAGGAGGAAGGAGGAAGATTAGTCGCCAGCAGAGAGCAGAGAACAAAGGATTACACAACGGGAGCTGTGTGAAAGCCTCTATTCAGAGGTTAGAAAGGTCAGTGCTAATTTCAGAGGCGATAGCCCAGTGATGTAGCTGTAAATTAACTCTTTACTCCCTGTTTCTGTGCCTCATCTCCCTCCGCCCCTGCCCTCTCCATAGAGAACAATAAAGACAGGGAGAGTTTCAAACTGCTTTCTCATGATAAAAGTGCATTTTTCGGCTAACAAACCCAGTTACAAAGTTTCTTTAAATTGCCTGTACTATTAATTTCTGCGAAAAAATTTAAACGACAGGTACACTTTAACCCCTTAAGGACCCATGACGTACCAGTACATCATGGATCACTGTCACTTAAGGACCCATGATGTACCGGTACGCGGGTCCTTTAAGAGGGAGCCGGAGGTCGCGATCACGGGAAGATGGCTGCTATTTACTATAGCAGCCATCTTCCTGTGTCACGTAGGGGGCATCCTCACACCCCCCTGTGACGGCGATCGCAGTGATTGGCCGTTCAATTCTAAACGGCCAATCACAGCAATATTCCGGTATACGGGCGGGTATACCGGAATTGAGCGGTGTTTGGTGCTGTCCGAGACATGTTCCTTTAGCACTGTGCCCCAGATCACCCTTGATTGGCCGGTAGCAACCGGACGATCACGGGCGAATCTCCTCTGCTCACCGAAAATCGGCGAGCAGAGAAGGATCGTGCCCACCTGATGCCGCCGCCTCCCTGTGTGTCCCCCTACTGCCCCCACCTCCTCTATGACGCCACCACCGCTGCCTTCTCCCCTTTGCGTCTGCTGCTGCCGCGTGTCCCCCGCCTGTCCCTCTGCCTCTTATTGCTGCCGCCTGCTCCCCGGTGTGTCCCCCTGCTCCCCCTTATGTGTTGCCGCCTCCTCCTCCATCTCCCGGCCACCCTCCCCCTCCGCTGCCACCCTTCTCCTCCTGGCACCCTTCATCTCCCTGCCACCCTCCCCCTTGTGGCACCCTCTCCTTCTGCTGCCACCCTTCAGCTCCTGCCACCCTCCCTCTCCCTGCCACTCTCCAGCTCCTGCCACCCTCCCTGCCACCCTCCAGCTCCTGCCACCCTCCAGTTCCTGCCACCCTCCCCCTCCTAGCACCCTCCCTCTCCCTGCCACCCTCCAGCTCCTGACACCCTCCAGCTCCTGCCACCCTCCCTCTCCCTGCCACCCTCCAGCTCCTGCCACCCTCCCCCTTCTAGCAACCTCCCTCTCCCTGCCACCCTCCGGCTCCTGCCACCCTCCCTCTCCCTGCCACCCTCTGGCTCCTAGCACCCTCCCTCTCCCTGACACCCTCCGGCTCCTGGCACCCTCCCTCTCCCTGACACCCTCCAGCTCTTAGCACCCTCCCTCTCCCTGACACCCTCCGGCTCCTGGCACCCTCCCCCTCCTAGCACCCTCCCTCTCCATGCCACCCTCCAGCTCCCTGCCACCCTCCAGCTCCCTGCCACCCTCCGGCTCCTAGCACCCTCCCTCTCCCTGCCACCCTCCAGCTCTTAGCACCCTCCCTCTCCCTGCCTCCCTCTGGCTCCGGGCACCCTCCCCCTCCTGGAACCCTCCCTCTCCCTGCCACCCTCCAGCTCCTAGCACCCTCCCTTTCCCTGCCACCCTCCCCCTCCTAGCACCCTCCCTCTCCATGCCACCCTCCAGCTCCCTGCCACCCTCCAGCTCCCTGCCACCCTCCGGCTCCTAGCACCCTCCCTCTCCCTGCCACCCTCCAGCTCTTAGCACCCTCCCTCTCCCTGCCTCCCTCTGGCTCCGGGCACCCTCCCCCTCCTGGAACCCTCCCTCTCCCTGCCACCCTCCAGCTCCTAGCACCCTCCCTTTCCCTGCCACCCTCCACCTCCTAGCACCCTCCCTTTCCCTGCTATCCTCCAGCTCTTAGCACCCTCCCTCTCCCTGGAACCCTCCCTCTCCCTGCCACCCTCCTGCTCCTGCCACCCTCCCCCTCCTAGCACCCTCCCTCTCCCTGCCACCCTCCAGCTCCTAGCACCCTCCCCCTCCTGGAACCCTACTGCTCCTGGCACCCTCTCCCTCTGCTGCCACCCTCCCCCTCCTGGAACCCTACTGCTCCTGGCACCCTCTCCCTCTGCTGCCACCCTCCCCCTCCTGCCACCCTCGTGCTCCTGCCACCCTCCCCCTCCTGGCATCCTCCCCCGCTGCCACCCTCCTGGCACTCTTCTTCCGCTGCTACCCTCTCTTGCCACCCTTTGTCCTGCCACCCTCTCCTCTTGCCACCCTATCCGCTGCCACCCTTTCTTCTCTTTCTTCTCTCCTGCCACTCTTTCCACTCTTCTGCCACCCTGTCCTTTTCCTGTCATCCTCTCCCCTCGCCTGCCACCCTCTCCTCTCTCCTGCTTCCCTCTCTTGCCACCCTTTGTCCTGCCACCCTCTCCTCTTGCCACCCTCTCCTGCTACCTTTTCCTGCCACCCTCTTCCCTGCCGTCCCTCTTCTGCCACCCTCTACTCTTGCCGCGCTCTCCCCTCTCTGCTGCCACACTCTCCCCTCCTGTCGCCCTCCTCTCTCCTGCTTCACTCTCGTGCCGTCCTTTGTCCTGCCACCCTCTCTTCTCTTAGCCTCTCCTGCCACCCTGTCCTTTTTCCTGCCGCCCCTCTCCGCTGCCACCCTCTCCTCTTACCCTCTCCTGCACCCCGAAGTAAAATAAAGTCAAAAACACACAAATAAAACGTGAAAACAGTGAAAACAGTTTTAAGGATGCTGCGGATCCAGTGTCAGTGCATCCCTATGAGAATACATATATGCAGCGGGAATTACATCCCGCTGCGTTTATGTAAGTTAACCCCCCGGTGGCCGGAGCATATATCACCTCCTCCCTGCTCCGTTTTGCTTCGGGGGTTCTCGGCAGGACGTCCTGCCCAGCCAATCAGTGGCTGCAGCGGTGCAGCACACTGATTGGCTGCACGGGATGAGCAGACGCCGGGAGCCCGAAGCAAAATGGAGCAGGGAGGAGGTGATGTATGCTCCGGCCAGCGGGGGGTTTACTGACTCACACGCAGCGGGATGTTAATCCCGATGCGTGTATGTATTCTCATAGGGATGCACTGACACTGGATCCACAGCGGATTTAGCTGCGAATCCAGTGTGAAATCCGCTTTGGATCCGGTGTGTGTGAAGGCATCCTAAAGAAAAACAAAAAAATGGCCCACAGGTTGTTCTCGGCTGAGGAGGCATTCGCCTGGATTGCCCCCAGTGATGATAATTTAAATTTTAGTGGTGATAAGCCCCCAAGGCGCCACCCCAGGAAGCCCCCTCAAGTGACCCCACCTGGACCCAAGTCCCTGACACATACGAGCCACAGATTCCTGAGATTGTTGGGGTCACTTGTGGTGGGTTTACAATGTTTTGGCAGCACGAGAGCTTTGTGAACCCGACATGGCCTTCATCCTCCATTCTGGCCAAATCCAGCTTCCAAAATCCAAATTGCGCTCCTTCCCTTTGGAGGCTTTCCATGCACTAGCTTTGCACTTTGTATCAACATGTGGGATACTCCTGTAATCTTGGGAAATTGCTCTACATGAATAGTGGTTTATTTTTTCTATTAACCCCTTGTGAACATGAAAAATTCAAAGTTACGCCAACGTTTTAGTGTAAAAAAAAAAAAATTTTTCATTTTCATGTCCACATTTGTTCCACATTTGTGCCTGTCACCAGTTGAGTCCATGTGGTCACTATACCCCTTGTTACATTCCTTGAGGGGTGTAGTTTCCATAATGGGAACACTTGTGGGGGGTTTCCATTATCTTGGCAGCACGATGGCTTTGTAAACCCAACATGACCTCCGTCCTCCTTTCTGGCAAAATCCAACTTCCAAAAGCCAAATGGCGCACCTTCCTTTTGGAGGCGTGTCCTGCGCTGTCATGGCACAATATGTCCCCATGTTGGGTATTTTTGTACAGGGGCTCTGCAAACCTGACATGGCCTTCGTCCTCCATTCTGGCCAAATCCAGCTTCCAAAATCCTCCTTCCCTTTGGAGGCTTTCCGTGCGCCGGCTTTGCATTTTGTATCCACATGTGGCGTACTCCTGTAATCGGGGGGATATTGCTCTACATGAATAGTGGTTTATTTTTTCTTTTAACCCCTTGTGAACATGGAAAATTCAAAGTTACACCAACTTTTTAGTGTAAAAAATAAAATTTTTCATTTTCATGGCACATTGTTCCACATTTGTGTCTGTCACCAGTGGGGTCCATATGCTCACTATACCTCTTGTTACATTCCTCGAGGGGTATAGTTTTCTAAATGGTGTCACTTTAGGGGTGATTGTTAGGTTTTGGCACCCCAGAGCCTCTGCCAACCAGAAGTGGTACTTTGAAAATTGGCCAATTGTAATGGAGGCTTCAAAATTCACTAGGCGCTCCTTTCTATCTGAGGCTTGTGGTTGAGTCAAATGCAATATTATATATTTCTACAAACTGCAGAAACAGGGCAATAAAAATTGTGTGCATTTCTCTGGAAATAGGTTTTCTATTATAAAAAATATTGGCTCACAATATAATTTCTGCAAAGAAAATTGAAATTTTCAATTTTCTTACACACTTAGCTTTTATTTCTGTGACTCACCTAAAGGGTTAAAACATTTTCTGGAATTGATTTTGAACAGTTTGGGTGGTGCAGTTTCTGAAATATACAGCCCCCTCAAATCCACTTCAAACGTGAACTGGTCCCTTGCCAAATCTGATTTTAAAATTATTGGGAAAATTTGGAAAAATACTGCTAAACTTTGAAGCTTTCTATTGTCTTAAAAAAATGAAGGCAAGTTTAATAAATGCCGCCAACATAAAGTACACATGTTGCTAATGCTATTTAATATATAATTTATGTGGCATAACTATTTTCCATGCAAGGAGAAAATTTCAAAGTTAGAAAAATGTAATTTTTCTAAATTTTCCACGTCATTTTGTTTTTTTTTTCATAAAGATTCATTATAATTATCGACTCCAATTTACCAGAAATATAAAGTACAACATGTGACGAGAAAACAATCTCAGAATCAGCCACATAGGTAAAAGCATCACAAAGTTATTAATGGATAAAGTGACACAGGTCATGTTCCTGAAATTTGGTCCGGTCCTTAAGGCCATTTTGGGCTCCGCCCTTAAGGGGTTAAGTGATATTAAATTATTTTTCTTCAATGAACAAGATGAACAAGTCTAATATTTTGTGTGTGCAAATCTGATGTAATTTTAGGTTGTTTCTTTTAAACTAAAAGGGTTCGAACACTACCATATTAATTGTCTGACTCCTTTAAAAGGGTAGTGCAGTGTAAAACATTATTTCACTAAATAACACACATTACAAAGTTATACATCTTTGTAATGTGTGTTATTTAAGTGAATAGCCCCCTTCCCCATGTCCCCCCCCCCCCAAGCTAGACCCGGAAATGTGATGCTGTATACTTACGGTATCACTGTCGACCCCGGCCGCCATCTTGGGACGAGGGCTGGAGCGGTCACAGCCCGCACAGCCCTGGGAGTCGGGTCGTGACATCAACATTTTATCCAGGAAGTGAAGCCTTGATGCAGTAGTAAGTGCAGGGAATAAAGTACTTTATGTGCATTTCCTGTAATAAGTGTATATTGGGGATTTGTGTAACTTTTGAGGGGCAGTACAATACTTTAATAAAAATTTTAGCCGGACTTCGCCTTTAAATACAGTTAGCAAATAAATTTTATTTAAAATCGGGGCTTTAATTTGAAAAATAGAATTTAGAGAGGGCATGGGCTCTCTCCTTACCTGTCTGTGTTAGTAAATATGTGTATTTTTCATAAAATAACAAATCTGGAACATCTTTTCATATAGTTCTGTGTTGTGCAGTTCATTTGTTACCAATGGTAGAAGAAGTTGGATGCAGCCTAAAGCTGCCTGGAAAACATGGATATAGCCATAGTCTGTATCCATGCTTTCCAAGACTCTTCAGTCACCGCCTAAATCACCAGTGATACCAGTGTTACCAGCTAGGGGTGTGTCCCTATTCTCACCGACATTGTCAGCTTTAATTGTCTCTGTCTCAGCTCTGCTCACACTACCTTTCTACATCCAGTTAAAGGGGTGCTCCAGCATGGGGGCACTTTCTGGGGGGGACCGAGGAGGAGGTGGCTGAAATAAAAGACGTCCACTCACCTCCCCGGTTCCAGCGGCGGGTCACTCATCGCGGCGCTCTGCTTCCTGGTGTCTGACGCCGCCCGTTACGCTACGTCTCAGGGCCGCTCAGCCACTCAGTGAAGGAGGCGGGATCCAAGCGGACTTCAAACGGATCCCGCCTCCTTCACTGAGTGGCTGAGCGGCCCTGAGACGTAGCGTCTCGGGTGACATCAGACACCAGGAAGCGGCCGGGAATCGGGGACCGGAGCGCCGGGATGAGTGACCCGCCGCTGGAACCGGGGAGGTGAGTGGACGTCTTTTATTTCAGCCACCTCCTCCCTGGTCCCCCCCCCCCAAATGATGCCCCCACACTGGATAACCCCTTTAAAAGGAAATTGTTATTATTTTTAGTTTGTTTTATTAGTTTAAACAAAAAAAACTTAATGTACCTTGTTGGCTAGGTTTATATCATTTTCATGGCATCAATTAAATTTTATTGGTTTTTTTTTTCATCAGAATGAGAATCTGAGCACTTATAATAGGGAAGGGGGAAGTTCACCAATAATTCCGTAGGGAATGTTTCCTCTCTTTCTGAGTTGTGTTCTGATCTTCCTTTTGCTCTAAATAGACATATGGGAGACTGGATCTCCCAAACGTGATGTAAACCTAGCTTAATCTTGAATAAAAAACAACAGTACCTCTCAATAGGATGCGTACACATGTTGTCAACAGAGCCCTAGAGACATAATTTAATTGAACACTCCCAAGATGATATTTTCTAATATAACATTAGTTTTAAATGTAAAAATTGTGACAGCTGCTTTGTAAGTGTTAGTGTACTGTAAATGTCCCTGAGTCTGTACTTTAACACCCAATGCAGAAGACATTAGGACTTACACATTTAATTGCTCTGTGCAATCTCTGATTAAGACCGTTTTTCCAGTTTATAACTCAATACATCTGAAACATCTGTGCTGACTGGAGGGTTGCAGCTTTCAATTCTGGCAATATTCCACTTACAGTGTTACCCTTCTGTTTAACCTTCATCCATAAAACTGAGAAGACAGAAGGGAAAGGACAGATGTCAGTCTATAATACTTTGGGGGAGGGTGTTGATAATTTTCATTGAAAGATTATTTATCAAAGACATTACCTGATTATTGTAAGCACATGCATATAATATATTTTCTCGTTGCCTTTGATAAACGTGTGCTGCATCTACTGAATACATATTTAGGCGTCTACATTTCTTTGTTGGAGTTTATTGATGTCAGGCTGGGGTTACACACAGACGTGTTATAGAGTATGACATCAATATGACAGCGTAAGGGTCAGGCCAGTACGTGAACCACACATTTAAGGGACTGAATAATAGTATGAAGCAATATCACAGGCAAGCAGGATTTCTCATTATAATTTATCTTTCATGTAACAGTTTTGCACTTTTATAAGGCTGCGTTCACACTACGTATATTTCAGTCAGTATATGTATATTTCAGTCAGTATGCAACCAAAACCAGGAGTCGATTAAAAACACAGAAAGGATCTGTTCACACAATGTTAAAATTGAGTGGATTGCCACCATTTAATGGCAAATATTTGCTGTTATTTTAGAACAACGGCTGTTATATTGAAATAATGGCAGTTATTTACTGTTATATGGCGGCCATCCACTCAATTTCACCATTGTGTGAACAGATCCTTTCTGTGTTTTTAATCCACTCCTGGTTTTGGTTGCAATACTGACTGAAATATACTGACTGAAATATACTGACTGAAATATACGTAGTGTGAACGCAGCCTTAGGGTACAAACACACACACCGTATACGCAGCGTATTTACTGCTGCGATACGCAGCAAATACGCAGCAAATATGCAGCAGATATGCAGCAGATTTGCAGCAGATTAGATCTAAATAACTGAACACAGCATCAAATCTGCACCATCAAATCTGCTGCAGATCTGCTGCGTATCTGCTGCGTATACGGTGTGTGTGTTTGTACCCTTAGGCTATGTCCACACAATGTCAAAATGAAAGAAAAGGCGCCCCATTTTAATATTTTAAAAAAAGTCTGTTTTTGCCGCGATTTAACTGACTGTAATGGCAAAGCATTGAAGTCAATGGGAAGACGGATGTCCAATGCGCACAATGCATTGAATAACTAATGTTTTTACCCCGGACGTCAAAATAATGAACATGATCATTATTTTTGGATGTGTTTTGCAAACAGCGGGCGTTTTTATTATTTGTTCACACAGTTTTTCTTTTTTCACCGTTCTTTCTCCATTTTTACTATTAAATTCAATTGACTATTCAATTAAGCCGCACCCAAAGTCCAATTATTAACCCCAAACTAGGGGAATCCAGACAGCTAAATGACGTCCGTTATTTTAGACAAAAAATAACGGACATTATTTTAAACGGGGCTGAAAAAACATTGTGGGAACATAGCCTTATTATGACTTGTGTTTTATTCTTCTTACAAGGTAATTTCTACTTTTCAGTCAGTTTTTTTTTTCCTTTTCTTATGTATTGATTTACCAAGTCGTGCCCAAAGTTTTTCTTTATTTAAGGGGAAACTAACAGCAGCTTAGATGCATCATAAAAAACTATTGCACAATTTTTGTTTGTCATTATTTTTATTGTAAAGCCTAACCTTTTCTAGATTTTCTAGATTTCTAGATTAAGTATGTGCACTACATGTCAAGACAAAATGGGCAGATATCCAAGATCCCAGTAGTGTCACATTTTATCTGGCTGATTGTAAGTCATTACCGTGTCTGAGTAGTATTCTGATTGCCTCTCCACTCCCATTGTACTGGGTCATGATGAAGCAATCAGTCTCAGTCATAATCAGCTGGATTGTTCTATTTGCATACTCAGCTCAGAGAACAAGTACAAGTGATCAGCAAAGCTTTATGATCTCACAGGGAACATCAGCTACAAAATATCCATTTCCGACATTGTTCAAGGACACTAGAATTTAAATTCAGTCCATAATAACGAGCAGCATATAACACAGATATTTACTAACAAACAGAAAATATAGGTTGCAAATCAGAAACAAAATATATTTGGTTTAGTGTGCAGGTGGCTGTTATGGGTCATTGTACATTGTACATTGACTTTATGCACTGATGAATCTTAATAACGCCCCCCTTACATGGATGTTGGTATTGGTCAGTAGCTTGCATCAGTATTTGTTAGGCTATCTTCACATCATGTTTTTACATCCTGTTGTTTTTCCCAAAATTTACCAAATTTGCCATAAAACAGGATAACAGAAGTCTATGGCAACAGGATACAAGGAGTAAAGTATCCTGTTGTAAATGTACTTCTATTGTAATTTTTTTTTTGGGGGGGAGGCCCTTTTTAACCCCTAGATGACCTATGCCATAAGGGTACAGCATGGACACCTGTGACCAGACGACCCATACCGTACCTGTGTACCCCAGTGTTTGCTATGGCGCTATGAAGCAAGCCCAAGAAATCATCAATGCTAGTCAAATGAATAAAACAGTTGCTGAAATTTTTACCACAAATCTATATGAGAAGATGTGAAGATACCATATTTTCACATGAGTCTGATCTGGAACAGATTTAGGCACCATTCCAAAATCTACATATTGCCAACATTCCATAAAAATATAGTAAATTATGGTCAATACATTAACTGTTTCTTTATGAAAAACTCTGAAATATCATTCAAAAATTGAAAAATTTGCATTTGCTTAGGTTTGAAACCTATGCAGACCATCAAGTACAGCAATAGGGAATGGGGATGACTAATAGTTACAGGAAAAGGGGGACAGTGATGGATATTAGCTACAGCAACATGGGCAACTATTAGGTACAGTATCAGGAGTTTGGGGCAATTATTAGATACAGTAACATTGAACATGGGATGATCAGGCTAGGAAGGGATTGATGTGTGCGTTTGTATATCCTTTTGCTGTAAAGACTGACCAATTGCAACGATCCGGACTTGCTGAAGTCACTTACAGTTTCATTCATTCACATAGATGTACATGTAGAGATGAGCGAACCGGTTTCGGGTTTGAGTTGATCTGAACCCGATCGTTCGGTATTTGATTAGCGGTGGCTGCTGAACTTGGATAAAGCCCTAAGGTTGTCTGGAAAACATGGATACAGCCAATGATTATATCCATGTTTTCCACATAGCCTTAGGGCTTTATCCAAGTTCAGCAGCCACCGCTAATCAAATGCAGAAAGTTCGGGTTCGGATCGACTCGAGCATGCTCGAGGTTCGCTCATCTCTATGTACAGTACATGCTGTTGTGCTAATGGGCAGCAATCCCGAATGGACATGTACTCATGGTCTCAAACATTTGATTGCAAAACATTCTACAAATGAATTCTTAACAAGGCATGCCTACTTTGAATCTTAAATTCTGATATTCTGATTTAACACCTTTTATTTACTACAAAATTCCATGTGTGTGTGTTCCTTCATGGCTCTCATGCCTTTAATATAAATCTACAATGTAGACAAAAAAAACAAGGAACACTTTGGAATATGTGTTTATAGCAGTTTTTGAATGTGACTTGCAAGTGAATGCAATAATACTGTAGTTCTTTGCACATAAGCCGTGGTGTATACACCCTGTATACCATACAGCTGTTGTTCTCCACGGCCACACACAAAAATTGACAGGTCTATTTTGTACGGCCACAGTTCAGTGATCAGCGGCCGTACAAAAAAGTATGGCTTCCATATGTACTTTACTCTGTGATCTATGGAAAATTCGAGTGCGGGCGCATTCCAATTAAAATGAAGTGATGTTCATCTGGCCGATGTTGGCCAGGTGAACGAGTCAAAAACAGCCGATGTTCATACACTGTGAACATGGCCTTATGCTGTTTTCAGACACAGCAGTTTTTTTAAACTACCACTGCAGGTTTTGTGCCAAACCTAGAAGTGAATTCATATGGGATAGAAAATGCAAAGGGAGGACATGTACTTCTGGTGTCATTTAAAAAAAAAATGCTGTGTGCATTTTTAGCCTAATCATAGCTATGATGTTGTTGTTTCCATACTGTTTTTATCTGTCCACAAATAAATGATTAAAGGGTACCTGGATTTTTTATAATGATCCTGTCGTGCTCCACATTGTTCTCCATACATTCTGCTGTATCTGTCTATGCACACTTTTAATTGTAAACCTATTAGATATTCCTGATATCAGTAGTTTTTTTGTCTTTGAGGAATTTGGTTTAGTCAACATTTTTAGGTTTTGTGTATAAATCGCTTATATAAAATTCAGTTTCTGCATACCAAGTTTATTTGATTGTTGTTCGGGTCCTGACAACAGGCATGCTCACTTTACCACCAACAGAGTTGGACAAATGAATGTCCACAAGATGTGTATATCATTGGAACAATAATTTTAGACCAGAACTAATAAAAACAGTTTTTTCTTAGATATTTTACTTACTCTAGCTCTACTCCAGCTTTTAACTAAATATAACAAAGTAAATCTGAACAAAACTTAGAGTGAACATTGACGAAAAAGAATCTCCTTAAGGCAATGTTCACACTGCGTACGAGTCCGGCGGCACTTCGTATGCCGCCGTACATGTGCGGCTGAAACTACGGGCGTGGGAAAAATAGACATGCGGCCGGATGCGTACGAACCGTGAACATACGCCCGTAGTACAGTTATGCTTCCCTAGCTTGTTTCGCTTCGAAAACAGGTCATTTACTTGGAAATCTTCGCCCAGCCCCGTAAACCACACAGAAACTTTTGGATTGAAAAATCAAGTTCAATTTGGCTGAAATAAGTATTTCGTACGGGACCGCATGGAAATCCACGGCCGTGAGTTTCAACATTTCCGTCCTCAAACAATGGTCGTGTTCATTTTTCACGGCGCCGCATACAATCCGGCCGTAAGCTCATACGTAGTGTGCATTGTGCGGCCGTATATCGTATACTTTTAAGCGAACGCATCAACCTCAAAACTACGTGCGTATATTCGCGGTAATATGTCCTGTCCTGGAGTTTTGCTGCCTACAGGCCATATTAAAGTGACTCTATACCCACAATTTGCTGACAACCCCCCCCCCATCCCAAGCCGCTTGTACCGCCAGATAGCTGCTTTGATTCCAATATCTACGCCAATAATTTTGGATTTTGGAATAGACAAATGGAGAACAAAGATAAAGTGTAATTTTTTTTCCTGTAGTCCTAAGCAGCAGCACGAATGGGGAAGATTCTATCTTCCTGCAATGATAGGACAGGTGGTAAAAAACAATTAAATACTTAATTGACCCGCCTATAAGAAACTGGCCTACACTAGGATCCTTTTTGTAATTCTAACGACAATACATGCATGACATACAGTGCATGGCGTTTTTTTCTGGCATTTTAGCCACGTTTTTGGCGCTATGTATGAAAGTCTCTTTGAGACTTTGGGCGTTTTTTGGGTCAGTGTTTTCCCCTGAACATGAACTTTAATGCTGGTGGTTTGGGGGGCGAGCAACGGAATTCTCAGGGAGTTCTCTGATAGAATTCCCTAGTGTGGACATACCCTGACAAAGAAGCTGAGTGATCCACTGAGATGGCAGCTCAAAAAGTAAAGTAAAAAATAATCTCTCTGAATACAGCAGAGCAGGAAAAACAACATATATAAACTCTCCCTCTCCACACGACCATGTTGAAAGGAGGAATCATTGGAAAGGGAAGCAAGACATAAACATATGCCTGAGCCTGCTCCATTTCCTACTACCTGTCCTACAGGAGGACAGAAAAAAACACAAGGAGCCTAGGGTAGGCCAGGTCAATTAAGTCTTTAATTGTTTTTAGCATCTATCCTATCATTAAAGGAAGATAGAATCATCCCCATTCGTCGTGCTGCGTAGGACATAAGGGAAATATTTATAAACTCTGTATTGTTGTGAAGATAGCATGTAAAGTCAACATTTTATTTACAGTGAACACCCTAATATTAAACTTCAAGATGGAATTGCAGAAACTGGCAAACATTTTACATAGAATTTTTGACAAACCTCTTAGAAGATGCAGGTCTGTGTTGAGTATTTTAAAGTTTTCTGGCTATATATAGCTGCCAAGTTATACCAGAGAGATTTAGTAAGTAGCCCCATAGGTGCTATTTACAATGACTATAAACTGCATAGTACACTACTTGTAACACCAAAGGACACTCGGTTCTTCTTTTACAGCATCAGACCTTATGTCCTCCAATAAAAGCAGACAATGACAGTCTGTGCAGGATGTGTTCTATAAATGAATTCAGTGACTAAATTGTTCCTATATTCAAACTCTTCCTTTGGCTTATTCATAATTTTGTTGACGTTTTGTGTGATTTTGAAGAAAAGATTTAGCATAAGCATAAGTCATATGGGCCAAAAGGCACAAAATTTTCTGCAAAACCTTAACTATGGTCCCACATCTACTCCAAAATGCAACAACTAAGAGCTAAAGCTCACTGTACATAAAAGCTTTTCAACAGCCTCACTGATGAAAAAAAGAAATGATTGTTGGTAAGAATATGGTGATGCAAATCAATTTGTTTTTACTTATTAAAACCAGGGCTGTGGAGTCAGTGTCGTGAAGTTGGAATCAGAGTCTGAGGTAGTTTTGCCTGCAGTTGGAAAAAATGTACCAAATTTAGCTTAAAAAATAAAATCTTTAAAATCTTTTAAAATTTTAAAAATAAAATTGTAAAAATGTAGGTTTTATATGTATTTTATAAACTTTCCTAATTAATAAAGGTTTATGTTCTATCACTCAAAGGACCTTATTTTTTTAAACTAAAAAACACTTTCTCACATACATTTAGTTACAGAGAGTGAAACATTTCTTCCATAAATCAGTAATAAAGCACTGACCCTATTAGACAAGGGTGGTCGGGGAAAAGTGGGCGGTCTTTATTTGGCAGTTTGTTTTTGATCTAGAGGCTGCAGCGGGCCGAATGGTATTTAAAAGAGAGAGGCAGAAATTAAAAGGATATTCTGGGCAACAGTGAAAAATCCAGGAAGGGCAGGGTGTGGTGGGGACATAATAAAGAAGTACTATTTACCCATCCCCATGCCCCACAGTTAGCTGGGCAGGGTCAGCAAGACTTTGGTCCAGATTTATCAAATTGTATAAAGCAGAGAAATTTGTTAACTGTCCACATATCACAGTTCAGATTTTTTTTGAAACATAAATTTTTATTTGTCGCAAAGTTCAGACATAGCAAATACATAAGGAAAGACAGTAGCATCATAGTAGAGCAGAGCATAAAGCATATACTAGACAAGAGTTTTTAAGGTATAACTATAGCCCTCACCATGTGCAGGCCATGATAAGTAACAGTAAAACATAGGCCAACAAGGCCCTTAAACAATCAAAAATGTCAAACAGTGACAACATTTACTTTTCCTGACTAGCCAAGACAACACTATAATGGAAAATAAACAAAAGACAATTTGGTGATTGGTAATAGGGGGGAGTTGGTCCACTTACATCGTAGGAAATCAGGTTCTTTGTGCAAACTGTTGTGGGAGGCTAGTGACTGCTCCATAGAGCATGGGAAATTAAAGCAGTGAATAATTTCTGATTTGGACAGTATATTACTAGACCTCCAATTCTGAGCTATCCCCGCTTTTGCTGCTAAATATATGAAATATAATAATCTGGTCTACTTTAGTAAGATCAGCTATCCCTATATACAATAATGCTAAAGGAAATGCTAGTTTGATCCCTAGATACAGGAGACCCCCCTCCACACACGGAAAAGGAAATTGGGCCTTTAAAAGTGTAATAAGGGAATCGGGGAGGAAATCAGGAAGAACAAAAAATAAAGGGTAAAGGGGGCATCCTTGTTGAGTGGTGTTAGCAATTTGGCAAGCAGAGGATAAATGGCCTGAAGTATATGCTTTAGTAGATGGACAAGCAAGGACAAACAATTGTAGGACCTGCAATTAAAGAGCTGGGAGTACAATGCCACATTTTTTCAAGACCTCCTGCAGAAACATCCAAGGTTGTTTAATAACAAAATTGGTCTGAATTTACGCAGTTTATCTAGGGGTTTCCCGGGTTTAAGCAATATTACCACTAGGGCTTGTAACATTTCAGAAGGGATAGTGCCAGAGGAATGGATAAAGAGAAAGGTTTTAGAAAGAAATGGAGGAAGAACTGGAGCAAGGGAATGTAATAGTCACTAGAGAAGCCGTCTGGGCCTGGGGCTCAGCTTTTTTTTTTTTAATTCAGTGAAAACTGAGCTGTGGAAAACAAACAGAGCTGTATGGTGAGGTCCTCAGGTAGCTAGTTATGTAAAATGCTGATATAGAGGGGTAAAATATTTACCTATTGGCTTAATTTTATTGTAGATAATATAAGAATCGATGTATAATAATCATATACAGTAGAAAATCAAATACAGTCAAATGTTTTACTGTATTTGATTTTCTACTGTATATGATTATTATACATCGATTCTTATCTCTATTATCTGCAATAAAATTAAGCCAATAGGCAAATATTTTGTCCCTCTATATCAGCATTTTACATAACTAGCTACCTGAGGACCTCACCATACATCTCTGTTTGTTTTCCTATCCATTTCCCTCTGGTATAAGGGCACGAGGTTAACCTCGGTAACTATAGGTTGCAGTTGATCTCGTACCACTCTCCATATTTCTTGAAAACTGAGCTATGATTGATTGCTATTATCAGTTTACACCTGTTTTTATTTTACACTATTTCATAGATCTGAGCCTTTGTGAGTTATTTACATTACAATCCAATGAACATGAAATTTACCAGTGATTTTTTGGGGTACTCATTCTCTGGATTTTCTAGATGTCAGTATAGCAATAGTAGATGGTCGATTACACACTAAGGCTATGTTCACACTATGTAAAACTACGGCCATTGTTGCAGATGGCAACAACGGCCGTAGTTTTTGCGCAGCGGAACACAACCTATTAAGCAATGGGATCCCAGCCGGAGCGTACACACATCGCTCCGGCCGGGATCTGTGCGACCCCGCAAATAACTGACAGACCTGTCAGTTCACACAGTGAAGCGAGCGGCTCCGGCCGCTCGCTTCACTGTGGGCTATGGTAAGCTCTGATACGGGCGCACGCCGATGCGCCCGCATCAGAGCTCTGCGGCCGGAAAGATCACCCGGCCGGTACTTAAGTACCGGCCGAGATGATCCAGCCAGAGACCGCCGTTCCGTGACCCGGCCGGGTCACGGAACGGCCGGTCTCATACGTTGTGTGAACATAGCCTAAAGGGTTATGGCAAAATGCACCAGTGTCCTAATATGTAAAAAATATAACCCTGAACATGTGAATTGATCAGTACTAGAGATGAGCACAACGCAATCGTGTTTCAGTCTGACTATTTGTTATTTTGAATACTGGTTGGATGCAGCCCTAGGGAGTCTGGGAAAACATGGATACAGCCTTTGTTTTATGAAACTAAATGAGCAGATACTAAATAAGCATAGTTTTTTATTATAGCTGTGATATTTTTACAAAGTAAAAGTTGCATCTAGTGTGGTGCGTTAACAGTTCTTGCCAGGGACAATACATTTGCTTGAAGAGATTATTATTAATATTAATAAGATGAAGAAAATATCATAGGGCTTAATTTACAAAATAGTTTATGGTTCACATATACTAGGCTAAGATACAATAGGACAGAACATGATATAATCAATAGTGCATATACAGTACCCTTATTCTATTATTATCTAAGCTTCTTTATTACACTTATGTCATAAGATGAAACATTCTAAACCAGTGCTTCTCAATTCCAGTCCTCAGGCCTCACCAACAGGTCATGTTTTGAGGATTTCCTTAGTATTTTACATGTGATATAATTATACTCAGTGCATCAGGTATTATCACATCCTTTGTATGGGATAGCCTGAAAACATGACCTGTTGGTGAGGCCTGAGGGCTGGGATTGAGAAGCACTGATCTAAACAAGTGAAAAGAGTGAGTTTTGTGTTGTCCCATGTGGCTCTTCACTGTATATATTTAAAATGATTGATTTCCAAAATTATTTTAGATTTCCACATTAGCAGTAATGCTTGAGTTCAATGCACTGATATACAAGCTGCTATACTGATTATTATTTTTGCAAATATTTTAAGGAAAATTTAAAGAGAAGGCCTCAATTCTACACAAAATGGCAAAGAAGAAATGTCAGGTAGACGACAGTGAACGATTAAATGGAGCAGCCAACTATGTGGGTAAGTATAGTTACAGGAATAAACACTGCCAGAATGCATTTGTGCATGTTTATCCACATGTTAAAATAGACTAAAACATTTGATGATCAAAATAAGCCAGTTCAGATTTGGAGAAGGCAAATGAAAGTTAAAAAATATATATTTTTTTGTAAATTGTCATTAGTCTTTGCGCTATGTCACAGCATAGATATACTGTGTACACCTGTTGTTTTATATCCATGGACCTTTACTTCGGAATTACACAGAAAGCCCAATGCAATTTAGATGTGAAGACAAATTGACTTTTGTCATTACATATCACAGATGGAGGTGGTATGCAACACTTACATTTTGCTGAAAAAGAATATTTACCCCAATAAGGTCATTGTATTTCAGACACAGTTCTCACAAATAATAAGTTAATCAGGTATTGTTAGTTATAGAGATGAGCAAACTGTTCAAAAGCTCGGTTTAGCAGGTTTGCAGAATTTTGGGAAATAATTTGGTTTGGACCGAGTAATTTCCAGGTGAACGTGTCAAAATATAGGGCCATCGGCCCATAACACACCCTGACTGGCTCCCACCAGTCCAAGACAGGAACTGTCCAAAGCAGCAGCAAATTCCCATAGAAAACCTCTCCTGCTCTACCCCCTGTATGTAGGACTCCCCCTACAGGCAGTTTTTCAGTTGTGTTATGACCCCCCTCTGATTTTTTTCACTATAGGCAATTTTACTCCCTGTAGATTTTTTGCCTCATAATAGTTTTCCCTTGTATGTAAGACATACCCTTGTAGGTAATTTGCTCCCTGTCTTTAGGACCCCTTGTAGGTAGTTTACTCCAATTCAGCTAGCAAAAACCTTTCTTCTGCTCCCCCAGTCACTGGCCGATGCTTCACCCTGCTTCACAGCTGTAGTAAGCCTCTTCCTGCCTTCACTAGAGGTTAAGAGAGTCTCTTACTAAAGCCACAAAACTGAATGACATAGCATAGAGCCAATGCCAGTTATTTTAGTCAAAGCTGACAACTGAGAGATGCATTTAACTTTAAGGGTGTCATGGGACACCCATGACTGTGCCACTGATGACATTGAAAACTGTTCAAGCGGGTACTTGGGACTGCTGTGCTCTTCTTAATAAGCTTATATCAGTTAGCATTCAAGTATATACACAGTAAATGGGTAGTGCTCAGCAATGAAAGGTTCTTATTATAAAAGTTACAATGGGGGAGGATAAAAAAAGATGCAAAAATGTTTTTTTTTTATATGCTTTTATTTCAGAAAAAATTGACCTTCCAAATACGTCTAATGTTGAGGTTGAAGTGACACCACCCAAAGAATCTGCTGGTCCAGTTCAAAATGGAAATGTCACTCATAACATTGAAGCTGCAGAAACACAGGTGACATGTCTTCCTATGTCTCATTTTGTTTATCAAACAAGTGTTTTTTGTACACAGCAAAAATTATCATAAGCTGGAAAACTCAATTTGCCATACCTCCCAACTTTGGCTGAGAGGAAAGAGGGACATGGAGACTCCCCTACCCCCCCCCCCTAAAGACACGCCTGTACCCCCCCCATGCCCCATCCCCCATATTACGTCTTTCACTGTTTTTCACACAATCATAGGGTAGTGCCATACTGGTTTTCTTGCAGAAGAAAATGGATTGACCAGGATGGTAAGTATGGCCCTTTTCTTTTTATCTCAATTCCTTCTGAGCTAACTCTTGGCTTTGGCTCATTTCCTCTGCAAAAAATCTTTTTAATTTCTAAAGACTTTAGCTGGCAGTAAGTGATAAAACATATTATGGATTACATCCCCCTTTTTTTCTCCTAACCTGGGTAACTATGAGAACCCCTTTGTTGTGTCTTCTTTCAGCTGTACTATATAACTAGATAACTAGGTAACATTGGCTTCTGCATCAAACCACACGTCACACATTCATTTATTTCTGCAGTTTTTCCCATGAGGCAATTGTTATATTTTAGTCCTAGAGGAGCTGCAGAGTCTCAGGTGTACAAAGACAGTGTGGGACTACAACTCCCAGTGTGCTCTGTCTGTCTATGCAGCCTTTGCCCCATTCAACTCTGAGTCATGGAGGAAAGCGGGCACACAGACAGCAGCCAGACCATGCTGGGAGTTTTCGTCCCACATTGTCACAGCTCCTGAAGAACTAAAACCCCTTTAGAGCTTACACACAATCACTGCTCTGTGTAAGCCAGCAGCCCCAACCACCCAGACACACACACACCACACACACACACACACACACACACTCCTTATCAGTGACAGTGTTATCAGTGTTGTACATACTTACATAAGGAGCTGTCACTGAGGTCCCGGCAGGAGAGGGTTAAGGGGTCACAGGTCATCATGCACAGACAGAGCGGCCTCCAGCTGCAGAAGCAGAGAGTCTCCTGTCTAATAACTGCCGAGGAGAGAGGTAGGGGGAGCGCAGGGGCCTTATCTCCCGACTCTCTCTCTCTACATACTCTTCACTGACGTCTGTGACCCCCGCCCCGAAAAGATGTCAGATTGACCGGCATGTCTGAGAAGGAGGTGGAGGGGTGAAAAAAATAAATAAATAAAGAGGTTTTTCCCCCCTGCTCCCTGGTGCCGCCCCTGCAAGCTGGCGCCCTAGGCCCTGGTGATCACTCTGCTGTCTGACTGCACCGCCTCCCCCCTCCGACCCCAGCCGGAATGCATAGCAGTCAGACAGCAGAGTGATGAAGACCCCCCCCCCCCAGTGGTGTCAGAATGAATACGCACATACTCACTCTCTTCTGTTCTGTGCTTCAGCCCTCCAGCAGCGTCTCCTTCTTCTCGGCTCTGCTGGTGACGTCACTCGAGTCCTGCTCCGCGCCGGAACGCAGGGGATGAGAGAGGCCTCTTGTGACCGAAGGCAGAATGCAGCTTCCGGCCACAAGAGCGAGCTAATCGAAGCCCCGCATCTGTGAGCGCTCATCAGGAGCACTCGCAGTTAAAGGGCCGGGTATGTTTTGGGAAGTGGGACACTTGGGGCCCGTCCCGGGACGGCGGACATGACCCCGAAATCGGGACTGTCCCGCCGGATCCGGGACGGTTGGGAAGTATGATTTACCCATAATAAATTGCTGTTCATTAGACTTTTTATGAAGTTAACACTGAATTGACAGTCGCAACTGTGGTCACTTATGAAGTAGACCGTAAATTCTGTGTAGTCTGATGCTGCATCCATGTTTAAATTAATCTGTCCCCAAATAGAGGCATTAGAACACATAGATTTTGTTTTCTGACATGGAATTGCATATTTAGCTATATTTTCCTGAGTTCTTGGAAATAATAAAAGTTGTGACAAGCAGGGGACTGAAAGACTCTTGAGTGTTATTATATATTTTTTTCTTCACTGCAACCACAGCAACATACAAGTACATCTCAATAAATTAGAATTTTATCAAAAAGTTTGGATTTTTTTTTTCAGTAATTAAATTCAAAAAGTGAAACCCCTATTCTGTTTAGAGTCATTGCTAGAGATAAACGAATCACTCATCTAAATGAAGTGAAGTGCTCCCTGTCGTTCCACCCTGGGTGCCGTGGAAAAGCTAAATCCAAACCTGAGAAACTCCTCCCAGTTTCCCAGGTTTGGATCCAGCTTTTCCTGGCATCCTGGGACGAGTGTCAGGGAGCGAAGCAGAGCTGAAGGGCAGTCTGCTTGATCAGCGGAGCGCTGATCAAAAAAAGTACTTCACTCATCTCTAGTCATTACAAACAGAGTAAACTTTTTCTAGTGTTTAATTCTGTTAGTGTTGATGATTATGGTTACAGCCAACGAAAACCCTAAATTCAGTATCTCAGAAAATTTGAATAGAATTTACCCAAAACACCTGCAAAGGCTTCCTAAGCATTTAAAAAGGTCCTTTAGTCTGGTTCAGTGGTGACACAATCATAGGGAGGACTGCTGACTTGACAGATGTCCAAAAGGCAGTCATTGTAGAGGAGAAAGGACTGCACTCTGGCAGCCGGTGGGGCTCGAGGTGAAATAAACCAGAAATATGTAGAGAAAAGCCCGGCACTAACCAAATCAAATTTTCTCCATTTATTTAGTGCAAAATGCATCAATATCACAGTAGAACGCATTTTGGCCCAGCATGGCCTTCATCAGCCAAAGCTGTGATAGGTTGCTAACCAGAGGAGGGACCTTCTTTGAGTTACCTTGGACAGAGATAGACCAGCAGCATGTACAATGTTAACTCTTTGCATTGATACTTTCAGTAGCGCTTTTATCATAATGGACAATACAGTGAGACACCTAGCGGTGGGAGTGCAGAACACAGTTTACTATCCACAGAATACCCATCCTATAGCTCCCTGTAGTGCCGGCCTACCTATACTCAGAACAGCAATGGCACATGGAGTTCTGGGACATTGCACCATGTGTGTTCAATTTTTAATTTCAAACGGCACAGTATGTATTATCATTTAAAACAGGGAGTGCAGCAGCGCTATGGCAATGCTGAACAGCATTGGAGTAGGGTGCCAGCATTCCGCCAATGTGATATTGATGACCTATCCTGATGACCAAATACCCTTCAATATCAGACAGAATGGTGTGTATTATAGTGAATTTAAGGGCTTTGTGAGAATTATGATAAATTCAGGGGCCAATTGTGTAATCTAATACATTTAAGAGCATAGTGTCAATTATAATACAGCTCAGGGGAAAATTGTGTATTATAATGAATTCAGGGGACACAGTGTAGATTTTTATTATTATTATTATTATTATTATTATTATTATTATTATTATTAAAAATAATAATAATAATAATTGATAGAGACACTGTTTCATCTGGAACAATGGCTCACATTTACTAAAACTGTCTAAATGCAAGATTAGATTAGACAATCTTTAAATGTGCCAGATTTATAAATGTGGAGCAGCCTGTTCGGTAAATCTGTCACATTTAAAGACTGTCTGCCAGAATTTTCAGCCAGATTCTGGTGTATTTGCATAAGACACACCTTTTACTAGGCGGAAAAGTGTCTAAAATACTTAAAATAAATGTGGATAAAGGCCCTGTGCACCACTTTTTCACCCAAAATGTCTGAGACACATTAGTACATCTGGGCCAATGTCTGAAGCCATTGTTTTCAAAGGCAGTATTCGGGGAACAGTTTGTGGAGCTACTTTTTCAGGAGGTACAGTATGTGGCAGTACCAATTTTTAGGAGTCACAGTGTGTGAGTTTTGATTGTAGAAGAACTGTTGTTGTGTGTAACTGTTGTTTTTAGGGGGTACATTGTGTGCCAGTGCCATATTCAGAGGGTGCAGTGTGTTGCACAGAAGCTGGTCTTAGTATAGAGGATGAGTGTCTGCTGCAATGTAAGGAGCCAAAGATGTCTTATTTGCAAACTCTGCAGAGGTGAATCATAGGTGATGATGGTCTGGACCAGATGGAGAAGAAAAGGAACAACCACAGAGAAGATGTGACCCGTGAGTCACTGAATATCAGTATGTTTTCTGCCTGACTGTGTCCTTTTAATGCTGCCTTCACCTGTAGGATTTTCAGCAATGATTGCTCAAACTAGTAGATTCTAGCAGGAAACATTTTATGATAAGCAAGTCTGTAGTTTGGTTTCATCTAGTAAAAGATGATCTTTTCTGTGTAAATACACTACCTGATTCACTTGTGTCATCCTCAGGTTACAGCTGCACAGCCTCCTGATGAAGGTGACCATCCTCTAAGCCTAGCATGGCCTGCTAAAAAGCGTAAAAGAGCTGTTTACCTCGCTGTGTTACCAATTGTATTCCCTTTGTGGATTACATTACCTGATGTCCGAAATGCAGTGAGTACTATGTTTTGTATTGTACAGTAAGGTTACTTTAAAGGGAAACTATCCCTTATTGTTCATTAGGGTTCTTTCACAAGGCACAGGTAGGATGCAGGTTTTACACAGCGGACTTGAGTGCAGAAAATCCACAGCATAATACAATGCCAGCATTGTGAATGAAATTTTAAGAAATCTATTTCACACATTGCAGAAAACATCTGTATGAAACCTATGGATGAATAGATTTGTGGTGGAAATTTTAAATTCATAGCATTTCAGTTCATTTAAGAGACACATTGCAGATTTTTCTTATTGACGAAAAGGCTGATTTTTCTTTTTAGTTCAACATAAACTATTATTATTACTAATAAATAATAAAGTAAAGGCTCTTAACTAAAGACCCTATTACACAAATACACTTCCCCTCATCTGACAACAAAAACACACTATTTATTTTTTAAGTAGATTTGACTGCACTGATGTTTGAATGTGAATTACAACCTAAACCATTTCGATAGGTAATTTGCTTACTTTATTTCTACTGACTGCAGCAAGTTATTTCGGTAATTTAATGTACCACAATACAAACATAAGGAATGGTTCCCATATGCTGTTTGTGTACATTTATCGTCTAGCAATATAAAACCTTATCCAGTCTGGATGAGAATTAAAAACACAACAGAGACGGTGAACATCAAAGGGATAATTGTGCACAAATATGGATACAGCTACAGATGCACAACAAAGCTGAACATTTTCCACAAAAGTCTATGCATATTGTACATATGGCCTGCTTGGCAAATCCCTGAAATGACTGCTGCTCCTCGAACATTTGGAGAGCTGTTCCACTTAATTGTTATGGAAATCGGGCCCTGATAAGTGCATTGGAGATAAATATCAGCTGATACATTTTTTTAGCAATTTAGCATAATGGTATCTTTATTTACATAAAGTAGATATTCATTTTCTCATAGTGCTTGAGTTTTGAGTAGAATGTAAAAATGTATTGCTATTTAATGAAATTAACTTATCTTATTTCTGTGCCTGCAGTCTTCAAGAAAATTTTTCCCTTTAACATTTTTTGGATCAATCACCTGGATTGCAGTTTTTTCCTATTTAATGGTATGGTGGGCACATCAGGTAAGCATACAAGAGCAATGAATTATTGTTTATTTGGTTATGTAGCATAAACATTTTTATTCTGTTAAGTGTTCTTTTTATTACTGCGGGCATTTAACATAATAAAGATCCTATCCTCTCCTAACCACACTCCCCCAGGGTTCTCCTGCGTTGTGTAGGCATAGGGCTCATGCACACTGAGCAAGAGTATGTGCACACTGAGCAATTCTCGAGGAATTTTAGCTGAAAAATTTCTGCTTGAAATTCCTCGCCTATTCTGCTCTGGCAGAATTTTGAGTGGAATTGAGCGGAATCCACGCGGAAATCAAGCGGAATGCAAGCGGAATTACCAGCAGAATTCAAACCCCATTGACTTCTATAGGATTCCTCTAGAGGAATCCGCCCAAAGAATTGACATGTACATTCTTTGGGCGGAACACAGATTCTGTGCGGAATCCGCACGGAATTCTGGACGGAAATTTACTCTGTGTGCACGGGCAGTCGGAAATCCCATTGTTCTCTATGGAAGGAGCAATGTTGCATTTACACGGGCGGAATTCCACGTGGATTCCGCCCGCTTTTTATGGCGGAATTCGGGCAGAATTCCGCTAGAATTGCTCAGTGTGCATATACCCCAAAAGGCGAGGAATTGAGGAGGAATCCGCTCTTAAATTCTGCTTGAAATTCCTCCCGTAAAAGAATGAACAGGGTAATGTCTCATTGTGTTCAATGGGATTTCCGTCTTTTGTTCACACTGCAGAATTTCCAAGCAGAATTTTCTGCCGCAGATCTGCTTTCCGCTCAAAGAAGTTTGGGTATGTGCACACGGAGCAATTCTCGCGGAATTCCGCCCGAATTCCACCATAAAAAGCGGGCGGAATCCGCGTGGAATTCCGCCCGTATAAATGCAACATTGCTCCTTCCATAGAGAACAATGGGATTTCCGACTGCCCGTGCACACAGAGTAAATTTCCGTCCGGAATTCCGCGCGGATTCCGCGCAGAATCCGCATTCCGCCCAAAGAATGTACATGTCAATTCTTTGGGCGGATTCCGCTAGAGGAATCCTATAGAAGTCAATGGGGTTTGAATTCTGCTGGTAATTCCGCTTGCATTCCGCTTGATTTCCGCGCGGATTCCGCTCGAATTCCGCTCAAATTCCGCTCGAATTCCGCTCGAATTCCGCCAGAGCAGAATAGGCGAGGAATTTCAAGCAGAAATTTTTCAGCTACAATTCCTCGAGAATTGCTCAGTGTGCAAGGGCCCTAAGGGCCCTTGCACACTGAGCAATTCTCGAGGAATTGTAGCTGAAAGATTTCTGCTTGAAATTCCTCGCCTATTCTGCTCTGGCGGAATTCGAGCGGAATTCGAGCGGAATCCGCGCGGAAATCAAGCGGAATGCAAGCGGAATTACCAGCAGAATTCAAACCCCATTGACTTCTATAGGATTCCTCTAGCGGAATCCGCCCAAAGAATTGACATGTACATTCTTTGGGCGGAATGCGGATTCTGCGCGGAATTCCAGACGGAAATTTACTCTGTGTGCACGGGCAGTCGGAAATCCCATTGTTCTCTATGAAAAGAGCAATGTTGCATTTACACGGGCGGAATTCCACGCGGATTCCGCCCGCTTTTTATGGCGGAATTCGGGCAGAATTCCGCTAGAATTGCTCAGTGTGCACATACCCACAGAAGTCAATGGGGGGGGCTTAAATTCTGCTTGAATTCTGCCTGAAAACTTTCTGCTTCAATTCCTCGAGAATTGCCCAGTGTGCATATACCCCTAGGGTGGGTTCACACTACAAATTCTCGCAAAACTCTGCAGAATTTCGTCGGTTGTCCACACGCATCGCCGAGCGCTTTCCGCCAGCTCCATAGACACCATTCTATGGGCCGGCTGATTCTGCATTCCGCCGAAAGAAGTGACATGGGGAAGAGAAACCGTTACAAAAAAAAAAAATACTTCAGAAATAATTTTGCTGTTAGCGTCTCATTTGCTACTCCACTGTCCCTTATCAATACCATATTCTCTTTCAACCTTTCACCCCCTTTTCTAAGTTCCAATCTCAATATATTATCCCCCACCCTTTTCTACTATATAAGCTGTGGAGTACGTGCTGATGTCCAGTTTTTCACATTGCAGGGTTGACACATTTTTATATGATATTACATCTAATTCCCAATGACTGATACAGAGGATACCCAGTAGGTCGAAATGTTTAATGGGCTAGTATTAACCCCTTAAGGACAGAGCCAATTTCGAATTTTTGCGTTTTCGTTTTTCCCTCCTTGTGCATCAAAGGCCATAGCACTTGCATTTTTCCACCTAGAAACCCACATGAGCCCTTATTTTTTGCGTCACTAATTGTACTTTGCAATGAGAGGCTGAATTTTTGCATAAAGTACACTGCGAAACCAGAAAAAAATTCAAAGTGTGGTGAAATTGAAAAAAAAAAAACGCATTTTGTTTATTTGGGGGAAATGTGTTTTTACGCCATACGCCCTGGGGTAAAATTGACTTGTTAGGCACGTTCCTCAAGTCGTTACGATTAAAACGATATATAACATGTATAACTTATATTGTATCGGATGGCCTGTAAAAAATTCAAACCATTGTCAACAAATATACGTCACTTAAAACTGCGCATATACGACTTTTTGATCGCTTTTTATTACAATTTTTCTGGATTTGATGCGACCAAAAATGCGCAATTTTGCACTTTGGGATTTTTTTGCGCTTACGCCGTTCACCGTACGAGATCAGGAATGTGATTAATTAACCCTTTGAGGACCAGGCCCAAAATGACCCAGTGGACCGCGCAAATTTTGATCTTAGTGTTTCCGTTTTTCCCTCCTCCCCTCCTAAGAGCTCTAGCACTCTCAGTTTTTTATCTACAGGCCATGTAAGGGCTTATTTGTTACAGGAATAGTTGTACTTTGTAATGGCGTCTTTCATTTTACCATAACATGTATGATGGAATTCCAAATATATTATTTATGAAGATATAAATTGATGAAATCGCAAAAAAGAATGCAATATGGTAACGTTTGGGGGGTTCCTGTGTCTACGTTATGCACTATATGGTAACAGCGACATGACACTATTATTCTATAGGTCAGTCCGAACACAACCATATGCAGGTTTACACAGATTCTCTAATGTTATATATTTTTTTTAAATGAAATCCTTTTTTTTGGCAATTAATTATAAATAAAATGGGACTATTGTGACGCTTATAACGGTTTTATTTTTTCACCTACGGGGCTGTATGGGGTGTCATTTTTTCCGCCATGATCTCTAGTTTTTATTAATACCATATTTGTGAAGATCGGACGTTTTGATCACTTTTTATTAATTTTTTTATATATATAATGTAACATAAAATCGGTAATCTGCGCACTTTTTCCCCTCTTTTCGTGTACGCCGTTTACCGTTCGCAATGACACTTGTTATATTTTAATAGATCGGACAATTACGCACGCTACGGTATATTATATGTTTATCTATTTATTTATTTTTATATGTTTTATTTATATAATGGGAAAGGGGGGTGATTTCAACTTTTATTGGGGGAGGGGTTTTGGGGTAGTGTATTAGTGTTTTTAACTTTTTTTTTTTTACACATTTGAAGTCCCTTTGGGGGACTTGTACATAGATTAGTTTGATTTTTACACTGATGAATGCTATGCCATAGGCACAGCATTGATCAGTGTTATCGGCGCTCTGCTCATTGAGCCTGCCTGTGCAGGCTTAGGCTGGGTTCACACTACGTATATTTCAGTCAGTATTGTGGTCCTCATATGGCAACCAAAACCAGGAGTGGATTAAAAACACAGAAAGGATCTGTTCACACAATGGTGAAATTGAGTGGATGGCCGCCATATAACAGTAAATAACAGCCATTATTTCAATATAACAGCCGTTGTTTTAAAATAACAGCAAATATTTGCCATAATATGGCACTCAATTTCAACATTGTGTGGACAGAGCCTTTCTGTGTTTTTAATCCACTCCTGGTTTTGGTTGCAATATGAGGACCACAATACTGACTGAAATATACGTAGTGTGAACCCAGCCTTAGAGTAGCAGAGCGCCGATCGGACCGCATGGAGACAGGTAAGAGACCTCCAGCAGTCCGTTATACCGATCGGGACCCCCGCAGTCACACTGCGGGGGTCCCGATCGGTAAGTGACAGGGGACTCCCCCTGTCACTTACACTTAAACGCCGCGGTCGCGCCGTGATCGCGGCGTTTAAGGGGTTAATGACACGCGGCAGCGCGATCGCTGCAGCGTGTCATTACCGGTGAGGTCCTGGCTGCTCACTGCAGCCGGCCCCCACCTCCTATGAAGCGCGCTCCGCTCCGGAGCGCGCTTCATAGCGGGAATAACACCCGTGACGTAAGGTTACGTCATGGGTCGTCTGGGGACAGACTTCCATGACGTAACCCTACGTCCAGGGTCGTCTAGGGGTTAATAGTTCGGGCGATTACGCACGCGGCGATAGCAAACATGTTTGTTTATTTATTTATTTGTTTACTTTTATTTATAACCTGGGAAAAGGGGGGTGATTCAGACTTTTATTAGGGGAGGGGGCTTTTTATTGACAACAACACTATATTTTTTTTTTTTACACATATACTAGAAGCCCCCCTAGGGGACTTCTAGTATATACACTTTGATCTCTCATTGAGATCTCTGCAGCATAGATATGCTGCAGAGATCCATGAGATCGGCACTGCTGCAGCCGGAAGTAAACGAGTGCCGAGCCGGGGACGGCGCCATCTTGGAGCGGTCCCCGGCCGGCTTCAGAAACGGAGATCGCTCCTCCGGGATAACATCCCGGAGGAGCGATCTCCGCCACTAGACACCAGGGAGACGCTGGATCCGGTAATCGGATGCAGCTGCATCTGATTACTGTATTAGCAGGCACGGCGATCGGACCGTGCCCGCTAATACCTACGGTCCCGGGCGACAAGCGGCACCCGGGACCGCCGCGGTTCAGAGCAGGGTCGCCGTGCGGCCCCGCTCTGAACGCCCTTACCGGCAATAGGGCGTACCTATACGCCCTTTGTCGTTAAGGGGTTAATGTGTTGGAAACCATCCCATTTCTGATGGTTTATTGGAATATCACTTTTTAGCCAAGAGGCAAAATATTGCCTTATTTACCAGGTATATCTCAGCAGTATAGTATCTAAATCCGGATCATTTGGCAGAATGAAACAAGCAAAAGTAATATATTTTGAATTTGTGCAGATATCATAATACACTTTATACTATCGTCACCGAGTTATTTTCACTTATTATTTATTTCAGGTAGGTGAAACTATTGGCATAACCGAAGAGATCATGGGGCTCACAATATTAGCTGCTGGTACATCTATTCCAGACCTCATAACAAGCGTCATTGTAGCACGCAAAGGCCTAGGAGACATGGCAGTATCCAGCTCTGTAGGGAGCAACATTTTTGACATCACAGTTGGGTGAGTAGTTGTTTCATCTCTTCATTAGACTCAGCTCACACTGAGCATAAATGGCGGAAGTCCTGCCATGCTCAGTGTCCTGCAGTATCTCTATGGGAGGGTGCGCACGCCTCCCCACCCCTTTGCTCAAAGTACTGACATGTCAATTCTTAGAGCGAAAGCGGCAGCAGCGGACGCGCTCGCCCTCCCAAAGACATAATGCAGGACACTGAGCATGGGATTCTGCAGGGGTGAGCTCCGCCATGGAATTCTGCCATTTTTCCTCAGTGTGAACTGGGCCTTAATGTTGCTACTGTATGAATGTAGGCATTGTGTTATTAATACATTATCTGTTTTTATTTTTTAAACAGACTCCCTATGCCCTGGCTCCTGTATTCCATGTTTAACCACTTTAACCCAGTGGCAGTAAGCAGCAATGGCCTCTTCTGTGCGATTGTCCTTCTTTTTATTATGCTGCTGTTTGTTATTATGTCCATCGCTTTGTGCAAGTGGAGAATGAACAAGATCTTAGGATGCATGATGTTTGGTCTTTATTTTGTTTTCTTGATCATCAGCGTCCTTCTTGAGAACCGCATTATCCTATGTCCAGCTACTCTCTAGAGTTATGATTTGAAAAAGACTGAAACTGATGCTGATAAAGTAAAAGCAAGAAGCACGGCTTCACCTGCAGAAGGCCAAAAACATTGTTGATGTGCACCCTAAATTAATTTCTTCAGTGGTTATAAAGTCAACTTGTGGCTCTTTTACTAAAGATTTTAGGATCTATAGAAACTGTACATTTTCTAATGCACACTGTATTCCTGTATTACTCTCTTTACATATAATATATATATAAATATAAGTATATTAATATGCAGATAATATACAACAAAGAGAGACGCTAGAATAAACTGAATCTACATATAGCAAATAATAACATCACATTGGAATTGATATTTGTCCATTAGGTTTGAATAGTGAGAGCACATCATTCCATCACCCTGGTTGTATTTCAGCACTACTATAGAATAGTCTGGAGGACGTGTTATGCAACAAGACATGTATTTAACTCAGTAGTAACAATTCTGAAATGAACACAATGAAAATGTGGCCAACTGTATGCCGAGGATGGAGGGTTCACAAAAGATTTGGCTTACTGTCTAGAAACCTCTCATTTTACTTGCTATATATTTATGGATGGCAGTATTGCAGCACTTTACTGAAAATAAATGAGTGTAATGTATCTTAGCCCAGAATCATTTACAATCAAGCCTGGTGACTTTGGTGGAAATTTAAGACTGTCTGGTTATTATAAAAGACTTATGATCAAGAATTTCTGTAACACAGTCTTGTGATTTAATGTACCAACTCAAAGTAACATTTTGTAGTTCTGTTCTGATTGCAAGGCTGAAAAATATCTATAAATTAATAAACATATATATTAAGGCTTAACAATGAGTGATATATTCTTTTTTGTTTTGTGTTCTCTGGGTAAAGGCCTACCAGTAGAATACTCATATAAAATGTTTATCAGCAACCAACATAGCAGTTACCCAACTCATCCTTGGTTGGGGACCTTTTTTTTCTCTAAAGGGGCTAACACATGCCCACTGCATTTTTAGGCTATGTTCACACTACGTAAGAGACCGGCCGTTCCGTGACCCTGGCCGGGTCACGGAACGTCCGGTCTGTGCCCGGATCATCATGGCCGATACTTAAGTACCGGCCGGATGATCCGTCCAGCCGCAGAGCTCTGATGCGGGTGCATCAGCACGCGCCCGCATCAGAGCTTCCCATAGCCCACAGTGAAGCAAGCGGCCGGGGCTGCTTGTTTCACTGTGTGCAATGACAGGTCTTTCTGCGTCCGGAATTCACTGAATTCCGGCCGCAGAAAACTGACATGTCGGTTTTTTTCCGGCGCCGCATGGGATCTCGGCCTGAGCGCATACGATGTGTGTACGCTCCGTCCGGGATCCCATTGCACATAAGGCTATGTTCAACTCCTCAAAACTACATCCGTAGTTCTGCGGCCAGAACTACGGTCGTAGTTTTACGTAGTGTGAACATAGCCTTAGATTGACTATGCTACTGTTGTGGTTTTTATGCATTTTTACTTTATGGATTTCACCTAAAAACTCATGACTTTTGTTTAACCTGTGCTTATATATTTAGAGCTTTTATATAAAGTTGAAGTGTCATGTAACTTTTGAATAAAGCAGTTCTTTTATTTCTAATGTTTACATATTATGCATTATGAAAAGTGGCTTAATTGTACTATCATTGTTTTAGCAGCATGGCAATACTTTTCTAACTTTATTCCATTTACCATTTTCTCAATCACTTGACATTTACTAAAAAAAGCATAACATATCTGGAAAGTCTAAGATGACAAATCAATAGCTTCTAATACATCGATTGTTGAAACATTATAATTGTTGTACATGCGGTATCACTACAGTAAAGCCAAGGGCAAGAATGATAGCATCTCAGTGTTTACACAGTGGGGGAAAAGTCTTGAGTAGAGATCAGCAAATTTACAGTAATAACGAAGCCAAACACTGTTATCTGTGAAATCTGCTGATCAGCCTGCCTACTTTTAACTGGCTGCCGCTACGCTCCTCCCCTAGTGTTGGGGAAAGCTGGATCCAGTCCTGGGAAACTGGATCCAGCTTTTCCCAGCACTGAGCGGCAGTCAGTTAAACAATAGCAGGCTGATGAGCGGATTTCAGAGATAACGAAGCGCTTCAGTTTATTATTACTGTAAATTTGCTGATCTCTAATCTTGAGAAACATGTTCCAGAATTGGCCAACTTTTTTTTTATATGTTTCATACACTAGCCTCCCTAGCCATATTTATCTATAAAGAATCTTTAAGATGTCCTTACTTAGCTGTTTTGATAAATAATTGTATGTGTATTGTAATAATCTGTGTTTCTAGAAATCCTCCATATGTGGCCGCAGTGTGTCACCTGACTCAACCACAGGCCGCAGACATGACAGAGACCTGGTTAATTTTGGGTCCTTTTGTTATTTCAGTTTTTTTATAGCCATTATACCATGTCACAGAGGCCTTGCGGTACCAAAATATTTTAGCAAGACAGGTTGACATTTATATCTGTACCATTCTGGGGGACATGTGACACCCTGATCATTTTTTATTTAATTTTTTTTTGAGGTGGTACGAATAAAAAACACAATTTAGCATCTGTTTTTCATAATTTTTTTGTACGCCATTCACTATACGTTACACATGACATGTTATCTTTATTCGTCAGGTCAGTACGATTACAGTGATATCCTTTTTATATAGCTTTTGTTATAGTTTATGGCATTTATACTATAAAAACTGTTTGTTTCTTGCATATTGTAAGAGCTGTAATATTTAAAAAATTTTGCCAATGGAGTTATGTGAGTGCTTTTTTTTTTTTTTTTTAGCGGCATAAGCGGATGTTTTTAGTGATACACCTTTTGGGTACATTTTTTCTATATTTTTTAGGGAGCGATATTAACAAAAAATTGTAATTTTGGTTAGTTTTTTAGTTAGTTTTTTTATGGCGTTAATAAGGTAAAATAATTAGTGTAATAGACGGGGTCATTATGGACACGGCGATACCAAATATGTGTATTTTATTTATAGGGGATCATTTATAAAGGGGGTATGGGGAATGTGTATATTTATTTATTTAATTTATATTTATATATTTTAATTATTTATTATGTATTTATTTAATTTATTTATTTTAATTATTTATTTATGTATGTATGTATGTGTTTGGTGTTTTTTTTGCTTTCACTTTTTCACATATAATGCATTACAGCACATGATAGCACAGCAGCACAGCACATGATAATATAATGCATTACAGCTGACAGCTTATTCAGATGATCAGGTCCCTGCCTCAGTGCAGGGGCCTGATCATTAGAAGAAATAGCAACCCAGACGCACCCGGCAGCGTCTGGGTTGTTATGGTTACCCTGCTGCTGCCGCTTCTATTCCACGGAGCAACGGCAGCAGATCGCTGCAATCACAGTCGTTTGTCTTTCAACATGTTGAAAGACAAACAACAGCAACGATCAGCCGACATTGTTCATTGTTGCCTTCTATTACATGGGAAGATTATCGGCCGGTATGGGCCGAATACGACCGATAATCGTTCCGTGTAATAGGGCCTTTACTTTGCCAAGCATATACAGCACCTGCTCACTGTTGTTCTCTGTTATCAGTCATTATCACAAGATTGTATCCAAAGGATAGCTACACTGTTGTTTTCTGTTTTTAGACATTCCTGTCCTACTTTAGGTTAGAAGGGCATAGTGGAATTTTTTATGACGGGCTCTCCTTAAAGGACAAGTGCCATGAAAAACTTTTTCCTAGTAATTGAAGCACATTACAAAGTTATATAACTCTGTAATGTGCTTCAATCACCTATCTGCCTCCCTTCCCTGTCTTTTCCCCCCCTCACCGTCACCAAGCTCTTCTCTCAGCTCCTTCTCCTGTTACAGCAGCCCCCCCCCCTCCCCTGCCTTGTCAGGTGACTCAGCTTGCTCAGCTCCCATTGGCTGAACAACTGCAAGCCATCACTTGGACTGGGGAGGGGGGGCTGCTGTAACAGGACCTAGAGCAGCCCTCCTGCTGATGACTCATCCTCACTAGAAGGAGCTGCCTGGTGACGGTGATGGCAGTCATTAGGTCTGTGTGAGTGAGGACACTTCCTGGTGGGGGGTGGAGGGGGGAAAAGACAGGGAAGGGAGGCAGATAGGTGATTGAAGCATATTACAGAGTTATATAACTTTGTAATGTGTTTCAATTACTGGGAAAAAGTTTTTCATGGCACTTTTCCTTTAAGGAGAGTTATTACCCCTTTGACTGTGCACTAAAAGAAGTAGAACTTATTTTCTGTTGCATTGTTAATCTAGTATCACAGGAGTGTAATATGGACTACTGACCACAGGTTGATTGACCTGAAATATTGTAGAAATAGCAATCATCGATGCTGTTATCAGACCACAGGATTTGAGGTTATCATATAGGCATAAAAGTGGCCCGCATTATATCAGTGTAAAGGCTGCCATTGTTTGGCACCGTCTCCATGATTATTTAATGCTTCTAGTATATACGGGGGTAAATAAACAGGGTGTAACTGTCAGGGATAATCATAATGTGTAGATAACAATCGCATGGTATAAAAAGGTATCACACCCTTATGCTCCTCCCAAACATATATGCAATGCAGATAAATTAGCTAGATAATACAAAATACCACTAGCTATACACAAAACATATAAAACATTAATAGTTTAGCAATAAATCTAATCTATGGTTGAGTCCTGCGGGAAAAGATGTATCCATCATGAGTATCCAGAAGCCTTCTTGGTTACGAAGCTTCTGTTTTCTATCTCCTCCGCGTTCAGGGTTAAACACTTTTTCAAAGCCAGTAATGGTAAGGGCAGATGCATCCAAAAAATAATGCAACAGCAACCTGCAGGTTCAGGGGCTTACCGTACATACTCCCCCGGCATACACACAATAAAAACCTGCTCTATAAGGATCTTACCAAACCATTATCTATAAAGCAGGTGTTTATCATGTATATGCCAGGGGGAGTATATACTGTGAGCCACTGCACCTACAGGATGCTGTTGCACTTCTTGTTTTTTTGTCTGTACTTGAGGCGTGCAACCTACAGTGTGAACAGAGGTATTGGAGTGCTGCCAATTTCAGTTTTTTTTTCAAGGGCAGATACATCATCTGCATGGACTAAAGCAAAATGTATAGACACATTAGAGAGATACCGTACATTGTACTGTTTTGCTCCATATATATATATATGTTGCCTCAATCTTTCTTTAAGATGGCAGCTAGTACAACCAGCATATCTTATATTACAGATTTGAATGTATACTGTATTACACTTGATATGATACACTACCCATGTTGTGTTACAATTAATATAGGTTCTGATTTTATAATCTTTGTCATCTACAGTTTTATGAAGGTGTTTAATATAGGCAATCCAACTATGTCTTTTGCCTCCACCTTTGTGATTACCTGTGTTCCTCAAGTGTATTGTTGCTTTTGCGGAACAAGATAAAATGGTGACAATAAAGATTCCAAAGTGAGAGGATGATTGGTAGAATGTTTACACCCTTTTTGCAACACTTTTTAAAGTTTTTATCCTGATATAACACCGGTAGATATTTATCATTAATATTGCAAAAAGCCTGATACTGTTCAGATTAAGTGGTTACAAATACTGGTGTAAAGTAAATCCATTCTATCTTTATTTTCAGCTATTTTGTGAGACTGCTGTTGTTGTACCCCCATTTAGTTAACTATGATGTCTTTCTACGCATGCGAATAAATTCAGTAACTGGTAAACTTCTTCTCGTATTACTAGGATGACATGAATCTGTTCACAGCAGGGTATTCTCAGCCGTCGGCTTTCTGTAATTAGTAGTGACTATTCTGCCCTCCTCGCTCAATAATTATATATCAGAAAAAGACACATGTTTTTTACTCCACTCATTTGTAAATCTTGGTGCAAATGAAATGTTGTTATAATAGGACATAAAGTCTGGTATGGCTGCCACATCTGATGCCCATACTATGATGACATAATCGATATAGTGACCATACCATACTATACCAGAGCAGAAAGGGTTGGACACATCAAAGATGCAATGCTCCTCGTACCATGTGACATAAAGGTTCGCTAAAGCTGGTGAGAATTTTGTGCCCATTGAGGCACTTGTACATTGTAAATAAGAAGTTTCATTAAACACAAAAACATTAAGTGTGAACAGTTATTCTATAGACATAGTAATAAACATAATCAAGTCTGGATGATAACCAGAATATTTATCCAGATGGTATTGTACTGCTTTGATTGCCAGTGTCTCAGTGTCTCTAGTAATCCATGCATAATTGTTTTACCAAGAAAAATCATGAATGCATTCAGTACGTTTGGTGTCTCTCAAATATCCGTAATGACGGACGACTAATGGGAACCAATTCCAGCCACAATCGGCCTCAGAGGGTCGGGAATCGGTTCTTACGAACCTTTGGCAATGAATAAAAGAGGTATTCAACATCTTTTTTGGTCAAAACTCCTATCTTCAATCCCTCATTCAACATCCAGTTGTGTTACCTCTTTGTGATATTCTACATTAGGATTGGAATTCAAGACACAATAAATATTAACATCCTGCAACATGATCTTATTAAGTTTAACATACAAACCTCTGGTCAAGAGGACAACAGCACCTCCCTTATCCACTGAACGGACCATCTTTAATGTTTTTTATAGACTGAATAGTCTTCCATTCAGACCTTGAGAGGTTATTTTTGTTCTACCACCTGTTGGTGCAAATTAATCAGGTCTTCTTGAACAAGAGATTGAAAAACATCTAATGAACCTTTAGATGCATGCAGGGGATAAAATTATACATTTTTCACCTTTATAGGTGCTAGATGTAGTTTCTACATCTTGATGTGTTTAAGACAGAGCATACAGTGAAGATAAAGTCACATTAAATGAAGTGCCGAAAATCAGAATGTGGTTCCACTAATACCAATGTATTATAGATCAAAATCATAATTAGGGCCAAAATTAAGTCTTTAACCCCTTCCTGCTTAAGGACGTGTCCATACATCTTGTGACAGGTGGGGGGGTTCTAAACCGCCTTGTTCCTGGCTGCTGTCAGCAGCCGGGGACCGGGGCTGTTAGCCGGCTAAAGCCTTGGTGGTATAGTGGTCGGATCGGCCCGCGCAATTCAATCTCAGAAGGAAATTTGAACCTTGTTGAACCTTCCACTTTTGATTCCCGATGCCTTACTGGTCCTTGGGGAAGGAGGAGACCGCCCGGGTACCGCCTGGAATTCTGGGATAAAGCCTATTACCTAGGCTGAATACCAGAATTCCAGGCGGTACTCGGGTTTTCTCCTGCGTCCCCATGGACCAAGAAGGCATCGTGAATCAAATGCCGAAGGTTCAACAAGGTTCGAGTTCGATCGAACCTAAGATTTCCAGATGTTCGATCATCTCTAGAATTCAGCAGAGGTAAAGATCATCCGGCTGGTACTGCAGATCATCCAGCCAGGTCACAGAATGCCCGGTGTCTTACGCCATGTGAACATGGCCTAAGTTTCAAAGTCCATAGTATCTGTTAGAATGGTTTTTGTCTTTTTGTCTTTACAATAATATTTTCCAACTCAGCCTGTTTCACAAAACATTATACAAGATGTAAATGCTTTTCAGGAGACATCTATCATAAGACCTGTAGCAATATAAAAATACCTTCTAAGGGTGCCTTGACACACAAAATCCGCTGTGAATCCTTGTAGTGTGAAGATCAATGGGGTTACATACCCGCAGTGGAATTTTCATTCCGAGTATGTAAGCCGGCCCGTTTAACCCCCTGCAGCATACATTACCTGTAAGCCAGCTGTAACAATCAGCCATGGCTGTATGTGAGACTCTTGGCTTCCGTCGGTCCCCAACAGCCAATCAGTGCACGGCAGCAATGATTGGCTAAGCAGGACCGACGGTAGACGGGAGTCTTGCAGCCGCAGAGCAGGTAATGTATGCTGCGGGCTGTTGTGGTTAAAGGGGCCAGGTTACATACTCGCTGCGGAATAAATATTCGCTGGGGGTATGTGACCCCATTGAACTTTACACTACAAGGATTCGCAGCAGATTTCGCTGCAAACTCTCAGCATGAAATCCGCTCCGAATCTGGTACGTGTGAAGCTACCCTAAGAAGGAAAATGCCTTCAGAGATGTTTATAGGTGCATCCACAAGTACTATGAACTCAATCGGTATAGGTTGAGAACATAAACAACAGCCAGCAGGACCACATGAACTACAAAACATCCACTTAACCCATTCAAGCGGGCCAAAAATGGCCTTGATCTGGACCTGTCTAACTTTATGAGGTTATTGCTCTGAGGTGCTCTAACTTATCCAAGTGATTCTGAGATTTTACTGTCCTGCTGATCTTCTGATCACATATACTATACACTGCAGTGTCGATCAGTACTGCCGTGTATTGTACCTGCCAGTGTTATACTGACAGGCTAGCTGATCAGACTCTGCCTTATGGCAGAACCTGATGGGTTTCTGTAGCCAGAATACTGAAGCTTACACACAGATTTTTGTTTTTTTTCAGCAGAAAGCAGCAGCTGAGAACTAGAAGAAGGAGATTAAATAGATAATAACAAGTATGGATTTAATTGTTAGTCTCATCATGGGCAGCAACATATCAAAAGTTATATTTAAGTGAAATAACCCTTTAAGTCCCCCTTCCTGTCTTTTGGCTTAATTCTGTCAGTATGCCATGGGCACTGGTTGCAGGTGTTGTGGGCAGCTGGTGGGCTTTGGTGTTTTGGGGGCAACTCATGGTGGCCATGAGTGATAGTACCCATCCCTGGACTCACAGGTACCGGAACAGGTGTGAGATGCAGGGGCAAGTTGCGACACAAGTGATGACAAAGTCCCAAATAAAACAGTGCTTTAACTTTACTTAAAAAACATCAGTTAAATATACAATATAACAGAAACTTACAGGTGCTATCCAAAAATACAATAATACTGTAGGGAGGCATTTGAAAAAGTAGGAAAAGTAAAGACTTATGTGCGAGGGTAGTGTAGGGCGCAGTAGGAGCCCTTGTCTAATTAGTAACACTACTCTGCCGGGAAGTGTGTTGAATAGAATATTTGAGTTTTCCTGATCTCATCTTCTATCCACTGATTGTTACAGCTGGCTTACAGAGTGTTACTTTGTAATCATGTGTTGTAAGACATTGTAAAGGTAATATATAGGACATTTATGCATCCTCTAAGTATGGATTTATTATATGTGTGTGCTTTGTGATCGCTGCGTACTAAGCTCAGAGAACACTGATGATCATCAAATATCCCTTGTCTAGGTCACTAGCATACCAAGTAAGACTAGGGCCTTGGAGTGAGACAGTCATCCATCTCTATTATAGTGGTGTGCATAGGAGAATCATGGTTAGGATCCGGGAGCGGGGCCATCCAGGATATTAACTCTGAAAAGTGCAGAAAAGTGCAGTTACTGAGTGGTAGGGCTTTCTAGACACTTCCACCCTACATGTCCATAACACCACCTTACAACTTTGGTTAGGTTTAGGGACCCCCATGCATAGTGCCTCTAATCTATACCTATGTAAGTGCTCAGTATATATATTTTCTGACTAGTACTTATAACTGGCATCAACTTGTTTGGTGATGATTTGGTGACATTCTTAGCATAAATAATAAAAGTTAAGAGTTCTGCACAGCCTAGACAAGTGCTCTGCTGATTTAGGGCACTGATTTGCTATATCAGCGCTCATTTACTGAGCATATTACATGGCTCGATTATCACGTAGCAAGAGCTGCACAAAGATGGTTGGCAATGTCCGTGCAGCCCTTGTTGTATATAGTAAGTAATAAACTGTCTCTGAAGTGACAGGCTGCTCAGCCAATCACTGCCTGTGACGGTCCTCTCTTGGCCAGTGATTGGCTGAGCAGCCTGTCACTCCAGAGACTGGCTCTGAAGTTGTACCGGAGGCTGCAGGGAGCATGGAGAAGCCCGGAAGACACTGGGTAGCGTAGAGAGGTAACATATATAATTTATATAAATTTCCTTTACAGATTCATCATCGGTTGACTGTGCATGGCTCTTACACGTAGTGATACAGGGACAGGGCAGATGATTCTAGGTCTGGATCAAAAGACATGATCAGTCAATAATCGTTGTCTTTATTACATGGATTGATAATCTGCCTTATTGGCCTGATTAGGCAGATTATCACTCTGTGTAATTGGGCCCTAAGTCTGCGTGAGGCAAGGCAGACTCAATCAGCAAAAAGACTGATGCTGCTACGACAAGTATAGACCTCTAGCAGTCATAGCAACCAATCGGCACCCCCATTCTTTTATCCTAGGGGGGAAGATTTTACCTTTTCTAAACAGTGCAATTATCTGGAGGCTCATGACTAGAAACCCCACCCTTCACCCACACAGGACACATGGTTCACCACTAGCTTCCAGTTTTCTGTCTTAGTTAATACAGATGGATTTTCCTTAACAACAGGCATTGGACAGCAGATTGCTGAGAAGGGAGACACCATATGGTCAAGGTTTTAGAGCTGTTTTTTTTAGGGTAAGAAGTTGTCTTTGGTTAATGAAGATTTACAATTATGTTAAGAATCATATGAAATGAAGTGAAGTTGTTTGAAGCAATAATGTCTATATAAGGTTTTATTATATTTTCTATTTATCACCATAAGCGCTCCATTTATATTCTGTAAAAGAATGTAGCAAATAAGGTTTCAGAATGTGAACATGAGAGAGTGTTCTGCTATTTGAATATTCCATCTAGAATGTGAATCATAACCATTAGTCAAAGGCTTCTGAAAAAGTACATTGTATCTTATTACATTGTCTATTTTTAGAAATGTATTTATGCTTCCCAGAAATCCACAGAAGTCATTATAGTAAGATTGCTGATAGAAGTGTTTTTTCGTTTATTTTGTACAAAGACTAATGCAGTATCAACATTTTTATTTCGTGACCCACCTGCTATTTCCAGAAAAGACAAAGATAAATCATTATACTGAAATAATACTGGAAGAACATTAAATATTATTTCTAGAAACTGAGAATATTTCCTTCATTATAAGAGCACAAACCCTTAAAGCCAGGGGAGGGCTGTGCTGGAAGAGCTAAGTGGCATGTGCCTGCCAGGCCAGCCCCCCAGTGGATGTTTAGGGCCACGGCTGCCATGTATTTTGGCAGCCAGACCTGCAGAGGAAGGGGTCTTGGATTTATACAGTATGTTCACTGACATACAAACTTTGTGCACCCACCACTGCCACTATGACCTCTTAGAATGTACTTGGCTGTACCTATGTTTATGTGTATATCTTAAGGCTATGTTCACACGCTGTGAACATTCGGCCGTTCCGTGACCCCGGCCAGCTCACGGAACGGCAGGTCTCAGCCCGGATCATCCCGGCCGGTACTTAAGTACCGGCCGGGTGATCTTTCCGGCCACGGAGCTCTGATGCGGGCGCATCAGAGCTTTCCATAGCCCACAGTGAAGCAAGCAGCCGTAGCCGCTTGCTTCACTGTGTGAACCGACACGCCTTTCTGCGGCCGGAATTCACTGAATTCCGGCCGCAGAAAACTGACATGTCAGTTTTTTCCGGCGCTGCATGGGATCCCAGCCGGAGCGTATATGATGTGTGTACGCTCCGGACGGGATCCCATTGAAAATAAGGCTATGTTCCACCCCTCAAAACTACGGCCGTAGTCCTGCGGCGAGAACTACGGCCGTAGTTTTACGTAGTGTGAACATAGCCTAAAGGTGTATGTAGAGGGACAACAGAAAGTAGTTTAACCCTTTACATTAGTAATAAGTACATATACGTTCCTACTGAACATACCCCGTGCAGTAGGAATGTATATACACGTTCCTGCATGTCAGAGGGGTTTGATGTGTGCGGGACCGATACAGTGAGAGCGATCCCGCACACATCAGTGTCACAAGAGCCGAGGGTAATGACAGGCACCTGCGATCCTGCAGCTCCCTACCATTAACCCCTTAAACACCGCAATCTATAGTTATCGCAGCGTTTAAGGTACTGTCACTAACTCATCGGGACCCCCGCAGCCATGCATAGTTCGCCGATAACACTGATCTATGCTATGCTATGGCATAGCATAGATGTTTTTGTTTTTATTATTTGTATAGCGCACACAGATTCCGCAGCGCTTCACCTATCTGTATGTTTTTGGGTGTGGGAGGAAACCCAGGCAAACACGGAGAGAACATACAAACTCTTTTATCAGTATATGCAATCTAATGATTGCATGTTTTACTGTGAAATATAAGTGTTTTTTTTTTAAAAGTGTGATAAAAAAAGTTTTTGAAAGTATAAAAAAAAAACCTTATAAACCTCCCCAATAAAAGTTTAATATATCTCCTTGCCCATTATAAAAATAAAAATATTTAAAATAAATGATAAACATATTATTATATTATAAATAAACATGTTATTAAAATTTAACATTAAAAACACCAGGATTGATGATTTTTTAAAATGTTATATCAGAAAAAAAATTAATATCAAAATTTTTCTGTTACACCAATATGATATTAATAAAAACTAGAGATACTGGTGCTAAAAATGACACCCCAACCAGCCTTTTAGGTGGAAAAAAAACATTATAGCTCTTAAAAGGCGGGGAGGAACATTGCATTAATTTGACCTGGACATCCAGGCATCAATGGGCTTTGTCTTGAAGGGGTCTATAACCTGAAAAAAAGAAAATTCTGTTTTTCATGGTCACATCTATTTAGTATTTTATGCTGGTTTCTTTCTTTTAGTCTTCTTTTACATCTTACTATATTATAAATTTGCTATATATTTCCCTGTGAAAACTGATTATCCAGCAGCAAAGTGTAAGCTGAATTTTATAAGTAAGGGATTATTATTTTGTATACATTTATAATCCTCTTTGTATAATCCTGTGTTTGTCATAACTCAGTAATAAGCAGCAAATATTCCATAAATTAGAATGTCATTTAGCTGTTCTAGCTATTGTTTATTATTGCCTATAACAGTCACAAATAATATATTTACATGTTTGCCATAAAAATAAATATAGCTCTAGGATAAGAGAAATATAAGCTAAATGTAAAAATTGTCTTACTTTAAAAAAAAATAGTCACGCAGCATGAAAATGACAGCTGTTTTTATTGGACGGACATCATTTAACGACAAATAACAGCTGTCCAATAAAAATGGCCATTGTGTTTACATAGTGGGAACAGAGCCTGAAGCTATGTACCCACTATGGGGTTTTATCAGTAAAAGACAGCTGTCTATTGATCATGATCATTATTTGCGGCCATCATTATCAATAAACCGCCACCTTTCCCCCGCTAAATCACGTCCCGTTTCCCATGGTGGGAACATAGCCTAAGGCTATCCATTCTCTATGGGGTTTCTAAACATTGCTTACTGCTACTCTGTAAAGAACCAAAATGATAAAATATTTTCATTAGATTTCCAGGCATTTTTTAAGTAACGTTTATTAACCCAAAAATATTGCGTAGTATGGTATACAGAAATGCAAAACATGCACATAATGAAATGCAGTTATCAGCAGATATTCAAACAAAAACAGATAGGTATCCAAAGTTAGTGAAGAAAAAAATATATCAGGAAGCAGATGTATAGAGATTTCAAATCTGAAACAAAACATAGAGAGACATAGTGCCAAAATCCTAGGGATTAAAGGAGCCAACAGGGGTTAGGGCAGTGGCAGTTAAGTGGGGGGCTGTTTAAGAGCTAATGATACCGACACTAAGGGGACCCAGATGCTTCTCAAATGTTCTCAAACTTCTCTGGATGGCCACATGTCCCATACCTACGTTTATACATTGGTAGTACTGAATTAGGATTGTGGACTAAACAGGGGGAACTATATTTCATTTAGTATTAGTAATAAGCAAAGATTAAGGGTCCAGAACTGTCCCAGGAGGCTAAGAACCTCCCTCCACAAGGATATGGGGATAGGACCACAACATATGCAAAAATGTTGAATCTGCTATGAGACATGTAGGGGAACCAATTCTACTCATTCTGAATAACTTTAGTGGAGTATAATAAATCTGGTTAAAAATGTAACTCGAATAAGGCAGCATCTAGAGGTTATTAAAGGGAAACTAACCTGCTGATATGTCCCTTTTTTGCACAAAGGGCTAAGGATGAGGGTAAGTTTCTTTATCCTCAATGCTGTTCTGGTGTAGTTTGTAGTTATATCCCTAGAATAATACAGCTGTGTGGGGTACTTGGGGCAGGACTATCAGCCCTAGAGCAACTATCTGCTCCTAGATCGGTGCTCTGAGGGCAGTACTCCCATCCCCAGTGCTCTAAACCGCCATATTATCCTAAGGAAATAACTAGGGATGAGCGAACCGGACGAGGTTCGGGTTCGTATTAACCTGAACTATCGGCTTCTGATTCCCGCTGTCTGCCCGCTCCGTGGAGAGGATGGATACAGCCTGAGGACCGCCTAGAAAACTGGGATACAGCCTATGGCTATGGCTGTATCCCAGTTTTCTAGGCGGTCCTCAAGGATGTATCCACCCTCTCCACGGAGCGGGCAGACAGCGGGAATCAGAAGCCGATAGTTCAGGTTCATACGAATCCGAACCCCGGCCGGTTCGATCATCCCTAGAAATAACTACAAAGTACAAAGAAAAGGAGCAGAGGATGAAGGTAAGAAACTTACCCTCATCTTCAGTGCCTTGTGCACAAAAGGGACATGTTGCTTATCATCATCTTCCATATTCAAGGAGTGAAATAGGCAGTGCTATTTATTTAAACGATAATAACTGATTAAAGCATTCCTTTAGCAGTTGGCAATATAAAGTCGAGAGCAGGGTCATAAGTCAGTCTATAGAGCAATATTGATGGACTTTAAAGTGCAGGGAGAGTTTAAAGGATATCTGTCAGCTCCTGGGCCCTAAGGTGCTGACAGTGTGCTGTAGCTGGCAGCCCCCAGTGAGCATGGTGCTTTTTTGGTAGTTTTCCGTGCAGCGGATTATGTACAATCTTATGTCTCCTACTGTACTAAAGAGTCACAGAGCAGTTGTTCGTCCCACACTCTGGCATGCATCCTCCTCCCTCTTCATAAATAATCAATGCTGCCCGGCCTCCTGCTCGCTCAGCTGTCAAATTGCAGATCAATCAGTCCTCTGTAGGCAGTTTATGTCTGAAAGAAACACTCAGGTATAATTGAATCTCTTCTCCCTAATGTGTTGGAGCTGTGGTCTAGGGGTAACTCACTTGTCTAGAGACCTGCCAGCAGTTCATTCTCTGGTTTGAGTCCCCTGATGGAAATTAAATAGATGTCTTTTTTTCTCATTATTGTATCATTTCTTAAGGCTATGTTCACACACAGTATTTTTGCTCAGTATTTTGGTCATTATTTTGCAACCAAAACCAGGAGTAGATTGAGAACACAGGAAGGCTAGGTTCTTACACTGTTAAAATTGAGCGGATGGCCGTCATTTAATGGCAAAAATTGGACGTTGTTTTAAAATAACAGTAATTATTTGCGATTAAATGGCAGCCATCCACTCAATTTCAACAGTGTGTGAACATAGCCTTTCTGTGTTTTCAATCCACTTTTGGTTTTGGTTGCAAAATACTGACCAAAATACTGAGCAAAAATACTGTGTGTGAACCTTAAAATGATACAATAATGAGAAGAAAAAAAAGACATCTATTTAATTTCCATCAGGGGTTTCAAACCAGAGAATGAACTGCTAGCAAGTCTCTAGACAGGTGAGTTACCCCCTAGACCACAGCTCCAACACATTAGACATAAACTGCCTACAGAGGACTGATCTGAAATCTGACAGCTGAGCAAGCAAGAGAAAAGGCAGCATTGATTATTCATGAAGAGGAAGGAGGATGCATGGAAAAGTGTGTCACGAACAACTGCTCTGTGACTCTTCATCACAGTAGAAGACATAAGATTGTACATAATCCGCTGCAAAAAAAAATTACCAAAAAGGCACCATGCTCACTGGGGGCTGCCAGCACACTGTCAGCACCTTAGGTAGGGCCCAGGAGCTGACAGATTCCCTTTAAGGCCTTGTCCAATGAGCAGTACGAAATTCCAAATGGAGTAAAATGGAACTTTTAGATTTAGGGTGGCTTCACACACCGGATCTGCAGCGGATTTTACGCCACGAATTTGCAGCGAAATCCACTGCAGATCCGGTGCCCGTTCATCACAATGAAAATACATTCTCGCAGCAGGATGTATGTAAGTTAACCGGCCGGAGCATACATCACCTTCTTCCCTCTCTGGCTTGGCTGAGAGGGACGAGCAGACGCTGGGAACCCCTGAAGCAAGCCGGAGCGGGGAGCAGGCAATGTATGCTCCGGCCGGCAGGGAGTTAACTTACATACTCGCAGCAGGATGTCAATCCTGCTGCGAGTATGTATTCTCATTGGGATAAACAGGCACTTGAACCTCAGCGGATTTTGCTGCAAATTTGCAGCGTGAAATCCACTGCGGATCCAGTGTGTGTGAAGGCACCATTAGGTGGAGTATATATCTCATGATGTTCTAATTTACTTGACTTTTTTGCGGTGAAATATAAACTTACAGATGTAGCATGAGTAAACATGATGGGTACCACATTGTGCAAAATGTAATAAGCCAACGTTGGGGATGGCAGTGTTGGTTTGCTGTATTGCAGGAGGGATAGAACCCTTAGTTTTGGGTGCTGTGGGCTTGGCCCTGGGAGTGTACAGTACACTACACAAACTGTACTGTACACTGTAGTCCATGTCATGTTGCACTGGCGCGATGTGACACCAGGATGTTGGGACAGCACAGTCATGTTGACACATATTACATCTACTCTTTCTTTTGTTATGTATTTCTGTTTCCCAAACAAGAACAGTAACTTGGAACTTGTAATCCAAAAGCTCATCACCTTATGCCTCACTAACAATCTAGCAGTTACAGCTGTGGTCATTGATTGGCTGAGCAGGCATTTCCCTCAGGATAAATAAAGTGTGTCATATTGTATCATACCAGAACCAGCTCTAGGACCCCAATGGTGGCAGGGGGAGCAATGAAGGTAAGTTATGACTTTTTTATGTTTTCTACAAGGCTGAGAACATACAAAAAACATACAACTCTGAATACCCCTTTAAAACACTGCAAAAAAGATGACTATAATGCCTATACTAAATATGTAATCTCAATGTTCTTCAGCAACAGTATATGGTCTTTCTGTTTTAAATGTAACCAGAATAACACTTAAAATGTTTATTTTACTTTCCACAGTGATACTGTAATATTTCAGTTTATCTGAATTAATCTTCCTTTTGTTCTTAAAGGGGTATTCCCCCCAAAATTATGTTTGCATTAATACATTGCCCACCCGTAGCTTTCCATCTTTTCAATATCAATTTATTATGGATTCTGCACAGTTTTGCTGTTATCTAGATGCATTCACCCCTACCGAATGCAGAGAATCATCAGACCTCAGTCCAACCCGACACGCTCCCATCTCCTGGCTCCGACCCTCCTAGACGGCATCACGTGTCCTCCATCTCTTCAATGGGCCAGGTTAGTGATTCTAACCCGGCTCACTGAAGTGAAGGAGAACACAGAGACAGTGAGCTGCAGCTGATCACTGTCTCCCTATCTGACAGCAGAGTGTAACCCCATTCCCCCCCACCAGCTCACCCCACTGTGTTCCCCCCCCCCTTGCCCTTGAGCTCACCCACCCCGCACCCTGCATCCTCCCACCCGGAGCTCCTGTGAGTGCAGCACACACCCCCTCCCCCGCGCTAACTCCCAGTGGCCGCCCCCCCCATCCCCCTCTCAGTAAAGCCTGCAGTCCCCGGTGTCTCCCAGTGGCCGCCCGCGGCCCCCCCATAGTAGAGTTGGACCGGAGCTCACCCGGTGAATGCAGGTCCCGCCCGCCCCTGGCCTCCCCATCGACCCCTCAGTAGAGCCGGACCGGAGCTCACCTGGTGAGTGCAGGCTCTGTCCGCGCCCGATGGCCGCCCGCGGCCCCCCCATCCCTCCTCTGTACAGCCGGCCTGGAGGTCACCCGGTGAGTGCAGGCCCTGCAATCTGCCGCCCGCAATCTCCCGGTGGCCACAGCCCCCCCCCCCCCCTACAGCTCACCCCCTGACTGCAGGCCCCAAGCCCCCCCGGCACACAATCTCCCGGCCCCCCCATCCCCCCTCAGTACAGCAAGCCGCCACTTGACATCCGCACAACGACCCCCCCCCCCCCCCCAAATCTCACCCGGTGGCCGCCCGTGGGCCCACGGCTTCTGCACTACCCCAAGTCCGACCCCCCTGCAAACTCACCTGCGGCTGCCCTAAGCCCCCTCACAGCCACACAGACCCCTGGACGCCGGAAGTGCTTCACCATCTCAGCTCTTCTACATCATGCCACCAGCTCAACTACATCAATCACCAGCTCAGCTCTGCTACATCATGCCACCATCTCAGCTCTGCTACATCATGACTGCCATCTCAGCTCTGCTACATCATGCCACCATCTCAGCTCTACTACATCATGCCACCATCTCAGCTACATCAATCACCAGCTCAGCTCAGCTACATCATGCCACCATCTCAGCTCTGCTACATCATGACTGCCATCTCAGCTCTGCTGCATCATGCCACCATCTCAGCTCTACTACATCATGCCACCATCTCAGCTCAGCTACATCATGACCCCCATCTCAGCTCAGCTACATCATGCCACCAGCTCAGCTCTGCTACATCGTGCCACCATCTCAGCTCAGCTACATCATGACCGCCATCTCAACTCAGCTACATCATGCCACCATCTCAGCTCATCTATATCATGCCACCATCTCAGCTCAGCTACATCATGCCACCATCTCAGCTCAGCTACATCATGCCACCATCTCAGCTCAGCTACATCATGCCACCATCTCAGCTCAGCTGCATCATGCCACCATCTCAGCTCAGCTACATCATGACCGCCATCTCAGCTGAGCTACATCATGACCGCCATCTCAGCTCAGCTACATCATGACCGCCATCTCAGCTCAGCTACATCATGCCACCATCTCAGCTCAGCTACATCATGCCACCATCTCAGCTCAGCTACATCATGCCACCATCTCAGCTCAGCTACATCATGCCCCCATCTCAGCTCAGTTACATCGTGCCTCTATCTCAGCTCAGCTACATCATGACCACCATCTCAGCTCTGCTACATCATGCCCCCATCTCAGCTCAGCTACATTGTGCCACTATCTCAGCTCTGCTACATCATGACCGCCATCTCAGCTCTGCTACATCATGTCACCATCTCAGCTCTGCTACATCATGACCACCATCTCAGCCCTGTTACATCATCAATCACCACCATCTCACCTCTGCTACATCACCCTTATCAGGCATAAGCATTACATGATGGGAAATGTAGTTTCCTATCTTGATAATAGACCATCTTTTAGAAAAACTTGCAACTCAAGAACGGCAACAGCTAGGAAGATGGGAGATGGCTCAAAATAAATATTTTAGCTCTTGGGGGGAATACCCCTTTAAGTTTACAACAGTGTTTCTCAACTTCAGTCCTGAAATAGCCCCAACAGCTCATGTTTTGAGGATTTCCCTAATATTTCACAGGTAATATAATTATAGTCAGTGCACCAGGCATCAATACAGGGTTATTTTTTGTATAGGGTATCTTCAAATCATGACCTGCCTGGGGAACTTTAGGGCTAGAGTTGGGAAATACTGCCTCAGAGCAACAATAAAGCTATTTTATGGATAACACTGCCCTCTAGTGGACAAACAGCTTATTTTCTTTATTTCTGACCAGGGTTTCCTTTATATTGATTGATATGACTTTTATATACTTTTTGTCATTTGTTTTCCAGAATCTCAGGATTATAGAGTGATTCCAATAATTCTTTGCATCTTGGAAGTTATAAATAAAAGATTGTTAGCAAAAAAGACCACTTGATTCATCTAGTTTGCCTTTAAATTATTTTCCTTTCTTTTTATCTTAGGATAGATATATGTTTACATTCAGTCATTGTAGTTTCTTCAAAGCATCTACTACTCTTTCAGTAAAATAATATTTTCTTGTGTTGTTTCTGGTCTTTCCCCCAACTAACCTCAGATTGTGTCCCTTTGTCCTTGTATTTAGTTAAAAAAACATCAATCTTGGACTTTATTTAGTCCTTTAATGCTAAGTTTACACGGATCGATTATCGGGCGAATTTTCTCGATAACGATCGAATTCGAACGATAATCGTACGTGTAAACGCGGGCAACGATCGAAAAATCGCTCATTTTGATCTTTTAACATGTTCATAAATCGTCGTTCGTAGTTCGCAAAAAATTTGCCGATCGTTCCGTGTAAACAGTCGTCGCGCGATGGTCCGGCCGCCCGCCGCCCGGCCCCCCGCTCGCAGCCCGGCCCCCCACTCATCCGCAGCCCCCTGCGCCGGCTCGATCGCCACCCCCGCCGCCGCCGCTATGATCGCCACCCCCGCTGCCCCGATCGCCACCCCCGCCGCCGCCGCTCCGATCGCCTCCCCGCCGCCGCTCCGATCACCCCACCCCCACCCACTGCCGCCGGGGAGGGGTGGGGAGTCGGGAATTTCAAACGGCTCCCCTTCAGCCAATCAGTGCTGCCTTGCATTGATTGGCTGAAGAGGGGAGCCGGGAATTTCAAACGGCTCCCCTTCAGACAATCAGTGCTGAAGAGGAGCACTGATTGGCTGGAGAGTAGCCGTTTGAAATTCCTTGCTCATCTCTTCAGCCAATCAATGCGCTGAAGAGGGGAGCCGGGGATCTCGAAGACCTGCTGCGGGGAGCAGGTAACCTATGCTCTTGGCCGCGGCGGTGGGGGCGATCGGAGCAGGGGGGCGATCAGAGCAGCGGCGGGGGGGCGATCGGAGCAGCGGCGGGGGCGATCAGAGCGGCGGCGGGGGGGGCGATCGGAGCGGCGGCGATCGGAGTGGCGGGGGTGGCGATCGGAGCGACGGGGGTGGCGATCGGGGAGGCGCAGGGGGCTGCGGTTGAGCGGGGGGGGGGCTGCGGGCGGGCCGGGCTGCGGACGCGCTATCACAAAACGATTTTTCCGTACGATAAATTGTACTGTCTAAACGCTGATCGTTATTAAAAAAAAATTGTTACTTCGAAATCGTTAATCGTACGATCGGGCCAATAATCGCCTCGTGTAAACTTAGCATAACATATTTAAATCAAGTTTTGATCAAGTGCCCCCCCCCTTCCCTTCTTTCCTCCAGACTATCCAGCTTTAAATCCTTAAAGAGGATGTACCAGGTGGTTTAATCTGAACCCACCTATTCCCTCCCACTGGTGGTGGGCGGGCCTGCCTCCAGTGCTTGAGCAACGGCCGGTTCCCGTGCATAGAACGGCGCCGTGCACGTGAACGGGGCCGCGATCCGAAAAACGGACCGCGGCGTCGGCTTCCCCGTGTCGGCGCCATTCGATAGGTGGGTTCAGATTAAAGAGGTGGTACATCCTCTTTAAAGGGAATCTGTCACTAGCGAACTGAACCCATTGAACCTGGGATCGTTTCGAACTTTGCCAAAAATTTGGTTCTAAAATGAACCAAACGTTTAACAAAATGATGGTGGCTTGAGCAAGAAATGATTCCTAATCCCTTTTGGAGGTGTAATTTCTGCTGAAGTCTCCCCTTCTTTAGCAGGGAACAGGAAGTTCATTCAGCTGCTGGCAGAGAAGCATCTGCTTTTGGCAGGGAAATTTAGAGTTAGAAAGTGAGACAGGACTGCTTAAGAGTAGGAGCTGTCAATCAGTGTGTCATGTAACCCACTCAGGGCAGTTTCTAGGTAATTTTGACTACAGGGCGAATCTTGATAGAAGCGCCCCTCCCCCCATATTCGGTGACTTACAGGTAACGTCTTCTTTGATCTGAGGCGTCACTTTCCTTTTCCTCTCCTTCTGGCCCAGACCTCCATGATGATTTCTTGCAGACACAATTCATCTCTTCTGAACCTGCCAGACAAACATCTTAGGGTCTGCACTTACAACTTCCTTCCACATTTTTGTGTCATGTGCAGTAAAGTCAGTAGGCATGTGGGTTGCCCCCTGTATGTCAGATCCCCTGCTGTGCCTCCATATAGTAATAATGCCCCCTGAACCCTGTCTCCATTGTAATACTGTCCTCATTGTAATACTGTCCCCCTGTGCTCTGTCCGTTTTGTAATACTGTCCCCCTATGCTGTGCTGTCCTTCTATGCTCTGTCCCCATTGCTATACTGTCCTCTGCATTGCCCAGCACAAAAAAAAAATACTCACCTAATATTGGCATGGATCGGGTCCCTCCATCTTTGGATCTTCTCCAGCTGCTCACTGCGGGGATGGATCCTCCAGCAGGGAGAGGCGACATCTAATGGCGGCGGCAGCCTGGAAATGTGATGTGCGCAGGGGATGCAGCCAGGATGCGGGGCGGCCTGAGCTCAGAAGATGAGCAGGGCGGCCTAACATCAGAAGATGAGCGCGGTCCGTGGAGGGATGCATGCGGGTTGCGGGCGGCGGGGACGGCAGCAGATGAGAGCGGTCGGTGGCAGCAGCAGGTGATGTGCGCTCAGAGCATGACCGCAGTGCGGGGGAAGGGGGTGCAGTCGAGAAGCTGGCGGCGGGGTCGGGCGCTGCAGCCAGAGCAGGGGTTGACGCTTGGGGGGGGGGGATATAGATGCAGCTCGGGGCGGCAGCAGATGAGCGTGGATGGCTGCGGCCCGGCAAGCTATTTATTGCCGCTGGGTGAGGTCCCGTGGGATGGCCACTAGCGCCCCTAGCTGGCGGCGCCCCGTGCCGTCGCACGGCACAAGAAACGGCCCTGAACCCACTGAAGAACTTGCAGGTTACATCAGTTCTCTGTGTTTGGTGTGTGGCACTGTGCTAATTGTGTCACAGTTCCCAACATATTCGCTGGCTTTCTTGGGTGAAGTTAACCCACTGAAGCACCTGGCATATTATGTCTATTCTCTGCTTTTGATATATTTTGGCACGATCATAAGTTTCTTATTACCAAATAGAGTGCTTTCTGGCTATCTTGGCTGCTGCCACCTATAACTATCTGTCCTTGGCCTCTTCCGGTCAAAGAGGGTGGTACTACTGCTGCTGCTACCACCTCCAGGTCTGGGTGCTAGGCCCCTCAGGAGCAAGAAGGATACTTTTTGCTGTTGCTGCTACCTCCAGGTCTCTGTGCTAGGCCCCTTCAGGTCTAAAAAAGTTCAAGTTATGGTGCTGCCACTTCCTGGTGTCTGTTCTAGGCCACTCTGGGTAAAATAGATTACCCCTCCTGGTGCTGCCACTTTAATGTGTCCTCTGCTTTCCTGGGAGAAAGCATAATTTTACACTGCTGATCAAACACTCACTGCTGTCTATGGAGAAAACGTAGGTATACGATGCTGATCCACTATTGTCCACTGCTGACCAGCGACAAAACGTAATTTTACACTGCTGATTTACCAACGTCCACTGCTGTCCTGAGAGAAAACATAATTTTACACCGCTGATTCACCACGTCCATTGCTGTCCTGAGAAAAAGCCTCAATACACAGCACTCATCCATCGAGACAGTTAATACCATCTGCTGCTGACAGCTTTAACACTGTAACATGCATCAGATATGGTAAAAGTTAAATACCCTGCCAGAGGATTGACATTTTTCACACTCTGAAATTTTCACTTTTTTGGAGTTTTCTCCTTCTCATGATTATCCAGGCCTATCTGACTCATGCACATAATGGAGAGGAGTACTTATTATCCATGTTATTCAGGAGGAGATCTCTGGATCAGCTGCACAGAACAGTGTAAGTGATACATCATTCTGTTCAGCTTCTCTCTCTTTAGTTTATGCTATCCTGAGATAGGACAGCATACACCTGCTGACAGAGTCTCTTTAAGTTTTTCTTCAAATATTTCCTGATGGCAGTGTTGAGCGGACTTGCCAAACTGTTCGGGTTTGCCAACCTTTTCTTAACCCATACACTTTGTATTTGACTGATAGCGACTGGAGAAGTTGGATGCCGGCCTGTTTTCCAGGACTCTCTAGGGCAGCATCACACTTCTCCAGCTGCTTGGCATTAAATGTCAAGTATGCAGGTTGGGAGAACATTGCTGGTTAATTTTTACTTTGTCTTAAAATTTTTATGATGTTTCATTTTGCGACAATAATACTTCTTACTTAGCTAGAAGTAAATTAACTGACAAAGATTGTCGGTTTGACCATATTATTTATATGTTTAAGGACAATGGGGGACATTATTTATGCTGGGCTTAAAAATGTCCCCACATCGCAGAGGCTCACAGAATTTATGTAGAAGTGCAATGCCCCTCCATGCACACAAAGTGAAACCTATGCCAGCTCAGACACTATAGAGGTCCTTCTTGGGATATTTCTACACCTTGCCCTGTAACAAGGGAACATCCTTAACAGTAGAATAAAATAACATAAAATAGGTTTCACCAAGTTATGGGCACTCGATTTCTAAAGATGGGAATTTATTCTAATTGCCATATTTGGAGTTGAGAATCTGCTTCACAAGGGTTTTCAGCCTTCCTCTGGATAAACACAGTAGGGTTTAAGGTTGAACTTGATGGACAATCACAAACAAAAACAATCACATTAAAAAAAAAAGATTTTATTGTTATATGTTTATGGTTTATTTCTGTTTGTTAACCTGAGCATAACACTGCAAAGACAAACCACTATTGTCAATGACCATTTTTGTGCACATTGCCATTATACAATACTCATAATAAGTAGTCAAATACTTAGCTATTAAATTATGCCACAAAGAGTATTGTCATTCAGATGCAATATTTTATAACATACTGAATGCAGATATTTAAGGCCAGAAACCCATCCTAAATCCTTTTTGGAACAGCAGCTTCTACTCCAGCTTGTGACAAGGTGGGACCTTGTCCAAGGAAGATCTGGACATTTTTTCCTATGGCAAAGGTGTGAATATCGAATGAGTCTGGAGTTGCACTTACTGTAAATGCACACAGTTTTAAAGCCCTGTAGTTTGTCACCTGACATTTCACTTTTGATTAAAATCTTGGAACATCCGTAATCCTTTCTTTTGGTCTAGTGCTGATAGACCAAACAGTAAAGTGTTGCTGTCATTTAAAGTTACTTTTGGCAAGTCATCAGATGGCTGTGATCCCTAGATACAACTGGGGGGAGTGCATGGAAGTGTACACTACTCCCTGGCTGGTTGAATATCTATTATTTGCTCAATAGACTGTAAGTAAGTGAAGGAGTATCTTAGGATCACAGCAGGTCTTAGGAGGAGACCCAGTGCAATCAGTAACTTTTGACAAGTCAAACTGTACTCCAAATAACACTAATTCTATAAAGATTTTTAAAATACAAATACACCATATCCATTTGCAGTTGGATAATGCTGAACCCTGAAGCATTCGATTTCCTGCTTATCCCAAGTTTTTTAGGGGGGTCCTTTATATTTGATGAGAAGACTGTTATTCTTGCTGTAAAAACTAAGGAAAACCTAATGTGGACAGAGCTTAAAACTACAATTATTAACACTGTGTTTAATACTATTGGGTTAATAAAAGTATAATAATGTCTATTAAAATAGTTTTATACAGCTAAAGAACTCTGAATATACACAATATAGAGATGAACGAAGCAGCTTTAAACATAATCTGAAAAAATAGCTTCTTGCAATCTTTGTGCCATATATTAGAGAAATATTCCCAGAAAATATACAAACCTCTTCCCTTCTAAAAAGTTGGAAAAAAGATTACTATAGACCATTTAACCCTGAAACGCAATTTGAGCATTACATTATCCATCTTTCACTGGACTTGTACTTTTCCATTATAACAGAGATGAGTTACCAGTCACAGCACAACATTAAATATTTATAGTCCTCATTGGAATAGCGTACAGGCCACAACTGCATCTTCCTCCCAGCTCCAAGTGGCAGATATATAGACGTCTGTGAGGGTGTACATCACATGTGCCATGCAGAAAAGGAATTATTTAGTGCAGTATGAATATGTCAATAAATAAGATTCTCTAAAGAGAATTGTATTTGTAGGAAATAGAGGAGAATTAAGATAAGACAAGTCTGTCATTATTAGTCCCTGATGAGACACATGGCAGTGGAAAATCTCTGCTAAATCCCATATACTGTAGATTGCACTGTAGAAGGATCTTCATCTTCATTATTGTTCAGCTGGCGTTCATGTAATTTTCAAAGGTGACTTTTTGTGAGCGCACAATAGGCTGACATAGGGCACTCCGATAAAAGCCCACTTCTCGCTGGGCCAGAATTTAATCACAGGTCCTTGCTCTGGAATTTCCGATGCAGCATCAAAGTAAGCAAAGCAGACACAGCCAAGATAGGCCGCCAAACAGATCAGAATGTGCCTGTAAGATATAAGAAACATCAGAAACACTTATTAAAAGGCCCAGAGCTCATCACTTGTATTTACATGTAATATTACTCTCATTGATTCTAGTTGGAAAATATATATTATGTCACTATTGCCATGACTAAATCGCTGACACTTCCTTCTGCACCACACTATATCCACTATATCAGCAGCTGCCAACAGTGACCATTCTTAGGGTAGTGACTGTAAGGATACGTGGTTGTGTCCGCTATGCTCTACCTGCTGCAGGTCACTCTGTCATGTGCTCATCTGTATACTTTCCTGCTCTGAGGTTGCATCCTGGAGGATTAAGCTCCCTAATCTGAGGGTAGTGACCTGGGAGTTTCCCGCAAAGAGTCCCATCCCACCTTGCAGCAGGCTCTGGTGATAACCAGGGTCTCCTTGGACTCCGCTCCTTGGAGGAGGTACGTCAGCACTCCTCTGTGATCCAGAGGATCGACCTTCTCATGCCAGGTCCATCCGTTACAGTGACCTTGGCATTCCCTACTAAAGTCCACAGGGGTCCAGTCTGTGGAATCAGACTATTCTTAGAGCCCACTCCTTGGCATAGTTCCATGTCACTCTACATCAACGTATGGAAGCCACAGAAAGAACAGGTAGACCTGTTACATATTCTTTTGTTATGCTTTGGATAATCAAGTCTCAATATACCACAAAACATTCCTAATCAAGAGACTGACAGGGTAAGATAAAATATACCTTACTTGGAATCCTCATACATACTTCAATGGCTTAAGTTAACCTTGTCTAATAAAATTTTTAAGTGAGAGTTTTGCTTTGATAATGACATTAACACAGCAGCTGTCACAAGAGCTTCACATTGCAAAAAAAAACAGGTATTATAACTTCATAAAGCTAACACCACCAGTTGTCTGATGTAGTTTTAAAGCCCCAACCACCAAAGTAGTAAGTTTCATGAAATATACAGTTCTGACCATCTATAACCCTTATGGACTGATGACGTACCTGTACATGATCACACCCTTAGGGGAGTTCAGTGAGGCGTGATGCCAGGACCCTGCTCTGAACCACGGGTATTAGCGGGTGTGGGTTGATCACAGTGCCTGGCTCATTAGCCACTTAAAGGGGTAGTGTGGCGCTAAGAACTTATTGACAGAATAACACACATTACAAAGTTATACAACTTTGTAATGTATGTTATGTCTGTGAATCGCCCCCTTCCCCCCCGGAAGTGTGGTGCATTATACATACCTGTCACGTGCCGACCCCCTTTCCTGATCTTCTGTGCTACAACGTCATCTTCGGCCGTCACAGTTATGCTCAGCCAATCGTGGCTGAGCATCTGATGACGCGGCAGAGGGCGTCCGGCACTCGGAACGATCGGAGAGCTTCGGCCGGCCGGCCGAAGATGACATTGTGGCACAAGATGGCGGACGGGCGCGACACGGATCAGGTAATGTATAATGCACCAACACTTCCTGGTACACGTGCGGGGGTGGGGGGACACAGGGAAGGGGGCAATTCACAGACATAACATAAATTACAAAGTTGTATAACTTTGTAATGTGTGTTATTCTGTGAATAATTTCTTAGCGCCACACTACCCCTTTAAATTCAGCTGTCAATTGTAATAGTAATCAAGCACTGATCTTATAGATCAATGCAGTACATATGTACTGTATTAATCTCTATGAGAGATCAGTACGGTTAAAAAAAGTTTTTTCATTAGTAAAAAATCCTATCCCATAATAAAAGCTTAAATCAGTCCCCTTTTTCCATTTTATATATATAAATAAAAAAAATAAACTTATTTGGTATTGCAGCATGCAGAATCGGCCGAACTAATAATTTATCCCATTCCTGAAAAATTATGAGGATGATAATAAAGCAATTTTAAGAACATTTAGTTTTTTTTTTTAAAAAGGTAATAATTTTTTAAAAGCTGTCAAATAAAATAAAAGTTATGTAAGTTACATATCGTAGCGCACTACACCTTGAGGAGCTTATATAACATGTCAGTTTTACCATTGGAGAGGGGCTCTTATGGGCCTTGTAAACACAAGGAGGAAAATACAAAAGCGCAAAAACAAAAATTGTCTAAGTCTTAAAGGGTTAATATTATTGGTTTACTATGTTATCAGTCAATGATTAAACTACTTACCATACACAGTGGAGGTAGGGAAAGTTGAAATGAGCCCACATTTCACAAAATGCTTTATCACTAATCCAGCAGACTAATGCTAATGTCCACCAAAAGCCAGACATAAGACCCAACTTGTAAACTCTCATGTTGTCACATCTAGAAGATACAAATAATGAGATCATAAGGCACATACTACAATGATTAATACCAATGTTATAAATTTGGCTAATATTTTATTACAATGGATATATAAAACAAAGGAAGCATTACTATTTCAGCTACCATCATATTCTATGTAGGACATTGGATTTTAAAGTAAGTGTACCACTTCCTTTAGTAAATACACTTTTACATGATTCTGTGTCGGTGCTGCCCAGCGCCGATCTACACACCAGCGTCAACCAGGCTGTATAAAAATCATTTTTTTTACTAAGGGAAATGGTACATTAACTTTAAGACATTAGCAGCAAAATGACATTAACATTTTCCAATTCTTAACTTAGTTGTTCACACACAATTTTTCTTTTGTCACTGTTCTTTCTCTGTAGTTACTATTAAATTTAATGGACTTTTCAATTAAGCCACATCCAAAGTCCAATTAGTAACCTCAAACTAGAATAATGTACCAATAGCCGTCATTGCACTAAGGGGAGGCCAGACAGCTAAATGACGTCCGTTATTTTAGACTCCAAATAACGGACATTGTTTTAAACGAAGCAGTAAAAATGCTGTGTGAACATAGCCTTTGATTGACATGGTTAAATTGACTTGTTTTCTGTATTCCATAGGTTGGTATGATTGCAAAGTTACCCAATTTCTATACAATTTGTACTACAATTTTTTTTTATTATTGAATTTTCTGACCCCCTATGAGTTAATTTTTTTGCTGCATTATCTGTGCTTTTTAATTATACCATGTGTGCATACATTGTATTTTTTGATAATTTTTTATTCAATTTTTGTGATATACGATGGGACCAAAAAAAAAGTGCAATTCTGGTATTTGATTTTTTTCTTTTTACGTTTATGCCATTCACTGTGCACTTTTGCTAACATTTTATTATTGTAGATGAGAAATTTCAGATAAATCTCTCTGTGTAAATGCACTCTAATGCTGGGTTTACACGGAGCGATAATTCGCCCGATCGTACGATTAACGATTTTGAAGTAACGATTTTTTTTTATAACGATCAGCGTTTAGACGGTATGATATATCGTACAGAAAATTTGTTTTGCGATCGCTTAAGCCTATCTTACACATAGGGAAAATCAGTGAACGACTTTACACGGAACGATCGGCAAATTTTTTGCGAACGATGAACGACGATTTAAGAACCTGTTAAAAGATCAAAATGAACGATTTTTCGATCGTTCGCCGCGTTTACACGTACGATTATCGTTCGAATTCGATCGTTATCGCGAAAATTCGCCCGATAATCGCTCAGTGTAAACCCAGCATTAGGCCCTTGTGGTACTGTTATGTCAGGGTTATGTTTAAGTTTTTTCCACCTTCTGAAACCCATTCCCCTCACCATATTTGTTTTATTAGTGTGACCTTTTTCTTGTTGTACTTTTAATGCCATTTACCATTTTGTGGTATACCTGGTGAAGAAGAAGCTGAAGACTGACAGGGTAAAAAGAGTGCATATGGTGTCATTGTGAGTTCATACTGGGGGCCGATGGCAGAAGATGGGCCTCAACTACACAGCCACAGGACGCAAGTGGGCAGATGAGCTGACGCAGGGTGCCTTTTTCCTTTATATGTGCCCCTGGTGGCAGAATAAGCCATAGAGAGATCTGCCTATCACATATAGCAGTTTTGCTTTCAATCCTTTGTGCAGACTATGATCAACACAAACAGGTTAGTATAAACTGATTACTATAAGCATACAAACCAATGACGTGTGTGGAGAGTTCTGAGAAGAGTATCTAGTTAAAGCAATATCTGGCAATTTGCGTAAAATAGACAGCATGAATGATCAGATGTGACTTTTCCAGGAAATGTCAGGCCACATGTTTGTGAACAATGACAGTGCTGAAACTGCACCATTTATCAGCATCTACAGCGCTGTGCACAGCCGCCCAGGGTTGTAAGAGCCATCCTTCTGTGTCATGCTATGCATGGCTCTCATTGAGTTTTCTACTCTATAACCTATTTTATCACTACAAACAATATATAAAGATGACATTTATAGGAGAATATGTTCAATTTGTTCCTTTTTTAAATGTATTTGTTTTTTCATTAAAAAAGATTTACTTAATAAGGAACACAGAAACTGAATACATCAGTCAGGCTTTCTGCAAGCATCTTAACATTCTTATTTTTTCTGCTTCTATAAAAATCCACAACTGCATTAGCAAATGTCATAACCACAGCAGATCTATTACACATACGGGTGTGCCTGCGCACACTCACCCTTTTCCTGACTTCTAGGTCCTTGTTTTTATTTTTGCTGATGTTTTATAAGTTGACTTCTTTTTAGATCTTGCTATTTGTTGCATTTATATTGCGATATTAACCATTGCTTTTACATGCACTACTTTGAACAACAAGACTTTTTCAGTTTTGTGCTTGATGCCCAAGCTTATGTCCTATGCCAGCATATGAAAAGAGTAATAATGCAGTGCTGGCCTATTTAAGCCTGACATATATTCATTATGCTGGTTTGGCAGTTTTTTGTGCCAAAGCCAGAATGTAATGAAATAGTAAAATATAATGGGAGATGTTATAATTTATTTCCTCTTGCATCCATTTCTGGTTTTGGCACAAAAACTGCAGTAGCAGTTTTCCACAAAACTGCCATGTGTGTAACCAGCTTAAGGCTATGTTTACACAACATAAAAAAAAAAAGAGAGCACTCACCGTGAAAAATAATTCTTTTATTCTTATGCGTGTAACATAGACACGGACGCCGTGTAGCTGGCGGGGGCGCCCTGTGCAGGATGATTATTACTCGTCTAATCATCCTGCACAGGGCGCCCCCGCCAGCTACACGGCGTCCGTGTCTATGTTACACGCATAAGAATAAAATAATTATTTTTCACGGTGAGTGCCTTCCAGTTTCTTTTCTATTCATGCATTTATGGATAGTGTCTATTGCTACACAGAGTGAGCACCCCGTTACATCTGGTAAACCCTGTTTGGCTTTTTAATTGAGTAGTGCCGGTCTCTCTTTCTATATGAGTTTTTGAATAAAAAAAAAAGAATTTAAAAAGACGTTTGTTGTTGATGCAATGTCATTGTCTTCAGTGCAATGCATTGAAGCCAATGGAATGATGGACATTCAGTGCACACAGTGTGTAAATTAGTCCAAAGGGCAATTAGTCCACCTAAACTAAAATAATGTACCAACAGCTGTCACTGCACTGATGGGCGCCCAAACAGCGAAATGGTGCAACGTTCGCCAGCGACCACCACCACCGCCACCACCGTATGAAGGAAAATGATCAGCTTTTGAATCCTGCTGTCTGCCCCCTCTGTGGAGAAGGTGGAGACAGCCCGAGGACTGCCTGGAAAACATGGATACAACCATAGGCCGTATCCGTCTTTTCCAGGAGTGGATTGAAAACACAGAAAGGCTATGTTTACACACTGTTGAAATTTAGTGGATGGCCATCATTTAATGGCAAAAAACAACCACTATTTTCAAAACAATGGACATTGGACATGGACAATATGCCATTACATGGCGGTCATCCACTAAATTTCAACAGTATGTGAACATAGCCTTTCTGTGTTTTCAATCCACTCCTGGTTTTGGTTACAAAATACTGAGCAAAAATACCGTGTGAGAACATGGCCTAATTATGATATTGAAAATACGGCAGGCGTACTTTACCTTTATTTTATGGTGTGTGAGCATAGCCTTAATCATGAAGAACCCCCTTAACTTTTAGGTAATATGTTCCAGCAACATTGTCAATGCCATGTAGCTCTAGCCGTAACATATTACGAAGTACAGTTAATAGGAGCTGAATCTGGTATATTTGAGTTTACTCACCTCTTGAGCTCAGCAATAAGCAGTATTGTACAAGGTATTCCCAGTGTCATTAGAGATATACTATTGATGACAGGCTTGACAAATGCCAACACTGTGGTGATTCCAGAGAGTACTCCGACAAGGGCTTTAAATCTCCATCTATGATACAAATGACAACATGAAAATCATCATTTAGCACAGGTTTGTTTTACTTTTTCTGTTCATAGCTTCCTGAAGATAAGCTTCACAGAATGCCAACCCATGCCAACTGATACAGTAAGAAGAGTCACTCTGGTTTCTTACTGGCACAGTGCTAATCCCACCTAGCACTGCATTTCATGTTAAGTGAATGGGGCTGTGCTGCAGTTTCCATATGGTACCTGCATGGAAGAGAAGCTGAAGGGGGTTTAATGCTTTACCTAGACCCAATGCCTCTTTTTTTTAAGCGTTTGGCATGACCTAAAAAATATGCCATAAGTGTTTGCCACCAGAATTCCACTTTACCTAATATATGGCCACAATGAAAGACCAGCATTTAGAATTGTCCCTTACAGGATTGTATGGATTTTTTTTTTTTTTACTTTAAGGGACTGCAGTTCAGGCCCCAAACTGCTGACACTGTTAGATAACTGTTAAAGAGGTTAAGGAGACACGTAGTATCTTTCATATATCAATCTGTGCTTCCAGAATGTAAAAAGATGCTTTTATTCTTTAGTACAAAAAGTCAGAAAGGCTTTCCCAAGTTTCTTAAGCTTAGCACGCTGTAACACCCCCGCCCCCCAACACACACCTTTCAGGTGTCAATCGGGAGGGGGGGAGGAGACATTCCAGCTTGCAGCTATTCAGGAGCTTTGAAATACCTCTTTGACTCCTTATACTAGAGAAAGCATTTTCAACAACTTGGAGGCACAGCAATATATATGAAAAGTATCATGTGTCTCCTTGATCTAAGGGTGGTATTCCACGGGCCGATGGGGCCCGATAAACGAGCGCCGATCTGCTAGATCGGCGCTCGTTTACTGGGCCTATTTCACGGCCCGATTATCGTTAAACAAGGGCTGCAGGGACATCGTTACCGATGTCCTTGCAGCCCTAGCTTAACTAGTGTACATTACCTATGCATGGTGCAGGGCTCCTCTTCTTCTACTTCTCCCGGGTCCCACGCGCTCCTCCAGCATCAGGGCGGCCTGTCTCGGCTGACAGGCCACTCAGTGATTGGCTGAGCGGCCTGAGCTGAGACAGGCCGCCCTGACGCTGGAGGAGCGCGTGGGACCCGGAAGAAGCAGAAGAAAAGGAGCCCTGCACCATGCATAGGTAATGTATATCGTCAGTCACCAGCCGTGCACCACTATTCCACGTAGCGGTGCGTGGCTGGTGCCTGAAAAATATAGGTCCTAACCTATATCAACGATCAGCCGATGACAACTATCATCGGCTGATCGTTGTCTCTATTCCACGGAGCGATAATTGCTCGATGGAATAGGGCCCTAACAGCTATCCGACAGAGCCAACAGTTTTGAATGTCAATTACAGCTGATGGATTTCCTTAAACCTGAAGTTTCCTTGCAATCCTGATCATTAGGTAGACCTGGGAGACACTCTTGACTTGTCCAATCACATGGAGATTGCCGTCAGACAGTCAGAAAGTGCTTTGGGGAGCTCTTCTTACGCCTCTATCTAATGATTGGTGGGCATATGAACATCCAGCCCCTGACCGATCAAAGTTTGGTTAAAGTTGAAGCTTCACTTTACTAGAAATGCGCAGACCTTCGGACTTTTAGTCAGATGGCATCTGTGCTCGATCGTGATGCCTGTGATCCCGGGTGCATAGTTGCGATCCCGGGAATATGCGGCCAGGATATTCCAGGGAATTCCAGATCAATTCCTGGCCGCATATTTCTGGGATCGAAACTATGCACCCGGGATCACAGGCATCACAATCGAGCGAATTGCTTTCGGACCAAAAGTCCGAAAGGTTTGCTCATCTCTACACTTTACTTCTTGCTAAACTTTTGAATTTAACTATAAATATAATGATGACTGAATGACTAGATATACTTTTTCAGCTCATTCACACTGCTATATGAAAATAAAGATTCAGAGTGTATGCACAATACAGACTATTTTTTTTACAATTTGTTCAGCTTTTGGTGTCACATTGCATCTATTTTTCAGAATAATTTTTTGCTGTTTTTGAAACGTTATTGAAATCCCAATGAAAATAAATAGAACAAAAACTCAAATGGAAGAGTAAATCAGCTGATGTTGACTGTTGTGACATCATACTGAATTGTAAGTAATCCATAGATAACAATAATTCTCCCTCAGCACTGATAATACCAGTTGGATGACATGTCTTCAGTATATAACCACTTAAGATGTGCCAGATTCTTTCACTAATTTGAATACTATGATCAAACAAACAATTACACCTTAGGGTGCCTTCACACGTACTGTATCGCTGCATATTTATCGCTGCGAGTTTCTCCCACATAAATCCACAGTGATACTGATTGCTATAAAGTCAATGTATGTGTATTCTCGCTGCGTGTTTGGTGCGATTTTTACATGCGAGTTTTGATTTGCACATGATTTTCACAGGAGGATTTGACACCACAAAAAACGCAGCTACTTTCGTGCGATAAATACGGTATGTGTGAAGGCACCCTTAAAGAGCCTCTGTCAGTAGGTTTATACTGTCCTATCTCAGGGTAGCATAAACTAGTGACAGAGAAGCTGAACAGAATGATGTATCACTTACATTGTTCTGTGCAGCTGATGCAAAGATATCCTCCTGAATAACATGGCAATAAGTATTCCTCTCCATTATGTGCATGAGCCCAGTAGTCCTGGATATTCATGAGAAGCAGAAAACTCTGCCCACCAGCTGCTGATTGGCAGTTATCTATCCATGCTGTATACAGGCAGTCATCTGTTAATCAGCAGCTGGAAGGTGGGGGGAGGGGTACGGCATGAATCCTATTTTCCTTCATATTAGGAAAACAGCTGAACAAAATTATGTAAGTAATAAACCGATCTGTTAAACCTGTCACTAGTTTATGTCGCCCTTATTTAAGGCAGCATAAACCTAGTGACAGATTCCCTTTAAATACATATAATATTATAATGATAAGTAACTATCCTATTTAAGCAACAACTGTCTTTGACATTTTAAACAATGACTAATATCATTGGATGTTCAATGAAATAATCTCCCTGCCTGGAATTCTAATAGGCTCAATTCACACATCAAACCTCACATGATTTATTTCCATGAATCTCCATGGTTTTGTGGTATGGTTATTCATGGTGGGTTTTTACAGGTGAAACGTTAAAAAAAACCTGTTTCATATTTTAAAAATGTGTTAGCCTAAAACCACAGCAATTTGCAGGATATCAAATGTGGTTTTGTCCTATGACTTTCTAGGAACATGCAGAGAACTGCTCCTTGTAGAGTCAGGGAGAGAGGAGCTATAGGTGTAAGGGATAAAGTTATTATTCACAATAGTGAGCCAATAGTAAGGCTATGTTTACACAATGTCTTTTTTCAATCATATTTTGGAAGGCCATCAATTTAAAGGAGAAGTCCGCCGTTTTTAAAATCTGGCAGCCAGCCGGGGCAATTGATTAGTATGAACTTACCTCTCCCAGTGCTCGTGGTGAGCAGCAGGACCAGCCTCGGGACCCCAGGATCCGCTGTTCAGACAGTCATTGAATGGGGTGGGATGCCGCTCCAGTCACTGATTGGCTGAGCGGCCAGTCCACCAGCCAGGACAGGCTTTTTCCCCCGTTGTTGCCTTTCCAGCAGGGGTCCCGGGGCCGATCCTGCCACTCACTGCGGGCATGGGGAGAGGTAAGTTCATACTCCTGATCAATTGCCTGCCTTTGCTGGCTGCCAGATTTTAGAGTTTTAGGGATTTTTAAGGCAAAAATATGACTTTATTTTTTATAATTATGGCCGTAATTATTAAAATATGGTTGTAATTTCACCTCACAATGACGGCCATCCAAAAAATATAGTCCGAAAAAAGACATTGTGTGAACATAGCCTAAATTGTGTGATGTTGGTTACCTGTCATGTCGGAAAACTCTTGGAAGGTGCCTTTTAGGAAACCACATTGCTAAAGCAGACATTAGTACCCACAGGATGGCCAACTCATCCAGCATCTGTCCCAGAAAACTCAGGGTTGCATGAAAATAAACTGACCCAATCCCTGTATAAACAAAAGAAGAAAAAAGTTACTTTCATTATAGGTCTATAGCAGTAATTATATATATCCAAGCTAGTAAAAAATCGAATTACAAATGTAACAAAACAAAAATACACCACTAAAAACAAAAAACAAGTTGAAAAATGATTGGAATACATGGCATTTTCACAGGAAAAGAAACGCATGTAAGACAGGCCTAATAATAGTATCACTCCTGCATATCTAATGTAAAATAATAACTGTTTTTAAAGGGAATCTGCCAGCTGTAATCTACGTTCCAAGCTGCACATGGTACCTTTCATATATCCAGCTGTGCTTCCAGAATGTAGAAAATGCTTCTATTCTCTGATATAAAGGGTCAAAGAGCAGGGTAAGGTATGGGAGGAGGAGTAAAGAGATATTACAGCCTTCTGCATTCGGAAAAGCCTCTTTGACTATTTTTACTATAGAATAAATTTATTTTCCTACATTCTGGAAGCACAATTGGATATATGAAAGGTACCATAGAGGTACTTTATCAAAATGCATCTTTAGGCTGGGTTCACACTACGTATATTTCAGTCAGTATTGTGGTCCTCATATTGCAACCAAAACCAGGAGTGGATTAAAAACACAGAAAGGATCTGTTCACACAATGTTGAAATTGAGTGGATGGCCGCCATTTAATGGTAAATATTTGCTGTAATTTTAAAACAACGGCTGCTGTATTGAAATAATGGCAGTTATTTACTGTTATATGGCGGCCATCCACTCAATTTCAACATTGTGTGAACAGATCCTTTCTGTGTTTTTAATCCACTCCTGGTTTTGGTTGCAATATGAGGACCACAATACTGACTGAAATATACGTAGTGTGAACCCAGCCCCCGGCTATGTTCCCACAATGTACAAATAGGGGCAAATAACGGACAATGTTGATCATGATCATTAATGGATGCTGTTGCACAACATCGGCCCTTATTTGTTCTTATTTTTACATTGTGGAAATATTGCATTTGTGGACTGTGCTTTATTATTCAAACAGTTTTTAATATGCATATTTTTACCTGGAACAACACGAATCTGCCACAAAAAGTGACATTTTCCTAAAAACAGTAAACGTGTGTTCACACATTTAGATTTTTAGATTCAGTTTATTAATCTGAAGCTGAGACTGGATTTAAAAGGAGAAGAACTTTCTTTATAGTTGTCCTCCATTTAGGATCCAATCCTGGCTTTAGCATTAAAAACTGAATATAACACAGAATCTGCATAAAAGAGTGTAAACATGTCACTCTTACTACAGCGTTTTGTGGAAGCAGTACAAAATAACAATGACAACACTGTGTCAATAAAAAAAGAACATAATCTACATCACTAGAATGTCATGTGTCGTTTGTACTTTTGTCAGATAATTGAGTCGGACAATAGCCGGAACTTCTAAGCAGACAACGTGAAAACAATTGTTTTGCTGGAATATTACGTACTGAAGTCCAGGATGTAAACACTGGACCTGTCCTCGTGTTCTACTAATCCTACATCAGGCATATCGGTTTGGCAGTCACGCACAGTACAGGAAGCTGATAAGAATTCTTTCTCCTCATATTTAAAAGACACCCAGTGTCACACTTACCGACAACTACGAGCAGGGCCCATATTAAATATATCCCGCTGTTGAAGCAAGTTGCATATTGACGGAACAGGCACATGCATATGGGTGGCAGCACAAAAAACAAAATGTTGCTGATCTAAAATATAAAAAAGAAAGTCAAAATAAAAAATATAAAAAAGAGTGAAGCAAATAAATAAAATGTAAAGAAAATCTAGAAAATAAGACTAAAGCATTAAAACAGAAGCATTCTGAGAATGAATGGAGTAAAATATAGTCAGATATCAGTTCCACTGTGCCACAGTGCTAACCAATCCAGATAACCAGCGATCCGTTCTTTGTAAGGCAGAAGTCAGCATTCTTAGCAACATGACTAGCACTAAATGATAATGCTGTATTTCCAAACCCTGTGAGGCAAATATATAATATAGGGGAGAATATAGAATATAGGTGAGACTCTGCCCTAAGACAGAGTCTGATCAGCTAGGCCTATGACAGGCACAATACAATGCAGTGCAGATCAGCTAGTGACGATCAGATCATGGGCATCATTTATAAAGCATTCTTGAGTATTTTACGCAGGCTGCGCCATTTTTGAAATTTCTCACTTGCAGGGGGCTTGTTAGGGGCGTGGTTTAACTTAGCTACTTTTTTAGCCAGATTTCTCATGTATCATTATCATTTTTTTATTTTGCGCAAAAAATATTGCACAGCAGTACTCCAGTCAGACCCTGGCGTAGTTTGTTTTTAGCTAAAAAAAAAATTGTGTAATATTTATCATGACCCGTGCTCCTAATGATAATTTTCGCACATGGACTCTGAGCTCTGGTCCTTAAAGGGGTAGTGCGGTGTAAAACATTTTTCCCTAAATAACACATTACAAAGTTATACAACATTGTAATGTGTGTAAAGGCCCCAGACGTCTTCTGTTATGTTCAGCCAATGGCGGCTGAGCATCTGATGATGCGCTGGAGCAGTCAGGTCGGCCTCCTGAAGATGACGTGATTATCCCAAGATGGCGGCCGGGGTTGACAGTGATTCTGTGAGTATACTGTATCACACTTCCGAGTCCATGGTTGGGAAGTGGGGGGGTACATGGGGAAGGGGGGTACATGGGGAAGGGGGCCATTCACTTAAATAACACATATTACAATGTTGTATAACTTTGTAATGTGTGTTATTTAGTGAAAAAATGTTTTACATCGCACTAGCCCTATAAGGCCATAATCAGCCTGGTCCTGAAGGGGTTAAGACTAGTATATACAAATAAAAAAGGATGGCGATGCACAAAAAAAACTTTAAACAAAATGGCCCTATACATCAATTCTTGTCAAAGAAAATCTGAGGTTCTTTCCAAAACAAGAACGCAAGAAGTCACAACACAAATTGATGTCATTTGTAGAGAATAAAAAGAGCTGAGATTATCAACATTACTTGAGGCTAACTGGGCCAGAAGAAATGCAAGTGTTGAAGTTGATACCAATTGTCTGCTATCTGATATAAAGCCAAACTCTGATAAAAACAAGATGTAACTCCTGTGGCTTTGGCGACATAAGGGACACAAAGAGAAAAACGCTTTGATCACTTTGCCAACACGATTATTTTCTGGGAGCAATAGCTAATCTTTTAATTATTATTCTATGAGAAATCCCTTACATATGGCTCCACCTAATGGTTAAACAGAGGTACTAAAAAAGATAGCCATGTTTACTTATCTGCTATTTGTGCTTAAAGGGGTTATCCAGTGAATATCTTTTTCTTTCATATGAACTGGTTTCAGAAACTTATATAGATTTGTAATTCAAATCTATTTAAAAATCTTGTCTTCCTGTACTTGTCAGCTGCTGTATGTCCTGGAGGAAATGTTTTCTTTTCAGTCAGACAGAAACAGTCTAGGGCCATTTTTACATGGCATAAGACACTGGCCGTTCTGTGCCCGGGCCGGATCACAGAACGGCCGGTGTCAGAGAAGATAATCCCGGACGATACTGCAGTACCGGACGGGATGATCTTCACTTCTGATGAATTGGGATGCGGGCACATCCGGACATGTCTTCTGTGGACGCTACTATGAATAGCGGATGCAGAAAACTGACATGTCAGTTTCTTGCGGCGCTGCTAGCATTCCTGGCCGGAGTGTATACTATGTGTATACACTCCGGCTGGGATTCCCTCAGCTGCAGCACAATGTAAGTTCTGTAGTAACCACGGCCATTGTTGAAAATTGGCAACAACGTCCATGATTACTACTGAACTTACATTATGTGAACATAGCCTAGAGCAGGAGAGGTTTTCTATGGGGATTTGCTGCTGCTCTGTACAGTTCCTGTCTCAGAGATGTCAGCAGAGAGCACTGTGTCAGACTGAAAAAAAAAACAAAAAAAAAAACAGTTCCTGCGGGACATACAGCAGTTAAAGTGACTGTACCACCAGGCCCAGGCTGAAGCACTGGAGGCGGGCCGACCCACCCTGAGTGGGAGGAAACCCTAGCCCCTCTATAATAAGGGTTCCATTGATTCTAATTGAGTCACGTCATGGAGCGGCGGGGGTTTCTTCCCACTGGGGGGGGTGTGGGCCCGCCTCCAGTGCTTCAGCCTAGGCCTGGTGGTACAGTCACTTTAAATAGAAGTAAATTACGAAGCTGAATAACTTTCTAAAACCATTTGATTTGAAAGAAAAAGATATTTTTGCTGGATAACCCCTTTAAGTATCTCCTCTGTTGGATCCGGCTACAGAGACTAGCCTGATAAATTCCCCCCTTAGTGCCCACCATACATGTCACTGTTTACGGCTCCTGGCACTTTTTTTATGGTAGGCAATAACCTCTGTATAATGTGAACACTGCAATAGACTTGGATCTAGACATCCTAATTTGGTTGCGGCCACTCAATCTTTACACTTGCCCATTCTTCCTATTTTTAACATGTGAATAACTCACTTCCGCATGAACTGTGTGTCTAAAAAGGCAACAAAACAAAAGAGTGAAACTGCTACACAAAAACAAGGCTACCTTTAGGTTTCTGCCCTGTATTTTACTGCATAAATAAACTGTGTGAAACTAACCTACTTGGAAAACCCAATAAATGTCACATGTAAAAGCTCATGTCCAGAGAGTCGGACATCTGGAACTTTTTGCACAATTTATGCCAGCGCCCAAGCTGATTTGCTTCATTGTTTCAGCGCTTTCTGAATCTCAAGACCATGGTCTTTACTTACAAGGCAGCATGGTGCATTAACCCTATTAACAAATGAAGATTTCCCATCACCTGAAACATCCTCTTTGAATCATCATAAAACAAAGCATTATGTTACATCATTCATATTTTGCAAATGACTGTAATTAATATGAATCCTCATAAAATGACTAAGCACATAGTTGATTCTACACCTCAAATAATTTATTGTTATGATGACTTTTAGGAAATGCAGTGCAATGAGATCAGTGTATTGTTAATAAACATAATTATAGTGTATGGTAAGGAAGAAGTGGTGTGTAATATGAATACACAGACTTATATCTAGTCACTGTGCTATAGAGTCCAGTCACTAATGCAGCTAGCAGGAATGTTCTAAGATTAATAGGGAATTGCAATATGAACAACTAACTCTCTGTATGTCAGATGTTGTGATTGCTAGAGCCAGACTAAAATGTCTGTGAAGGTGGATGGGTCTGTAGTAACATGCTAGTTACACAAATAGGTCCTAGCAAAAGGGTAAGGGGGAGTACATGCTATTTTGGTATTATGTGAAGTACTCACACTGGACATTTCTATAAGTATGAATAATGATTTTGCCAATTTATGGCTTCCCTCATGGCACTGTGTCAGACTAAAAATAAAACACCACTTCCCGCAGGACATACAGCAGCTAAATAATATGGGAAGACTTGAGATTTTTTTAATAGAAGTAAATTACAAATCTATATAAATTTCTGACACCAGCTGATTTAAAAGAAAAATACAACCCCTTTAAGCATAGAAAGAGCAGAGATGTCAATCAATAAGTTACAAGTTATATAAGTTTTCCCACAAAGATATAAATCAATCGGCTCAGTGCTTCCTGTTCTGTAACATGATGCGGACTGATTCAACAGGATCTTCCCGGTGACAGGTTCCCAATAAATAGCTAATGCATAATATATAAAGAAACTTGTGCTGAGAAGTGTAAATTCAAACACCTTTGGAGCTCCCATTCATGCTAGTGTGTGCAATGTAAGCAGGCACGCCACATTCACAGAGACAAGGTTCATTATCATGTGTGAGGTTTGTCTGCCGAGTAACCTGTGTGTGAGCAAGTGGGAAGGAATTTATGAAGCAGTGAAAATTAGACAGAGACACAGCAACTGAAAAACTTCTATATAAAAGGACAATATAACCATTCTGAAGCCTACAATCATTTGTCTACTATATGTCACATCCGGATATGTGAACCAGTCCTGACCAAATTCGTTGCTTATGGCGAAATATATGAAACAGACATGAAGGGGGTCTTCAGGGTCCACACCTGTTATTGCTTATGTTTTATTGTGTTTCACTGGTAGAACATTTCAGGGAAATAGCCACAAAGTTATGCTGCGTTTACACGAAACGATAATTGGCCCGATCGTACAATTAACAATGTAGGAGTAACGATTTTTTTTTCATAACGATCAGCGTTTAGACGGTACGATATAACATACGGAAAATTCGTTTTGCGATCGTTTTGCAATCGCTTAAGCCTATCTCACACATATTGGGCAAATCGGCGAACGATTGTTCACACGGAACGATCTGCTAATTTTTTGTGAACCATCAACGACGATTTGAAAACATGTTCAAAGATCAAAGTGAACGATTTCTCGCTTGTCATTTGATCGTTCACTGCGTTTACACGTACGATTATCGTTCGAATTTAATCGTTATCGCGCAAATTCGCACAATAATCGTTACGTGTAAACGCAGCATTAGTGTGAATCCACACAAGCCATCAGCAGCAGGCAGATGAAAATCATCAGTGCGTTGTCTTGCATACTGGTGCATGTAGGCTGCATCTGAGTAAATCAGGCAGAATTCCGCGGCGGAACTTTCTGCTGTGGAATCCCTCCTGTCCCAGTGTGCCATAGCCGGTCTATGGGAGAGCATGTGCTCCTCTGCTGCCGCCGCTCTCCGCTTAGAGAAGTGCAGTGGAGATGCGTGCGCTCTCCCATAGACAGGCTATGGCACACTGAGACAGGCGAGATTCCACGGCGGAAAGTTCCGCCACAGAATTTTGGTTGATTTAGTCAGTGTGAACATACCCTTATGGTAAGGAGAGCTGAAAGGGACCCATCCCCCCCTTCCCCCCCAACGATAAGAATAGCTTTTGAGGTGCCATCATTAACAGTACAAACTGATTGAACATTGCTACAGACTGTTGTGTTCACGTGAGCGGAAGCAGCTGCCGGATAAAATTAGGCACCAAGTTAATGTAATCACTTTCACAAACATCAGACATTGTACTTTCTATGATGTGATAAGCAATAACAATGTCTCCAACATGCAGCTAACTATAATAGTACTCTATCCCAAGAGTCATCCACTAAGGTAAGTTAGAGGTCACCTGTAAGATACACATCCCAAAAACAAATCACTGCCACTAAAGTAAAAAGGCTTATAGCATGATAACCATAGGCCTAGTACGTTTAGAGACCATTGTTTTACCACTGTAGAAAAACATTTTCACTCTTTATTACTGGGATCAGAAAATGATCTTCTTGTCTATGGAAACTTCCTTTATGTGCTAATACTGTGTTAGTATTCTCTGTAATAAATCAATACACAAATAATACATAGTGTCATACTGACCGTATTGTAAAACTCTGCAATAGTGGGGACAATTTTGTAATTGTCTTCACACCAGTCCACCTCTGAGCTCCCAGCCTGGAGATGGTCCCATATCCTCAATGATGCCATTGCTGGGTGACTGCTGGCCAGATAGGTGACTTTTGCAGTTCACCGCAGGGAGATGTCAATTCTTGTCTTCCTTGTGTCCTGAGTTTATTGAAGACTGTATAGTTGACCTTATGATCCCTTGAAAAAAACAAGCTGATGCTATACAACTAATAGGGTGATGATGATTCGCCCAACAGCTTTTTTAGCACTTCCCTTGTACGACGTCTCTTCTGTAAATGGAGAAGCCTGTGTATAGATGTTCAGGCTGCTTCTATGGATCCTGCATGTATCCTACAGCTCAGGCGGTAATAGGGAGACTCAGGCTGCTGTGAGGACAAGGCAGCTTCAGTGTACAGCTTGTCCCTTCTCAGTCTGTTACTTACCATCTGCTTGATCCTGCAACTGAAGCGAATATTTAAAGGCGTCCATAAGCAGAAGGCGATCCCTCCCTGTGGGTGGCACCAGTGATGCACATGAACTGCATGCACGCCCCTGCCAGCCTCCAGATTGTTTACATGCAGCAGGGTATCAGGCTGAGCCCAGATTATCATGTCTGCCAGGCACATCCGCCTTCTGAGACCTCTCTACTGTGTGTGTATTGCTGGGGGATGTCTTCTTCTCTCAGACACTGCTGCCAGTCTATTTAATAACCTGCACATGTGTCTGTGCCAGCTAGTAATTCTACTCATTTGTTACACACAATACAGGGACATGTTGTACATGAGAAGGACTGTGTAAGGAAAACATCCTGGGCATTTCACAACTACCTCTTACCAGTAAGATAGGAAGCAGCAGCCAGCAAGGAGAATAGGCAGAAAATATTCCAGGCTGGCAATGCTGCCCAGAGCCCACTCTAACAGCATAGAGTGGGCTATATATGACACAATGATATGTTCAGGGTTATTAAGTATTTTAAATTATATTGTCACGTATAGACAGAAAGGTAAAATGCCCTCAGTCTAAACAAAAAAAAGAGATAAAATCTGCTTTAACCCCTTGCCTCCGCAGCCTGTTTTGGCCTTAATGACCAGGCTCATTTTTCAAAATCTGACCTGTTTCACTTTATGCGCTTATAGCTCAGTGATGCTTTAACGTATGCTAGCGATTCTGAGATTGTTTTTTCGTCACATATGGCACTTTATATTAGTGGCAAAATTTGGTCATTACTTTGTGTGTTTTTTGTGAAAAACATCAAAATATCATGAAAAATTTGAAAATTTTGCATTTTATGAACTTATGAAATTCTCTGCTTCTAAAAAAGGAAGTCATAGCACATAAATTAGTTACTAAATCACATTACCAATATGTCCTCTTTATTCTGGCATAATTTGGGAAACATATTTTACTTTTTTAGGCTGTTATGGGGCTTAGAAATTTATTAGCAAATTATCACATTTTCATAAAATTTCCAAAACTGATTTTTAGGGACCAGTTCTTTTTTTAAGTGGGTTTAGGAGGCTTGTATACTGGAAACCCCCATAAGTGACCCCATTTTGGAAACTAGACACCTTAAAGAATTAATCTAGGGGTATAATGAGCATTTTAACCCTACAGGGGCTGGAGGAAAGTATTCACAATTAGGCCTTAAAAAAATCGAAAATTTTAATTTTCCAATAATATATATGTTTAGATTAAAGTTTCTCCTTTCCAAAAGGAACATGAGAGAATCTGCACCCCAAAATTTGTAACGCAGGTTCTCTTATAGTACAACGGTACCCCATATGTGGGCGTAAACCACTGTATGGGCACACAGCCGGGCTCAGAAGGGAAGGAGCGCCAATTAGCTTTTTTAAAAAGTTTGAGCGCCAGGTGCGTTTGCAGTGCCCCTGTAGTGTCAGCAGAATAGAATCCCCCCAAAAGTCACTCCATTTTCGAAAGTACACCCCTCAAAGAATTCATCTTGGGGTAGGATGAGCATTTTGACCCCACATGCATTAGAGGAAAGTATTCAAAATTAGACAGTAAAAATGAAAAACACGAATTTTTCCAATAATATGTTCGTTTAGTTTGAAATTTCTCAATTTCACAAGGAAAAAGAGAAAAAAAGTACCCCAAAAATTGTAACGCAGGTTCTCCTGAGTACAACAGTACCCCATATGTGGGCATAAACCACTGTATGGCCACACAGGAGGGCTCAGAAGGGAAGGAGCGCCAATTAGCATTTTCAGTTCAGATTTTGCTGAAGAAGTTTCTGAGCGCCAGGTGCGTTTGCAGAGCCCCTGTAGTGTTCGTAGAAGAGAACCCCCCCAAAAGTCACCCCATTTTGGAAAGTGCACCCCTCAAAGAATTCATCTTGGGGTGTGGTGACCATTTTGACCCCACAGGTATTAGAGGAAAGTATTTAAAATTAGACAGTAAAAATGAAAAACTCGAATTTTTCCAATAATATGTTCGTTTAGTTTAAAATTTCTCAATTTCACAAGGAACATGAGAGAATCCGCACCCCAAAATTTGTAACGCAGGTTCTCCTGAGTACAACGGTACCCGATATGGGGGCATAAACCACTGTATGGGCACACAGGAGGGCTCAGAAGGAAGGGAGCGCCAATTAGCATTTTCAGTTCAGATTTTGCTGAAGAAGTTTCTGAGCGCCAGGTGCGTTTGCAGAGACCCTGTAGTGTCTGCAGAAGAGAACCCCCCTAAAAGTCACCCCATTTTGGAAAGTGCACCCCTCAAAGAATTCATCTTGCGGTGTGGTGACCATTTTGACCCCACAGGTATTAGAGGAAAGTATTCAACATAAGACAGTAAAATTGAAAAACTTGAATTTTTCCAATAATATGTTTGTTTAGTTTGAAATTTCTCAATTTCACGAGGAACAGGAGAGAAGCTGCATGCCCAAATCTGTAACGCAGGTTCCCCTGAGTAGAACGGTACCCCATATGTGGGCATAAACCACTGTATGGGCACCCAGCCGGGCTCAGAAGGGAAGGAGCGCCAATTAGCATTTTCAGTGCAGATTTTTCCGAAGAAGTTTCTGAGCACCAGGTGCGTTTGCAGTGCCCCTGTAGTGTCAGCAGAATAGAATCCCCCCAAAAGTCACCCCATTTAGGAAAGTACACCCCTCAAAGAATTCATCTTGGGGTGCAGTGAGCGGTTTGACCCCACAGGTATTAGAGGAAAGTATTCAAAATAAGACAGTAAAAATGAAAAACTCGAATTTTTCCAATATATGTTCGTTTAGTTTAAAATTTCTCAATTTCACGAGGAATGGGAGAAAAAATGTACCCCAAAATCTGTAACGCAGGTTCTCCTGAGTACAACGGTACCCCATATGTGGGCATAAACCACTGTATGGGCACACAGCAGGGCTCAGAAGGAAGGGAGCGCCAATTTGCTGGAGCAAAACCGCAGCTAGTAATGGTTATTAGAATAGCGCAGTTACTAAAATACAATAAAAAAATGAGATTACAGGTAATGTGGGGTGGTCACGGATAATCTGGGGTGGTTACGGGCAACCTGCGGTGGTAACGGGCAACGTGGGGTGGTAACGGGCAACGTGGGGTGGTTACGGATAAACTGAAGTGCTTATAGGTAATCTGGGATGGGAACCTGTAACGTGCGGTGGTCGGGGGCAACGTGCGGTGGTCGGGGGCAACGTGCGGTGGTCGGGCGCAACGTGCGGTGGTCGGGGGCAACGTGCGGTGGTCGGGGGCAACGTGCGGTGATCGGGGGCAACGTGCGGTGGTTAGAGGCAATCTGGGGGGAATTACATGTGATTAGGGGCAACATGGGGTGGTTACAGACAATCTGCGGTGGTTATGGGCAACATGGGGTGGTTACAGACAATCTGGGGTGGTTACGGATAAACGGAAGTGCTTATAGGTAATCAGGGGTGGGTACATGTAATTTTGAGTGGTTACGGCAATCTGGAGGGGGTCACTGGCAATGTGTGTGAGTTAGAGGCAACGTGCGGTGGTTAGAGGCAATCTGGTGGGAATTACATGTGATTAGGGGCAACCTGGGGGGGTTACAGACAATCTGCAGTGGTTACGGGCAACATGGGGTGGTTACAGACAATCTGTGGTGGTTACGGGCAACCTGGGGGGGGTTACAGACAATCTGTGGTGGTTACGGGCAACCTGGGGGGGTTACAGACAATCTGCGGTGGTTATGGGCAACATGGGGTGGTTACAGACAATCTGGGGTGGTTATGGATAAACTGAAGTGCTTATAGGCAATCAGGGGTGGGTACATGTAATTTTGGGTGGTTACGGCAATCTGGTGTGGTTACGGGCAATCTGGAGGGGGTCACTGGCAACGTGTGTGAGTTAGAGGCAACGTGCAGTGGTTACGTGCAATATGGGGGGGTTACGGGCAATCGGGGCTGATTACGGACCATCTGGAGGGGCTCACTGGCAATTTGGGGTGGTTACAGGCAACGTGCGGTGGTTATGGGCAACGTGCGGTGGTTATGGGCAATGTGTGGTGGTTATAGGCAACGTGCGGTGGTTATGGGCAACGTGCGGTGGTTATGGGCAACGTGCGGTGGTTATGGGCAACGTGCGGTGGTTAGTGGCAACGTGCGGTGGTTATGGGCAACGTGCGGTGGTTATAGGCAATGTTCGGTGGTTATGGGCAACGTGCGGTGGTTATGGGCAATGTGTGGTGGTTATAGGCAATGTGTGGTGGTTATAGGCAACGTGCGGTGGTTATGGGCAACGTGCGGTGGTTAGTGGCAACGTGCGGTGGTTATGGGCAGCGTGCAGTGGTTATGGGCAACGTGCGGTGGTTAGTGGCAACGTGCGGTGGTTAGTGGCAACGTGCGGTGGTTATGGGCAGCGTGCGGTGGTTATGGGCAACGTGTGGTGGTTAGTGGCAACGTGCGGTGGTTAGTGGCAATGTGCGGTGGTTATGGGCAATGTGCGGTGATTACGTGCAATCTGGGGCGGATACGGGCAATCTGGGGCAGACATGGGCAACCTGCGGTGGTTACGGGTACTTTGGGGGGGCTAGGGGTAATCTGGGAGTAAAGTGCAATTATTACTATAATAAAAAGTGTGTGTTTTATTTTTTTGTATGTTTGTCACTTTTTGTACTTTACATATTCATTTTCACTGTATTACTATGATTACTGTGATATTTTCTATCACAGTAATCATAGTTCAGTGACAGAGACCAAATTGGTCTCTGTCACTTTAAATTTTCTGAGATAACTGATTCTGGAGCGCATGCGCACTTCAGAATCAGCCTGGACATCGAGGAGGACGGAGCTCCGTGGATCAGGTAACGTATGTGGGGAAGGGGGGGTGACTGGGGGACGGGGGTGACTGGGGGGGTGGGGGGCGACTTTGGGGGGGGCACGGTGACACTTTTTATCCCCTGTCACCAATGATTTATGGTGACAGGGGATAAAAAGTGCTGATCAGCACTGGGAACAGGCGATCGGCGGTATATAGTATATACCGCCGATCGCCTGCTCCGGGACCACACGGGGGGGGTCCCCGATCACTGCCCCATGCTCTTCGCTACCTCCGGTGGCGGAGAGCATGGGGCTTTGATCACTAATTAATTTCCATCCCTGCGAACAAACATCGTTTGTTCGCAGGGATGGGGGCGGCCATCTTGGATCTGATGGCCGCCCGGGTAGGGTGATCGGGGGGCTGATCTGGGGTCTGAGGGGACATTTTTCATCTCCCCCCACCGTGGATTCACGGTGGGGGGAGATGAAAACTATCGGCGGCGCCGGTAATGCCCGGTACCGGCGGATCGCCGCTAAAACGGTAGTAGCGGCGATCTGCCGGTATCGGAGGACGAGGGGAGGGGGCCGGGGGACACAGACTGAGTGGCGGTGGGGGGAGGCAGCGTTCTGCAGCCTCCCCCCGCCGCCCGATCGGCGGGGGACACTGAATCTCCCCATAGACGCTGCGGTCGCATTGACCGCGGCGTTTATGGGGTTAACTGCCCGGGGGGGAGCGCGGCTCCCCTCCGGGCAGTGGCAGCAGGAGGATGCTGTGTGACACAGCCTCCTCCTGCTGCCCGATCTCACCTAGGGACAGAGGGGGGAGGCAGGGAAAGCATGACATCCAGGGACGTCATGATGCATTCTGCCACTGCTTTTCATGACGTCCCTGGACGTCATATTGGGGGAAGGGGTTAATAACTGTGTGTGTCTGCCTGTCCTGCACTGCCTGCACTATTGGATCACACATTAAAAGGACTTTCACTATATTTTGGGTTATAGCAGGGTGAAGCCCTGGGGACTGCCCTAGTGAGTCTGAGCCCTATTCCTGGCCAGCTTTATAATTACAGTTCCTCTAAAAATATAAATTTATTGTAGTGAAATACAATGGTACACTTATAACACATGCATAAAGACAGCACTTTCTTCAGTTGCTTATACACTGTAAGGCTATGGTCACACGTAGTATGAGAGTGGCCGTTCTGTGACCCGGCTGGGTCACAGAATAGCCGGTCTTAGAAAAGATCATCCCGTCCGGTACTGCAGTTGCAGTTCTGCAGATGATCTATAGCGCTGCTGAATTCTGATGCGGGCGCATCCGTGTGCGCCTGCTTCAGAACTCCCCATAGCACACTATGGAGCATGCGGACGGACTCGTTCGCTCCATTGTGTGAACTGACAGGGTTTTACTGAATAGCAGCCGCAGAAAACTGACACGTCAGGCCTGTATTCCCTCAGCCTGCAGCACTACGTAAGTACCGCAGAAATTTCTGCGGAACTTACGTAGTGTTAACATAGCCTAAGGGTAGCTTCACACACACCGCAGCTGATTTGATCTAAATAACTGAACATACCATCAAATCTGTTGCGGATCCTGTACGTGTGAATGCACCCTAAAAGCAAGAAGCAATGCTGGTGGCATCAACACGTACTCAAGAGGTGCCTGCTTTATAGGTCACTAGGATTACCCATGCAATACCTTTTCCTGTTCAAGTAACAAAAAACATTCAACGTGACAAAAAAGGAGAAAAAAAACTTTCACATACTGATAAAGAATTCCTATGATACATCAGCACGCCAGAATCCGAAAAAAATCGATACCTTTCCGATGTCACAGCACCCTTAGTTTTGTTACTTAAGGGTGCTGTGACACCAGAAACGCATACATGTTTTAAACTTTATTTATTTTTTACTATTTTCTAGTAAAAACTGCTACAGTAATATTAAATATTGTATAAATAGAACTGTATAGACACTTGAACAATGATTGCTGCGTTTCTGTAAGCTACATATGAAATTTTCAGGTCAAATGCAGCTTAGTATAACACTGAGATTTACTCTGTTATTAATAAAAAAAAATGTTATTTATTTATTTATTTATTGCACCGCTAAGCTGCCTTTTTATCATTTCTTTCATTTCATTTCATTTCTTTCATTTCTTTTATCATTTTTTTCATTGTTTTGTAACAAAGTAAAGCAAATGCCTTTACTAATGTCAGTGAATTTCTAGTGACAGATTTACATGTTCACTTACAACATATCTACAGTATATAAAACATAATGGGGCACATGTGTTAACTTGAGCTCTTTGTTTCAGGGGGGGGGGGGGGGGAAGGCTAATACGGAGTGTACAGTGAATTTTTTCCCAACATTTATCAAGGCAAATTAGCTAGATTTCCCCAGTTTATGGCATCGCCATTTCTTAGTTTTTGTGCCAGGAGGGGCCATCGTTTCTGATCAGCTACCTTTTTGGCTGATTATCATGTGCAATTATGGAATTGTGGAATAGGACCATTAGCTAAGCTGTTTAAGGCTCTTGCACCTAATAATGCATTTTGTGCAACAATCAATAAATTTTGCACAGCCCATAAAAAGTAACACCTGTTCAAAAAAGGCACACGATACATGTCCCCCAAGGTGTTATTATTATAATACTAAACAGTTATTTCTGGCATATTTGCAGAAGTGCATGTCAAGTTAATTTGCTTGGTGCCATGCATTTTTAACTGCTTTGTAGTGCATAATGCTAAATACTGTGTCTAGAAAGAAGACAGCTGTGCAGACCATGGGTGTCAAACACAGGCCCTCCAGCTGTTACAAAACTACAATTCCCATCATGCCTGGGCAGCCAAAGCTAAAGCTATAGGGATTGAACAGTGATTTTCACCTGACCAGTATCTCCACTGACATCATCTGTCTGTGGATAGAAGGAACAGCCTCATACAGGCTACTCTGAGGACCGAGCTGAGGGTATGACGATCTAAAGTATAAAGTGTAAGGGGACCTTTAAAAATGTCAATAGTCACTGAGGCACCAGGTCTCACTGACTGAATCCTGAGACACAGCCAGGGGGAAAGCACAGCAGTGCGTGTCATTCTCTTCATTATAGTCCATGAAGTGAACAAGTCTGATGTTCTGCTAGCCGGGAACTGGAGTGCACGAGTGAGACCCTGTGCAATCAGACAGTAATAACAGTAATACTTTAAGGCGCTATATACAAGGAATGGAGGTTTGTGACTGAGCTACTGTATGCTTCTAGGTGTGCACAACTGTATTATAGCATCTGTTGCTGCATACACATGCACATCATGTGGCATCAGAAATACCTGTCTGGTATTTTTCTACCTTAACATAGAAGATTGTTGGCATAAAAAGACCACTTGGTGCATCTAATCTGCCCTCTTAGTATTTCCCTTATTATCTTAGGATAGATATATGTTTATCCCAGGCAGGTTTAATTTCTGTTATTGTAGATTTACCAACCACATCTGCTGGAAGTTTGTTCCAAGCATCTACTACTCTTTCAGTAAAGTAGTATTTTCTCTCACTGTGTTCTTGAGTTCAGTTTTTTTCTAAAAACACTTCCTTTCTGTTCCTTATTTAGTCCTTTAACATACTTAAAGGTTTTCCCACCTAAAACAATCTGACTATTTGACTTCATAGACTGTAAGGCCATGTTCCCACTGCATAAGACACCGGTCATTCTGTCACCGTACAGCAGTACTGGCCGGATGATCTTCACTGCCGCTGAATTGAATGTTCGCCCGCATCCGAATTCCCCGCTGCACACAATGGAGCAGGTGGCCAGAGCTGCACGCTCCATTACGTGAGCTGACAGGTTTTCTCCAGCCGCTATTCAGTGAATAGCTGCCGCAGAAAACTGACATATCAGTTTTTTGCGGCGCCGCTACGGATTCCTTAGAAGGCAGCACAACGTTAGTTCTGTAGTAATCACAGCCGTTGTTACAACGGCCGTGATTACTACGAAACTTACTTAGTGTGATCATAGCCTAATAGTGCAAACAATTTGGATTTGATTGACAGTCAAAGAGACTAGTGCTGCGGCAGGTTCCCCCAGCTGTATCTCAGGATCGTAGTAGGCTTTACTCTGACATGCAAAAGTTACTACAAATGACAGTAAGGGCCCGTGCACACAAAGCAAAAGAGGTGGAAATTTCAGGCAGACGCTAATTGAAATTCTGCCTGTACCATTGATTCAATGGGATTTCTTCTGCACCTCAGCTCTCTGCTCAAAAAAGTGACATGTCAATTCTTTAAGCGGAGAGTGGAGGTGCACGAGAAACTGCATTGAATCAATGGAACAGGCAGAATTACAAGCAGGGTCCGTGGCACGGGCTTCGCTTGAAATTTCTGCCTCTTTTGCTCTGTGTGCATGGGCCCTAATCCTCAAAATGGCTCAACTAAATGAAGTTTGATCAGCGCTCCGCTCATCAAGCCGCCAGCCTTTCAGCGTTGCTCCGCTCCCTGCCGCTCCACCCTGGGTTTCCCAGGATTGGCTCCAGCTTTTCCTGGCACCCAGGCACAAAAGGGAGATACCTACAAGGCGGATACTTCCTACCAGAAGGGGGATTACCTACTGGGGGGTACTACCTTCTTGCCTAGATAGGGGATACTACCAACTTGGGGGGGCCTAAAATGGGGGTCATAAAATGTTGTAAATTAAAATAGTTGTGCTAGCAAGAAAGGGTGACTATCGCTTTAAGATGTTAAAATATCTCATTTAATTTTCTCCCTGTGCAGTCAGCATGATAAGAATCTATTATTAATGCTGGCAAGCTGAATGCTGCTTTTTCTTCATTACTCAGTGATGAGTACCAGGCGGATAATCAGAGATTCTACTATAAAGTGGATTTAAAAAAAATAAAGTTTGCCTTTAATTACAGTCAGATGACAGTGTCCATCTGTAGCTAAATAAATACAGAGAGAAAAGAGTAAAAGAAATATCCCTTATATGTTATATAACTCTCACTGTCCGGCATGTACCAGAGTAATAATGTAGTGAGTTAGTTCTGGCAGACCTTAGATGAACTTCTGTTAATTCCCACAGAGGTGGGAAAAGTATTGTGCACAAAACATAAGAATATGATTTCCACTTTAAATTAATTATAGACATATACTATAATAATAGAATGCACTAGTGCATAATTTAATAGGATTATTGTCTTTGGTGTCCTACCCTATATATGGGTATAATTTGTTTTCTAACACATGTCCCTTAACACTCTTCCCAATGTATTACAATTGGGATGGGGTAGTTAGGAGATAAGCCCGCTCCATACCTCACATCGCTCATGGTGGATTTGATGTTGCAGATTTTAACTATTTATTCATATTAATTAAATATGATTATATTTGCAGTGGATTAAGCATACATGAATTTACCTGAAATCTAGGGGGGGAACAATTACCCGCAGTAAAATTTTAAATCAGCCCCCTCTCCCATTTTTTTAAAGAAATTATAACTACAAAAAAAAATACAGTATTGCTGTGTGAAAATGTCCAAACTAATTAAAATGTTAACATGATTCATCCTGCTTAGTGAAAGCAAGAAAACTGGGATTAAAAATGTTTAATAAGCCTCATCTACCCCAAAATGGTACCATCTTATTAAGAATTTACACAGCCCTGTAGACACAAAATTTTTATTTTATAGGGGTCCGAATATGGTTATACAATACAAAGTATCACTGCAAATGTACTAACAGAATCACTGTCAGTTACAATAAAATTGTTTTCTTGGAGCTGGTGAGTGCCCCATATATATCACTCCACATAATGTAGTGCTACAATTTCACCCCATAAGTAATTTTTCTCTGGTTTCACCATACATTATACGAGAAAATTAATAGTGCCAATAAGCACAAAATGTCCCACAAAATCTAGCCATCATATGACTGTTGATGGAAAAATAAAAATGGTATTGATTGAGGGGGAAAAAAACACAAAAAAAGGAAAAGTGAAAATCAAACATTGCTCTAAGTTACAGTTTTTACAACCATAGATTTGCTTTAAAACCAGCTTTTTAGCTGCTCGAATATATCTAAAATAAAGCAACTTTGCAAAAGGTCTAATAAGGCAGTCATATTTATTTATTTATTGCTATCCTTTCTGTATGTTTTACATAAATTAAGCAGGTTAAAAAAGTATGTTACCACAGAGAAACATAGGTGTTGGAGACACAAGACAAGACTATGGGGGAGATTTATGAAAGGGTGTAAATATACACCTGGTGTAAACTGCCCACAGCAACCAATCACAGCTCAGCTTCCAGCTCTGGTAAAATATAAGCTGAGCTGTGATTGGTTGCTGTGGGCAGTTTACACCAGGTGTATATTTATACCCTTTCATAAATCTCCCCCTATATCTTAAAACCCTTGATGACTACAATATGTCTTTTGTTAGTGGGGCAAAAATAGTCAAGCACTGGTCTCCTGTGCAGAATGTTGCAGATGTTGCATAACAGCAAGGCCCCTGCTCTAGTAGGAGTAGATAAACCTCCCATTCATGTAGATGCTGTGGTCAAATTGTGATTATGGCATTTAAGTGGTTTCTGGGCATCTGCCACCCTACTGGCACAAGGGTGACACAATTGCTAGAAAATAGCAAGACGTCAACCTGAAAGGAACATTGACAGAGGTATTTCATCTTGTAAATAAGCTCTGCTAATAAAGTTTTTCCACTTGCTTGATTTGATTTGCTTATATTTCTTAGTCCAGTCTAATAGGTCTCCCTTTGATACTATTGACTGCTTTACCCGAGATTCTTTTGCCTAAAAACATCTGAGGCTACAAAATGAAATGATATTAAGTGTGTCATGAGTGGTGGGGCAGGGAGGTGGTCAGACTGGCAGTGCAGAACTTATGTTATCTAGTAATAAAGATGGATATTTCTACTGCTTCTACCTATTGCTGGACAGTAAAGGTAGCCATTTCCAGCACCAAAAGTATCAGCTTTGTGACAGGTCCCCTTTAATAATTTTTATGAACACCAAATACTCTTATCACATCTTCTACTTAAGAGCTGTAACACTGGCTCTGAGAGCAGTGCCACAGCCCATGATACAGATCTGGGTGTCGTACACTTGCATTAAGGTGTGAGACTACATTTGTTTTTGCTGGATACGCAGCAATGTTCCCTTTAAGCTTTGGCAGCTGTTGAGCAGAGTAATTAAATAACTGCGCAATGTTCCAGCAATGGTAGGCGAATAGAAAATCTTTAATAAGAACATCAGTACATCAGTCAAAAAGCTAACATCGCATAGTCCTGCACTTCGTAAGAGCACTATAGAAGGGCCATATAATCCCCCCCACACCATGACCACATATCTTATATCTACTGCAAGGCCATTATAACCCACATCCCCCATACAGTAACCATATAGCCATATCTACTGGTACTATATAAGAGCTCTGCAGCCTGTATAAGTAATTGCAGTTACAGCCAATGACTCACAGGCAGTGTCCGACTGAGATGCTGGGGTACGCTAGAAAAATTGACTCTGGTGGCCCAGCCTAAACTATCTGCTAAAAATCGCTTGTTCATTTTAGACATTTTACATACACACGGTATTTTGGATCGGTAATCTTTCCAATTTGTTTCCTGTGCAGGTTCCACTCCTGGACTTGGGTACTCCTGGAGTATACTATTTTTTACTAAATCACACTCACACCAAAAACTAATCGGAATCAGTCAGTCACTTCTCACCCCTCCCACACAGAACCCCTGTTCATCCCCGTATCCCCCTCGTATCTGAACAGATCCCTTGCTTTTCTGTTTTCTCCGCTAACAGAGTTAGGATACACTCACACATTCAGTTGTTTTTCAGGACTGTATATGACGTCCGCAATCATCTGCAATTTTCATTCACAATCCACAAAAAAAATCATTCATAATCTGAATTGCATCCATGATCCATATTTTTTCTGGATGAGTAAAAAAGGGTAAGGTGATTTATGGTCAATACTTTTTTAGGATGCAATTTCTGCGGATTGTGGATCCGTAAATATATGGACAGTCTGAACAGCACAGTTGAAATCAATGGGCTCTAAATTTGTCCGTAATTGCGGGTCCGCAATTAGCAACAAAACTACAGAACATGTACATGCAGCCTTAGAGTACTATTACACCGAATGATAACTTTACCTATCCACGCTCCAGGGCTTCTTCTGCGGTCCGCTTCTCCCTGGGTCCCGGGCACTCTAGCTTCAGAGCGGGACCCGGGGAGAAGCGGACCGCAGGAGCAGCCCCGGAGCGTGGATAGGTAAAGTATATACTTCAAGCAAGGGCTGCAAGGACATCGGTAAGAGATCGGCGCTCGTTTACCGGTATTATCGGGCCCCCATCGGCACGTGTAATACCACCCTTACTGTTACTTTGTGTCTTCCTCATTTACTTCATACTGAGAGAGCTGTGTGTGTGTGTGTGTGTGTGTGTGTGTGTGTGTGTGTGTACTATGGTGTGCCCCCACACCCACAGTGACCCCTCTATATCACTATGTGTGACCCCTATATACCACTATGGCTGACATCCTATATTACAGGGATCTGGTATTGTTAGCAGTCTTTCTGTGTGTATAGTGAATATTTAGTTAGAAACATAGAATATTGTCAGTAGGAAAAGACCACCTGCTCCATCTAGTCTAGTTGTGAGTAGTTCAGGACATGGAGGCTGGAGACTGGCTGCATCCACTACACACACAGAAGAATCTGCTTTATATCTTTCCTCATTCCCTCAGAAGTCGCCCCTGGATCATGTAGAACATTAGGAAGAAGCTGCTGAGCCAGTGTGATAAATAACTCCCCTGGTATATGACCGGCCATTTATGAAGGAGCAGGAGTCGGAGTCGGTCCTGATAAAATTCAGGAGTCGGAGTCGGAGCTGCGGCTTACCGACTCCACAGCCCTGACCCCAACCAATGAAAACTTTCGACATGTCTCTGACATGTGAAAAGTTTATTTTCTGTGACAGATACACGCATTAAGAAAATCAGATGGCCTGAGAATATAAAAAGCAAACTATTCACAAAGCCTAAATGATGCTACTCATTGTGCACGTGCCATATGCATGTTACTAAGGCTGCAAACGTGCAAAAACAGTGGAGCTGAGCTAATAACATTTCCTTTATACAAGTAGAATGACGCACAGCTGAAAAGCTGCAGCCTGAAAGAAAGCTTCCGGTCAAGTAAATGACAAATACACATGCACATGCTGTCCCGAGGAAAGTCACCGAGGCTTTTGGTGTGAAAGAAGACTTCTTAACTGTTAGGGAGATTGCAGGCCAAGTGAGGAAGTTGTTGGAGTTTTTATTTGAGTTATTAAAAGGAATCACACACATTTTATCTAAGAAACAATCCCTCACACAGCTACATAGAGTGAGAAAAAGTTATGGCATGTCCTAAAGAGGTTAAACACTCAATTTATTGCATGCCCGGATATTTGGTATGCATATTCTAACCTCCCCTCCCCCACAGCTCTATATACATATAAAAGGAATTCCAAAGGATGCAGCAAAACAAAGTTGTTTTTTCTAGGAAATTCCATATAGATTTTACACTAGTTGGACTAATCTCCAGTCATAGTGTCAATGAACTGAAATGTCGCTTCCTCTGTTTCCTCTTTCCTTTGTATGTAGTTTTATTAGTCCTGTAGCTATTAGTACAGCAATGGAATTTTACTTTGTTTTTACAGTATGCATTTTGGTAGCACTTTTTTTGTAAGAAAAAGACAATGAAAACACATTTCATGTGACACTTGCAATACTCTGTTTATTTTGCATTCTTCCCATGAGAATGTAACCAAATAAATGTAGGCAACAAAAATATTAATAAAAACAATTCTTAAAGGGGTATTCTCATCTCAATTAACAAAGTTAAAGCAGTACTGTATACACAGCCCCCCCCCCCCCCAAAAAAAAAAAAAAAAAAAAAAAAAAAAACACTGGTACCAGGGGCGTAGCTAGGATTCATGGGGCCCCTCCCCTACACACACACACACACACACATATATATATATATATATACTCTGTGATGTGGCCAAAAAAAAATTCTCTTGTGGCCAGAGGCAGAATCCTATGGTTATATACATAGGTGCAGGAGCAGACTACCTTTTGCTTAACCCTTTATTTCCTGCAGTGTGTAAGTGACCCAGTGTTCTCTTACATGCTGCAACACAAAAAAGGGTTAATACAGAAGACAATTAGCTCTTTCCTTTGCTACTCCTGCACTGATAACCCATGACCTCTGCAGGAACTCAGAGAACAGAGGTCAGAGGTTATCAGAGTAGTCAGGCAGAGAGCTAATTGTCTTCTGTATTAACCCTTTTTTTTGCAGCATGTTAGAGAACACTGGGTCACTTACACACTGCAGTAAATAAGGGGTTAAGCAAAAGGACACAGGAGGCTCATATCTTCCCTGGGCCCCCTCTTCTCCTCTGCTCCGTCTTCCTCCCTGGGTCCCGCGGCGCAGCATCAGCTTCAGTGCGGCCTGACTAAGCTGTCAGACAGCTCAGCCAATTGGCTGACACGGGGAGGAAGACGGAGCGGAGGAGAAGCCCTGCTAGGTAATGTATGCTGCAAGGACATCGGTAACAATGTCCTTGCAGCCCTCGCTAACGACTATCGGGCCGTGGAATAGGCCCAGTAAACAAGTGCCGATAGTTGATCAGGCCCTGCTCGGCCTGTGGAATAGGACCCTGAGGGTTCATTTACACGGAAAGATTATCTGACAGAATATCTGCCAAAGATTTGAAGCCAAAGCCAGGAATGGATTTGAAAAGAGGAGAAATCTCAGTCTTTCCTTAATGACCTGATCACTGTTTATAGTCTGGCTTTGGCAGATAATCTGTCACATAATCTTTCTGTGTAAATGGACCCTAAGTTCCTCCCGTTTGTGGCTTTTAAAATGTTGGTGTCTTGGTTAGGGTAAAATATTATCTTTTATTCTGCAGCAGCCGAGTCAATGGGACGTAGCAGTGTTTAGACCAGCGATAGGAATAGGAGAAATCTTGAGGGCGTTTCTAATGATAAAGAGGGTGGGGAGGAAGAAAAGAGAGGGATCGACATTTTTTACCCTAACCAAAGCACAGAGCACACTTTAAAAGTCATGCCCGGGAAGGACTTACTTACATCAAACAGAGGGTACCAGCGGACTGAGGTGAGTGGGTTGGTGAATACAGTATCGCTTTAAAGTATACTTGTCATTAGGGCTGTTACAGGGTAAGCTGTGAATTCCTCTCTTCATTCAAAATTTCCAAAAGAGCCTGTAATGAGCGACCCCCATCCAGCAGCAGCCCTGATGACAGGTATACTTTAAACTTGTATGCCTCGTCAAGCTAAATATTTTTGCAAATAATTTAATTTAGCAAATTTTCCTCCTTCTTCTGATATGCCATCTCTTTTCCTCCCATTGCTGACAGCTTATTGTCTAAGTTACATACCACCTCGCTACTCTAAAAGCAATGGTCTGACTGGTGTATATGTAATGGCCCAAAACGGTATTTATTGTCAGGCGTCTGGAGATGTATTGTTGCTATTGGCAACCTTAGACAGTCTGTATTAGGGCCTATGTATTTGCTGCTCTTCCTTAGCTCTCTTGTAGTGGTATTGTTTTCTGCTATGTATTTGTTTAATATGTTTTTATGTATTAATTGCTAATAAGACAAGTGTTGAGCTTGATCAGTGCTCCTCCCCTGCAACCTATCACATTCTAGTGATTGGCCAGGGGAAAGCTAGCTCCGCCCACCTTCTACCCAGAAGGGCTGTGCGGTCTTGTCAGTGACAGTTGGTAGTCTGGCATTGCCAGAGTCACATCTTACCTCCCTACGTCACCTCAGTAATCCTGTCAGACTCCATCTTTAACCCCCTAACCTGTTTCCAGTCAGCCATAAGGACTAATACGTGTCTTCTAAGTCTCAGCAGGACATCCTCTGTATTTATTAGTGCCTGCTGTCGGATTGGTCAAGTGATAGAGGGTCTCCCATTCACCGTCCACATCTTCCTGGCTTCCAAGTCAGTGTGTCCATGCGTCTTCCTCCTACATGATAGCGAGCGTCGACAGCGTCAAGTCTCTTTAGTAACTTCAAGTACCTATTCAAACGTACCTTATAAAGGCGGAAAGCTATAAAATCTCTGGAACAGGTCTGTCTCTTTGAAATCCTATTTATCCACCAAGTCTAAGCTATAGTAACCAAGGTGACCCTCCCCCTGAAGCAAAGGACTCTGATCAAGCCAACAGTTTGCCATCATCAGATGCCCCTGTATAGGATTGTATATAGTTATCCTTCAAGTAAAATCTTGATATACTTTCACCGCTATTGTGTGAAGACTTTTATTAAAAATGATATGTCCCTGCGTGTATGCTGAAGAAGACAAGGGCCCCAGCACCCTCGGAGCCCACCGTGACAGGAAGGTTTCAGAAGGTGAGCCCTAAGGTTGCACTACACCGCCCAGCAACACAATACCCTCAGCATATTACCATAATACCACCAAAGGGACATTATAATTTTTCTTTGCGTCACGCATAGGACATGATATATATATATAGATATAGCATGCATATTATGCAGTGTATTTACACTAGAAATATCTTTATACATCTACATTATATATTCACCAGCCAGACCACTGCTTTTAAAACATAGTGGTGGTCTGTAACCTAGACAATGAGATGTCAACAACAGGGAAAAGAGCAACATGTCAGAAGGAGGAAAGTTTGCTAAATTAATGCGTTTGCAAAAATTTTTTAACTTGATGAGTCCTACAAGTTTACCTTGAGATGGTTATTACTTTCTCAAGCTGAAATTATAACCCCTTGCATGCCTACAATCTAATGTGTATTAAAGATGGGTCTCAATGCCACAGCACAGCTGCCAACTTAGAAAATGTAGGGCTCTGGTCAAAGAAATAATGCTAGAAAAACTTCCTAGAACTGCTTCTATGGAAAGCTCCAGCGATTTACCAATATATATGCAATGTAATTACACAATATGTAAAATTTTCTACAATTTTTAACAGTGGGTTTTAAAGGGGTTTTACCTATTGATCTTTGTTAGAAGTTTTCCCTGACTTGAAGCTGATCACAGAGTGTGTTCTACTGCTGGGACATCCAGCAATCAGCGATAAACTTTGGGAAAGGGAAATCTGGCTGTAAATCCAGCTACAGAAGAACACAGTTAAACATATGCAAGGTGTGAACAAGCCCTTCTCTTCTCCAAAAATAAAATCAATAGCACACTAAGGGTGACATTTATTAAGACCAGTGTACGAGTACGCCAGTCTTAAATTAGGCCCCCCCCCCTTTTTCCCGGCTGACCGTGCGCCTGACCCTGTGCCCAGCACAACAAATCTATACCTGTGGATTTGAATCATGATTTACACCGGTGAACAAGTGTAAATCATAGTCAATGAGGGCATACCAGATGTACTATGCCATATACTAGTGAACTTAGACTGCAGCTATATTCAGGTAGGTAACATTTAACTGTATGCCAGGACCCAAAGTTTCTATGGAAACACAGCCCCATGCATAAGTTGCCATGCTCTGTGTGTTCTGACACCTTTCTATCATGACAATAACATTGGCAATCACATGAGCACATTGTGGTACGGTAGCTCTTCTGTGGGACTGGTTCAGACAGGCTAGTCTTCCTTGGTCCATTTTTGGTAAGTACCAACCATTGCATTACTGGGAACTTATATATGTGAAGGCATCGCATGCCAGATTTAGGGTACTATTACACCAACAGATCTGATGAAAGATTATCTGCCAAAGATTTGAAGCCAAACCCAGGAGTGGATTTGAAAAGAGGAGAAATCCAGTCTTTCCTTTATGACCTGTTCTCTGATTATAGTCTGTTCCTGGGTTTGGCTTCAAATCTTTGGCAGATAATCTTTCGTCAGATCTGTTGGTGTAATAGTACCCTAAGTCTTCTTTTAATTGACTAAATGCCTGTAGGGTATTTGAAATAGGCCAAATTAAGATCATATCATAAGAATTTAGGATTCTGTTTAGTCTATACGAGTTATTTTCTGACACTCCCAAATAAAATCCTGATACCTGTAGAGATACTGATGCTTCACTTTGGGAGTGTGTATGTAATTATGATAATAATATATTTATGTTGAACTGGAATCTGACACAGTATGATTTCTATTCCCAGACACTGTAGTTTTAATTTGTCACATTGTTGTCATTTTTATTTTGCTTCAGGCGTGGGGTTCTTAGTACATATTTTGACCAAATTGTGTGACCCCCTTCTGTAATTATAAGGAGACCTCACATAGAAGCGGTCTGTATACCTGTACAACTGGGAACATCTTTTTGGTCCAACAGGGAAGCAGATTTAAAAAAGAAATTTACAAATTTACAGGAAAGAAAGCAAATCTTAAGGAATGCACATGGCTTCTCTAGGTGTATAAGAACAAAAGAAAAACATTATAAACTGTTAACTCGTTGGTATAAGACACCTGAACACTTATACCGCATGGGTCTGTCTGATTCTGACATTTGTTGGAAATGTCAGAAGGAGGCTGGTACTATAGCCCACATATGGTGGACATGTCCACAAATTGTCCCTTACTGGACTGAAATAAACAATGAAATAAATATGATTTGCGCGACTAAACTCACGCTGACCTTGGACACCATAGCCTTGGGCATACGTCTCAGTGGAGCTCCGAAAAACATTCTAATGTCTAATTGTTCATTATTCACGCATCTAATTGCAGCAGCCAAACTTCTAGTGCCTCTCCACTGGCTGAGTCAGACAGTACCCACAAGAAAACAATGGTATGGCAAAGTGAATCAAATATATCGACTAAAAGAACTAACTAGTTGTATCTCACGTACGCACAAGGAATTCCTCTCTACATGGACACCATGGCTCTCACATAGAGACTCAAATCTGCCGACCATATAAAGATCTCCGGAACTGACCTATACGATAGGTGTGGACAAAAAGAACTACTATTTTAATACAACTGCCCTAGGCCTGGACTAGGATTAGAATGGAAACTGCATTTAGTTTATTATACAACGCATGATGTGTCCTCATCGATTACTACTTTTTCTCATACATATTCCCTCTCCCCCCCCCCCCTCAGGACTCCCTTCTTTTTCCTCCCCCCCATACCCCCCCCCCTCCACTTCTTCACACATCTGCGCCGCACTGGGTTGCAAAAACCCCTCTCCCAATGCCCCCCCCCCACCTTTACCCGTCCACTGTTTCCCAATGTATCTTGTCTAGTCTTTGTGTTCCTGGTGTTCTATGTTACATGTGTTTTCCTTGTTTTATTACATATCTTGGTACTCATATTGTTACATGAAGCGACATGTTGTTATAAAGCAAAATCCACTCTCTTCTGGTTGAGAGCAACAAGTAACTGCTCACTAAAGTGTATAGACTCCACAAGTCCTTTCTGTACATGCTCTGCCCGGCTAATATCTATGTGTATCCTTACTATACTGTTTAATATGTGAATACTGACGTACAACATGCCTTACCCAATCTTTGATCCCTGTACCTTGTTAATCGTGCAGTTAAACTGAAAATAAAGAATTGATAAAATTTTTTTACTGCAGACAGGTAGGTAGCTTTTGGACATTTAGGTGGTGCCTACGACCAAGAGGAAGGTAGTCACCTTTGCCAAAAATAAAATGTAGATAACAAAAATAGTCAGCACTTGCAAAAAAAAATGCTAATAAGTGAAAATGTTATCTAAAATCTGTACTTTAACACTTAAGGCACCAAAAGAAAAAGCGGGAACACCAGGACACCAAGCTGTTTACTAAATTTTTGCTTTTAAACTGTGCAAATAAAGATTAATGCTGGAACCAGGATTTTCTTTTTCTCTGTGACATTTGCTTTATAGTGCTGGATCCTTTTTCTTTTATATATTTTATATATTCAGTTTTGAATCCAATCTCTTCAAACAGTATGCATGAACCCAGTCATACAGTGCCTTAAAGGGGGTCTTCTAATGACAACAACCCCTGTCCATTTGCCTTAGAACTCCTGCTCTGGTGGACCATCATAACCTTGAACTCCTTTAAATCAACAGCAATGCTAGTGGTCACTGTAATAGAAATGTATATTTAGATTCGTCCTCCATCTGCAATGATAGCTGATCACTAAAAATAAGAAGGTTGTTGTTTAGGTTTGAATGTTATATCATTGTTGGTTCCATTTAGCCTTAGACCTGATTGAAATTTTTCCATGGCTGCCATATAGACTAATTCTCTGAGGGTTTTTAATGACATCAAAATAGTATGCTTCCATATTATTCCTGATTAAAAGTTAATGGGATATACTGTGAGTATAAGGATCAGGCTGAATAAATAAGCAGATATATCTATGTTTCTGTCTGGGAGTGTCACAGTATTGCATAAGAGATGATTCCAATGGTATTTTTTTTGTATATAGATAAAGCTAATGCTTGGCATGAATACATTATTAAAACATGTTCTGTCTTGAGAAGAAATAAAGAAATACTACAGTAAATTGTAAAGTAAATTGTCTTTCTTAATTAAAATGTAAAGGTACAAAAACAGTCTCCTCTCTACAGAAAGTCCTTTATGTAACTGAACAAGCACAAATCTGAAAAACAGAGCATGCCCAGGGACCCAGAGACGGAAAAAGGTTGGAGTAAACAACTAAGGGTCCTATTACATGGCCTGATCATAAACTGTAAACAAGCGTCGATCTGCTAGATTACACGGGGCGACTATCGGGCAGCAAGGGCTGCACAGGCATTGTTAGTGTTGTCCGTGCAGCCCTTGCCACTAGTGTAAAATAATAAAGTATTAACCTACTGTACGTAAGTTCCCTGGTGTCCTCGCAGGCCTTCCCCGGTGTCTGCCTTCTGTTCCAGTCTTTACACTGACAGGCTGCCAAAGGCAGAGCTGCAAACACCGGGCAAGGCCTCTGAGGAAACCAGGGAAGCCCCAAAGACACCAAAAAAAAAAAACCTCTTCACCCTTTTAACAACTAATGGTGTACATGTATGGCATGTATGTCTGGGCTTTAGCAACTCATGCCAACATGTATGAATGGTTTTATAAGCTCAGAAGCTATCAGCAGCTGATACCTGCAATGAAGGATGGACAGCAGCAATGGTGTTGCTGTCCGCCATCAACCCCTTTAACTCTGAGATCAAAAGCAAACACAACAATAAAGTGTGTCAATGACAGGAGCGACACCTGTCACTAACCGATTAGAAGTCCGCAGTGTGACTGTGGGGGTCCTGATCGGTTCCTCTGATGGCTAGAGGTCTCATTCTCCTGTGGAAAAGCAGCGTGTCTGGGCATTAGGATGATCACATATCAGCCGTGAGCTTATTTTTGTACGCTGTACTACTGGAAATAAAAGGAAAGATTTTTTCGTTAAATTCTTTAACCACGGGTACTTATTCGACCTATAAAGATATCATGTGATTTTTACCATAGCATGGCTGCAGCAGGCCGTATGTGTGTGCTATGGCTGCAGCAGGCTGTGTGTGTGTGTGTGTGTGTGTGCGCTATGGCTGCAGCAGGCTGTGTGTGTGTGCTATGTCTGCAGCAGGCTATGTGTGTGTGCTATGGCTGCAGCAGGCTGTGTGTGTGTGTGTGTGTGTGTGTGTGTGCGCTATGTGTGCAGCAGGCTTGGTGTGTGTGCTATGGCTGCAGCAGGCTGTGTGTGTGTGTGTGTGTGTGTGTGCGCTATGGCTGCAGCAGTTTATGTGTGTGTTAGAGAGAGGCAGAAATTAAAGAAATATTCTGGGCAACAGCGAAAAATCCAGGTGGGATAGGGGTGGGATAATAATATTTTTACCCAGCGCAGCATCACAGCTCATGGTCCCCCACGGGGCTCCCAATCCTTTAATGTTACGGGCCCACTCAGAAATGCCCACTCGGCCAATCAGTGAGTGAGGCGGGACACAGCTACAGTCACTGACTGACTGGGTAGTTCCTCTGCAATGATTCAGGAGCACGGACACTGACGGAGAGCTGATAAATCTGGGCCTATGTCTGAGCCCTCTATATCACTATGGTTGACCTCTATATCAATATGGCTGACCCTTCTATATCACTTTGGTTGACCCCTTTATATCATTATGGCTGACCCCTCTACATCACAGGTATATGGCACTGTTAGCAGCTTTTCTTTGTGTATGGTAAATAGTTAGTTAGAAAAGACGATCTGCTCCATCAAGTGTAGTTTTAAGTTGTTCAGAACATGGTGGCTGGAGACTGGCTTCATCCACTACCCACACACACACACACACACACACACACACACACACACACACACACACACACACACACGCAGGCATTTATAAAGGAGCTGGAGTCGGTCCCTGATAAAATTCAGGAGTCTGAATCAGAGCTGCGGCTTACTGACTCCACAGCCCTGATTCCTACATTGTTAAAATTGCCTGAAGGCTCCTGAGAATAAAGGTGGCCATACACCTTCAATAACTTATCCTCTCCCCATATTCCCTATACACTGGGATGTTTGGTACGGAGGAGCATCCCTGTGTTCCCCATGACAAATAGAGGGGTAAGCCACAGCCAGACTGCCCTGACTGTAGCTTATCTCTATCTTTTTCATCACGCCCGACTCCTATGTCCATCGAAATCATCTGTTGGTGGACGGTTAGGAGAGGCTCATATACCCTATACTGATGACCAAACGCACCACAAGTGGCTGCTATGGCCAACAAAAGTATGAAGCCTAACATGCGGGTTGCAGACACTTTAAGAGAACCTGTCACCTGAAAAGTAAGTAGGAATGTACTGAAAATGTTCTTGGGGAAAGGATACACGTTACCTTTCATTTACTCATCTGTGACTACAATGTGCTAAAAATACTGTTTTATGTTGAAGTAAAGTGCCAAAGAGGTGCTGCTAAACAGTGATCTGTACAGAATTAGTAAAAGGTTTCACCAGTTGATAGCGCGGACTATAGATAATGTTCACAGCTTACCACCCCTCCCCCCCTCACAGATGACAGAGGTCACATGAGGATAGCTGTAAAACATATCACAAAATGCTGTCAAAAACTATTCAGGCAAGATGACAGCCCTCGTGACAATGTACTAAGAATAAAAATGATTGCAATCAAAATAGAAACAATAAAAAAAACATGTTTCAGTATCTGGAAGTGAAGTAAAAACAAATATAGGCAACACATTCCCTTTAAGGGCCCTATTACACCAACAGATTATTTGACAGATTTTTTAAGCCAAAGCCAGAAATGGATTTGAAAAGAGGAGAAATCTCAGTCTTTTCTTTATGACCTGTTCTCTGCTTATAGTCAATTCCTGGCTTTGGCTAAAAAAAAATCTCTTATATAATCTGTTGGTGTAATAAGGCCCTAAGGCTATGTTCCCACTCAGTATTTTTGCTCAGTATTTTACAACCAAAACCAGGAGTGGATTGAAACACAGAAAGGCTATGTTCTTACACTGTTGAAATTGAGTGGATGGTCACCATTTAATAACAAATAATTAATGTTATTTTAAAACAACCACCAATTAAAATAATAGACATTTTTCGCCATTATAAGGCGGCCATCCACTCAATTTCAACAGTGTAAGAACATAGCCTTTCTGTGTTTCGATCCACTCGTGGTTTTGGTTGTAAAATACTGAGTGGGAACATAGTCCAAAGGTGTATTCCCATCTGGCCTATTTGAATATGGGATAATAAGTTGATTCCTGTGCGTCTAACTGCCAGGATGCCCACTGATCCAGAGATTGGGAATAACAAGCCTAGATGTCAATATGCCTTTAAAAACAGGAAATGTGTATTTTACTTTGCAAGTCTGTAGGTTTCACATCCACATTGCATTTCTGCATTGCATAAAGATATCTGTTAAAATAAGCAATAGATAATCTGAAAAAGTTCAATGGCTGCAAAAGTACCTTAAAGGAGAAGTCCAGAGAAAATTTGTATTAAAGTATTGTATTACCCCCAAAAGTTGTATAAATCACCAACATACACTTATTACAGGAAATACTTATAAAGTGCTTTTTTCCCTGCACTTACTACTGCATCAAGGCTTCACTTCCTGGATAAAATGGTGATGTCACGACCTGACTCCCAGAGCTGTGCGGGCTGTGGCTACTGGAGAGGATGATGGCAGAGGAATGCTCAGTGTCCCTCCAGTGCCCTGTGTCCCTCAATATCCCCCTGCCATCATCCTCTCCAGCAGCCACAGCCCGCACAGCTTTGGGATTCTGGTCGTGACATCACCATTTTATCCAGAAAGTGAAGCCTTGATGCAGTAGAAAGTGCAGGGAAAAAAACTTTATAAGCATTTCCTGTAATAAGTGTATATTGGTGATTTGTATAACTTTTGGGGAGCAATACTTTAATAAAAAATTTTGCCAGACGTCCCCTTTAAAAGTCATGTTCAAGTCACATGAGTAGCTTGCCACACCAGCTTGGCCTAGATCTACACCTGTTTATTGGCCAACAGACAATCCCTTATCATGGCCAGTAGCACAATTCAGTTAGTTAACTGCCCACCACAAATGTGTCTATGTATGCTGGTATTTCTATGGAACTATTCTGATCCTTTGGGGAATCCCTGCTTCTTTGTGTCCCGAATGTTACTTGTAGCACTGAGTCAAATATCTACAGCCCTAACTGAAAAAAAATACGATAGGAGTGAACAATAACCGTACAATTTATTAATGACTACTACGGAACTTTGAAATAGGTTTTGTAGCAGCTTAGGCAATTTAAAGGGATAAAAAACAACTTTTTTTTTTTTTTTTTTTTTTTTCTTAAAGGGAAGGGGGTTAATTTCAATCAGCCACCAAGTGACATGAATAGCTCCATTCTTTACTTATAAAGGATCTCCAGAATGGGTTGTGTGCTATTGCCCTAGCTTTCAAGAACCTCATAATAGACACTGTAGCAGCTGCAGAATCACTTTAGGGAGGGAAAGCCATATTCAGCCACCAACTTACTTTACAAAAAAAGAGGTTCCACAGCAGCTGTGAAGTCCATTACATAGTATATAATACTTATCAACAGGAGTAAATGATCTACTATATCATGTGTATACACTGTACATTGTATAAAAAAATTATACTACACACAATAAACACAGATCACTATTCTGCTGATTTCCAGTAAATATGCAATATTTTCAGTCATTTATTTTTGCTGTATCACAATAAACCATTTCCCTAAATTACTATAAGACGCCATCCATAAATATCTTCTTATGTCCCCTGATAACGTTCCAAATCTACTGTAGCCAATCACTGAGGTTGCATTATGTTCAGAATATAGGAGAGAGCATCATCAGGGTAAGTAGACACTGGCGCTACATCCTTGGCAGAGTATGCCCTGATAAGTATGGCCCCACTCCAAAACCTAGCCTTAGCCTCCTACACTTGCCCTACTGCTATAGAGGCTCTCTAAGGGCGGGTTCACACTACGGAATTTTCGCGGACAATGTCCGCGGAATTCCGTCAGCTGTCCACCCGCACGGGCACGCGCTTTTCCGCCAGCTCCATAGACACCATTCTATGGGCCGGCGTATTCCACTATACGCTGAAAGAAGTGTCATGTCACTTCTTTTAGTGCGGGCGTGCCCGTGAGGCAGCACTGATTGGCTAAAGAGGGGAGCCGGGAATTTCAAACGGCTCCTCTTCAGCCAATCAGTGCTGCCTTGAATTGATTGGCTGAAGAGGGGAGCCGGGAATTTCAAACGGCTCCTCTTCAGCCAATCAGTGCTGAAGAGGAGCACTGATTGGCTGAAGAGGAGCCGTTTGAAATTCCCGGCTCCCCTCTTCAGCCAATCAGTGCACTGAAGAGGGGAGCCGGGGATGTGGAAGACCTGCTACACGGAGCAGGTAACGTATGGTCGCGGCGGGGGCGATCAGAGCGGCGGTGCCGGGGGGGCGATCGGAGCGGCGGCGGCGGGAGGGCGATCGGAGGCGGCGGGGGTGGCGGCGGGGGTGGCGATTGAGCCGGCGCAGGGGGCTGCGGATGAGCGGGGGGCCGGGCTGCGAGCGGGGGGGGGGCGGGCGGCGGGCGGGGCTGCGGGCGGCCGGACTATCACACCACAACTGTTTACACGGAACGATTGGCGAATTTTTTGCGAATGACGAACAACGATTTATGTTAAACATGTTAAAAGATCAAAATGAACGATTTATCGATCATTCGCCCCGTTTACACGTACGATTATCGTTCGAATTCGATCGTTATCGCAAAAATTCGCCAGATAATTGTTCCGTGTAAACATAGCATTAGGGTCCATTTACACAGAAAGATTATCTGACATATTATCTGCCAAAGATTTGAAGCCAAAACCAGAAACAGATTATAAACAGGGAACAGATCATAAAGGAAAGCCTGAGATTCCTCCTCTTTTCAAATCCATTCCTGGCTTTGGCTTCAAATCTTTGGCAGATAATCTTTGTGTGTAAATGGGCCCTAAGAAATACCCACCATGGACACCCACAGCACAGAAAGTAACTAGAATGACGGGCTAGTGCAGTACAGTTATGTGACTACACCTGCAAGCAATGGGAGAGGCAGGTTCAGGACAATCCAATTCCAGCACAGAGGAGGCAGGCGAAGGGCAACCAGGTGACATTTGGGGCTGGGTTGGTAAATGGGTGGCCAACAGAGAATTTTTTTCAGCTGCGGGCCAATTAAGAAGATAGACCGGCCAGCCCTATGAAATTTATCATTTTCCTTTCCAGGTCAAAAATATCTGCTCTGCGGGTTTGACATGCCTAGTCTAAGTAGAGTGGCTTAGTATGTAGTTACTAAGTGGCTTTGGTTGTCCAGGTATGATGGGAATTGTAGCTTTAGAACAGCTGGAAGGCTGGAGGTTGTCCTACTCCGACATAAACATATGTTTTCCATGAATGTTGTTACGTTAAGTCGGTAATATGACAGAAATAGCAATGTTTTGTTCTTTGATTCTGTGAAAACTGCAGCACTGCCAAGGTTGCACAGGCGAGCAAAGGCACAGCAAGCTTCCTAGTACAGTTCACAACATTACACCAGAAAATTATGTAGGTCAGACGTCTCTTGACTATTTTCTACCAGGGTACACTGACTAAACCAAAGCAGCACAGGATCAGGATACTGTCACAGTGTTTACTGAGAAGACAAACAAGAAGCAGCTGAGAAACATACATCGTTCCCCAGGCTTCCACATGACTGATACATACAAGAGTATAAAGCACAGTATAATACCGGCAATAATTAATGTGTACCTAAAGTTTAAACTGACTATAAGCTCACTAGAGCTAGAGGACAGAAGCCTCTTCATAGACCTATAGGGGGATATTTATCAAACCTAAGGAACAGCGGAGTAGTTGCCCATCGCAACCAAATTCCAGCTTTCAATATTAGGCCATGTTCACACAGTGGGAGAACATTTTAGTGTGCCTGCAATCCAATTTATCATTGACCACAGTGTAAAGTACGTCCGGGAGCTGTATGTTACACTGTGAGCACAACCTATTTTCTATGGCCACTGTTCAATGGACTGCGGCTGTAGAAAATAGACCTGTTAATTATTTTCTGCAGCCGCAAAGAACAACGGCCGTAATGTATACAGTGTATATACACTACGGCAGTTGTTCCATACACTTTAATATAATCGCACAATGTCAATAGAAAACAGATGTTGTTGCAACCTGCAACAATGGCCGTTGTTTATTGCAAAAAAAAACAGTGTGTGCGGATGTGGCCTTAGCTGAGGAGGCTGTCAGTCAGCTGGTGGTGCCATCTGAGGGCTGATGGGGAGTGTGGACGGATAAGAATGGCTTTTTAATTTTTTTAACATAACAGCAGCACAATATGTGAACTTTTACATAGCTGTGGAGGTGTTTCATTCTCGCAGTGGACTGAAAATCGGGTACGAGAATGGCGTGCCATAGATTTTAATGCTAATCAGATTTGCAGTGGGTTTCAGTACAAGAAACTTGAAAATTGCTGCTATATGGTACATGTAGTAGGCTCTCTAGAAGAGGGTGAAATGATATATAAAAGCTGATATATAAAATATATGCTTAAATAGATCTAAATTGTGATGATATAGACCATGTATATATTAAAATAGATCTGGATTGTAATTAAACATTTATTATAACACTTGAAAATACATGAGATGATTAGTCAGTGTCTGAATGACCAAACCCAACTATAGATGTACTTCAATATCAGACTCATGGTCAATACACATGGATTCATAAAAATCAGATTGAGATTAGTCAGTACCACAATGACCAAATACAACCAAAAATGTACTTGATATATTAAAATCTTACAACATATACTGAAAAATATAAAAAATGTTAAATATAAATGAAAAAGTAAAAAATGATTAAAAAGTAGAAAATATATAAGAGCCCATTATATATTATATATTCTCTTATAAATTTTCTACTTTTTAACCATTTTTTACTTTTTCATTTATATTTAACATTTTTTATATTTTTCCAGTATATGTTGTAAGATTTTAATATATCAAATACATTTTTGGTTGTATTTGGTCATTGTGGTACTGACTAATCTCAACCTGATTTTTATGAATCCATGTGTATTGACCATGAGTCTGATATTGAAGTACATCTATAGTTGGGTTTGGTCATTCGGACACTGACTAATCATCTCATGTATTTTCAAGTGTTATAATAAATGTTTAATTACAATCCAGATCTATTTTAATATATACATGGTCTATATCATCACAATTTAGATCTATTTAAGCATATATTTTATATATCATCTTTTATATATCATTTCACCCTCTTCTAGAGAGCCTACTACTTTTTCCTATTCATTATTACTCTCCTAGCGCTGAGACAGTAGTGCACTCGAAGTAGGTGGTTTTCCATACACATCAGTAAAGGTGCAGCGAATCCCTATCAACATATCTTTCTATATGGTACATGTGATTGGACTCTTAAAGGGGTTATCTAGGCTTAGAAAAACATGTCCACTTTCTTCCAGAAACAGCACCTCTCCTGTCCTCTGTTTGGGTGGGGTTTGTAGCGCAGTTCCATTGTGAATGGAACTGAGCTTTAGAACTGCACCAAACCTGAGGACAGGGACGGTGCTGTTTTAACAAAAAAGTAGTTGTGCTTTTTCTAATCCTGGATAATCCCTCTGAATAATGAAAGCTGGAATCTGATTGGTTTTTATGAGCAAGTGATCCACTGTGCCTTTGCACAAGGTTTGATAAATCTCCCCCATATATACACAGCATGTCTCAGTGTCCACACCCCTGCCGATCTAAACTTTAGGAGTTAGGGCCCTTTAACTCTACAAAGCTCCAGCGGATTTCATGCACACTCCCGCTTGAACATCTGGCCGTCCCATAGGCTCCGGAATCTGCCTGAATAGAATAGAGCCTATGGGACGGCCAGATGTTCAAGCAGGAGCGAGGGGGCGAGCTTATCCAGAGCTTATCCGCGCAATTTCCGTAATGTGCAAGGGCCCCTAGGTGGGAAAAGGAGAAGTGTGCTGAAGAGAGGAGTCTATCAGCACTACCCAATGCTGTCACTGTCTACCAGGATTGCTGACTTCTGGGACTGCTTAGCAGGTTGACTGACATTGTGGATGCTCAGAGGAATCAATGGTTGATTGCTGTATTAAGCTTGCCCATGACAGGCCCTCATAAGTTAAAGAAGAACTCCCATGAAATTGAAAAAAAGGGTTGTGCGGGAAAATAATAAACAAAGTATACTTACCTGTTCTTGTGACCCAATGGGCTTCTCCGTGGTCCCAATGACAGCCGCCAGCACTTCCAGCTGCAACTTCATGTACCCAGGTGATTGATTGCCCGCCCAGCCAATCAGCGACTGAGGTGGGACACTGCTGCAGCCACTGATTGCATAGAGGGGCCTACAAAATCACAAAACCAGGTCCTGGAAGTGGCTGAACAGCGGGACAAAGTGGGTGAGATACCAGTGGCGCCGCGGGAGCCAGGGAGGTAAGAACACTTTATTATTTTTAAACAAACCAACCCCGAGCATAAGGCAAAAAAAGACTCCTGCCGCAAGTTTCCCCTTTAATTATTATTTGCTACAAAAGACATATGAGAAGAGCTGACAGATCCCTTTTATGGGCTGTGTGATCAGAATGTCAATGAGGTCTGCAGAAACGTAAAACAGTAAGGGCGTTTGCATGCAGTCTTCTTGTCATAATGTCTGCACAATGTAACTTAACTTTAGCAGTGGCTTGGTTACTTGTGCACAGTCAAAACGGAAGGGTAAAATAACAAATGGTTATCTGAGTAGGGTTTGAAATTGAAGGCATTTTTGGATGGGTTCCTATCAACAGACTCCATTCTGACAAAGAATTGTCAGAGTACTTCTAAATAGCATAGGGAAGATCAGAAGAACATCTCAGCTTACTATAAATCTTACACTACCAGGTGAGCAAATATATACAAAAAGTCCCATGATAACCCTTCCTACCCTGGAGCCTCCACAACCGCAATATTAAAACAAATTAATCCACCATCCAGTGCTGGGTCCTAGCTATCATCTTGCTCTCCTTGGCAATCATATACAGTGGGGGAAATAAGTATTTGATACACTGACGATTTTGCAAGTTTCTGCACTTACAAAGAATAAAGGGGTCTGTAATTTCTGTGAGAGATAGAATCTATCAAAAAAAAATCCCAAATTGCATTGTTCAATTTTAAAATAATAATTAGCATTTTATTTCTTGAAATAAGTATTTGATCACCTACAAACCAGCAAGAATTACGTCTCTCACAGACTCTGCACTCATTACCTGTATAAAAACACCTGTTCACACACTTAATCACACCTCAACCTCTCCACCATGGCCAAAACCAAAGAGTTGTCTAAGGACACCAGGGATGAAATTGTAGACCTGCACAAGGCTGGGATGGGCTACAGGACAATAGACAAGCAGCTTGGTGAGAAAGCAACAACTGCGTAATTATTAGAAAATGTATGAAACACAAGGTCTTTGATCTGGGGCTCCACACAAGAGCTTGCCTCGTGGCATTAGGATGATTCTAAAAATGGTCAGGAATCAGCACAGAAGTAAACAGGAGGACCTGATCTATGGGATCTGGTGGGAGCTGGGACAACAGTCTCAAAGATTACCATTAGTATCTGACTATCATCAATCATTTGGAGACCAAAATAGAACTTATTAGTGTCTGTCCATTCTTTGGAGCAGCCGGTGGAATCCGCCTGACCATAATATGGAGTCTATTGGACGGGCGGAGATGTAAGCGAGAATGCACGGGGACAAGCGGTGGAATCCATGGTAACTTTTGAGCACAGATTGCTTAGTGTAAACGCACCCTGACACAGTGCTCTCCCATAGTTACCAACAGTCCAGGTTTTGCCGTGACTGTCCCGATTCTAAGTAGACAGCCCTGGCAAAACCATGTTCCGGGAGGCCCCGCCCCCTGCGGGAGCAAGTGGCGTCACTCATGCAGAGCAGGGAGAGAAATGCTGGGGGACTAGAGGAACCACACATGTGAGTTAAGGATAGTTTTTTGGGTTTTTTTTAAATACAGATGAAGGGAGTAGTGGTATGATGATGAAGGAACAGGATGCTGAAGGAGTTACTGGTATGATGATAAAAGGGCATGAGGATGATGAAGGGGGTAGTAGTATGACGATGGAGGGGCAGGAGTATGAAGGGGTAGTAGCAGGGGCGGTACTACCGTCGTAGCGGCTGCTACGGGGCCCCGCCGCATCAGGGGGCCCGTGGCGCGGGCCCCCTGAGCTGACATAGTCTGTAGCACCCGGCGGCCAAGCAGGCCTCCCGGGTGCTGCAGCTGTTTGGGGTCCGGGGGTGTCCTGGTACCTTGGGGCAGCACTGGTACCGGACTCAGTGTCCGCCCGGGCTAGTACTTCCGGCACACGGAGCGTCTGTGCCGGAAGTACAGGCCGGGGGGCGGACTCTGAGCTCTCTGGTATCTGTGCTGCCGGAGATAGGACAGGACGCGCGAGGGCCCCCCTTGTCATCCCGTCCTATCCCCGGCAGCACAGGTACCAGAGAGCTCAGAGTCCGCCCCCCGGCCTGTACTTCCGGCACAGACGCTCCGTGCATCGGAAGTACTAGCCCGGGCGGACGCTGAGTCCGGTACCACTGCTGCTTTGGAATCCCTGGGACACCCCCTAGGAAGCCCCCTGGGGAGAAGCGGAGAAGACAGCCGACGGGGGAGTTAGGTGAGTTGTGTTTTTTTGTTTTTTTTTAATCTGCTTTGCAAAGGGGGATGATACATCTATGTATCATCTATGGGGGATATACAGGGGGGGGCATCTATGGGGGATAATACAGGGAGCCATCTATGGGGGATAATAAGGGGGGCATCTATGGGGGACAATACAGGGGGGGTGGCATCTATGGGGGATAATACAGGGGGGGCATCTATGGGGGATAATACAGGGGGCCATCTATGGGGGATAATACAGGGGGGGTGGCATCTATGGTGGATAATACAGGGGAGTGGCATCTATTGGGGATAATACAGGGGGGCATCTATGGGGGATAATACAGGGGGGGCATCTATGGGGGATAATACAAGGGGCCATCTATGGGGGATAATACAGGGGGCCATCTATGGGGGATATACAGGTGGCATCTATGGGGGATATACAGGGGGGGGGGGCATCTATGGAGGATAATACAGGGGGGCATCTATGGGGGATATAAAGGGGGCATCTATGGGGGATAATACAGGGGGGGTGGCATCTATGGTGGATAATACAGGGGAGTGGCATCTATTGGGGATAATACAGGGGGGCATCTATGGGGGATAATACAGGGGGGGGCATCTATGGGGGATAATACAAGGGGCCATCTATGGGGGATAATACAGGGGGCCATCTATGGGGGATATACAGGTGGCATCTATGGGGGATATACAGGGGGGGGCATCTATGGAGGATAATACAGGGGGGCATCTATGGGGGATATAAAGGGGGCATCTATGGGGGATATACAGGGGGGCATCTATGGGGGATAATACAGGGGGCATCTATGGGGGATGATACAGGGGGGCATCTATGGGGGATAATACAGGGGGCCATCTATGGGGGATAATACAGGGGGCATCTATGGGGATAATACAGGGGGCCATCTATGGGGGATAATAAAGGGGGGCATCTATGGGGGATAATACAGGGGGGTGGCATCTATGGGGGATAATACAGGGGGGTGGCATCTATGGGGGATAATACAGGGGGGTGGCATCTATGGGGGATATTACAAGGGGCCATCTATAGGGGGATTATACAGGGGGCCATCTCTAGGGAGACAACATAAAGGGGCATTTATAGGGGGACCAAATGAGAGGGCATCTATAGGGGCACAACACAAGGGGGGCATCTATAGGGGGACAACATGAGGGGCATCTATAAGGGGGGGGCAACATGGGGGACCATCTATGAGGGGGATAGAAAGCACAGGGGGGTCATTTATAAGGAGCTAACACGGAGGCATCTGTAAGGGGGAATACACAGAGGGGCATATACTATAAGGGGCTCACATAGTGTTAGGGCTACCAACTAAATGAGGGTGTAAAGGGGCCAATACAGATGTGCAGTGTGTATAGAGATGAGGATGGTGCCAGTATAAGGAGCCTAATATGTTTGTCTGGCAGATTCTGTGGATTCGTGGCTCGGAGAAGTTCTCATAATGGCCCAGGAAGGATGGAGAAGAAAATGAAAAGGAAACAACTCTGATCAGAGAAGACATTCCCTGTGAGTCACCTGATATAACTGCACTGTAATGTATTTGGTGTACAGAACCTGTGTAGAGCTGAGTGTGTTGATGGCGTAGTGGTCGATCGATCGAGGGAGGGGGGGGGCAATCAAAAGTTTGCTATGGGGCCCAGACATTTCTAGTTACGCCCCTGGGTAGTAGTATGATGATGGAGGTGGTAGTATGATGGTTGAGGTGCAGGAGGATGAAGGGGGTAGTAGCATGATGGAGAAGCAGGAGGATAAAGGAGGCAGTAGTAGGATAATGGAGGAGCAGGAGGATGAAGGGGGTATTAGTATAATGATATGGGTTGCAGCCACATCATATGGGCACAAACTACCAGTGTATACAGTCAGTCACTAGAGTGCTATCTCTGGACCACAGCCTGCTCTAAGTGGATGTAATATATTGGGAATCTGACACTGGGGTGTGTAATATACTGGGGACTTGATACTGGGGTGTGTAATATACTGTGGACCTGATACTGGGGTGTGTAATGCTCCTTTTGTGTTGTTCTGATTGGAAATTGTAACTGGAAAATTTTGAAACAAAAATGCAGATGACAAGCCACACCCCACAAACCACCCACGATAGGCCACTCCCCACCGAGACCACACCCACAAAAAGCCAAACACCTTGTTGTCAACACTAATGTGTCCCTGGAAAAAAATTTCTAATGTTGGCAACTATGCTCTCTGCTGTCACATCTGTCCATCACAGGAACTGTCCAGAACAGTAGCAATTTCCAAACTTTCCTGCTTTCCAGACTGGAAAAAATACCACTTCCTGCAGGACATACAGCATTTGATAAGTAGTGGAAGACTTGAGATTTTTAATTGAAGTAAATAAAAAATCTTTGGCACTTTCTGGCACCAGTTGATTTTTTTGGTGAAATACCCCTTTTAATTGCAAACCGCACCTGAACGGGAGACAAGAGTCGTATTGTTTCTGGAAGAAAGTGGTCATCTTTTTCTAACGCTGGAAAACCCCTTTAGGGTGCGTTCAAACCTACAGGATCTGCAGCAGATCTGCAGCAGATTTGATGCTGTGTTCAGTTATTTAAATGAAATCTGCTGCAGAAAATCAGCTGCAGATCCTGTAGGTGTGAACGCACCATTAGGGTACATTCACACTTACCGGATCTGCAGCGTATTTTCCGCAGCAGATTTTATTTAAATAACTGAACACAGCATCAAATCTGCACCTTTAAATCTGCTGCGGATCTGCTGCAGTTCTGCTGCAGACCCTGTAGGTGTGAACGCACCCTAAAGGGAACCCAGACGAACAGTATAGATCTACAGTGCAGCTCTCTGAGGCTACCAGCTGCATCTGTGGCTTTTCATCGGGGGAAAAAGGTTTTATTCTGGCGTGTGAGTCTAGGAGAGGGGGCCAGAGTGCTCTGACAGGGAGGAAGCCGTGACTAGCAAACACAGCTTGTAGCCTCGGGGAGCTGCACAGTAGATCTATACTGTGCAGCTGAGAACCATATCAGCATGATCGCACTTATTGGTTCCCACAACGGGAAAATGTTGTCCATCTTTATGGCTGTCATTTTAGAGGCAAAAAACATATACAAATAATGTTCACGATCATTATTTGCGGTCGTCATTACCAATAAGCCTAAAGGGGTACTCTGAGACTAAAACATTTAGCTAGTGATGCCCTTATATAAAACATAACACATCTTATTCTTACCTCACCGCACTCCTCCAGTGTCCTCCTGTGGCGTCTGCAGTCCCCCACTTTTGAGAAAAACTCTCGGCAGTAACAGCCTGCTCAGCCAATCACTGACTGAGACAGGACAACGCCACGGCCAGTGATTGAGTGAGTAGGCGATCACTGATGAGACAAGTTCAGCGGGGGACCCAGAGACGCTGCAGAAGGAAACCAGAGAAGCGTGGATGCAGACTGAAAAAGTATTTGGCTGTGTTCATTGTGTGTACCTAGTTACCATGCCAGGTTAGGTTACTGCGGTTCAGTTTCTATTCACTTCATAAGGAGCTGAGCTGCAGTAACTTTTATGGTGTACAGCGATGTGGCTTCCAGCTTTATAGGCTATGTTCACACGACGTAAGTTCCAAAGAAATCACGGCCGTTGTCACAATAGCTGTGATTTGTGTGGTACTTACGTAGTGCTGCAGGCTGAGAGAATCCCGGACAGAGTATATTCACATAGTATACACTCCGGCCGGGATCCCTAGCGCTGCCATAGAAAAATGACATGTCAGTTTTCTACGGCCGCTATTCACTGAATAGTGGCCGCAGAAAATTGACATGTCAGTTCACACAATGGAGCGATCGGCCCCGGCCGCATGCTCCATTGTGTGCTGTGGGGAGTTCTGATTCGGGCGCGCACTGATGAGCCCGCATCAGAACTCAGCAACCTTAAAGATCATCCGGCTGGTTTTGCAGAACTGGCCGAGATGATCTTTTCTGAGACCGGCCGTTCCGTGACCCGGCTGGTCTCATACTACGTGTGACCATAGCCTTACACTGTACATCCAGACACAGGGACTCTGTTCAGCAGGTCGACAATGCAATTGTGCATTCCAGATACAAACACAGATACATGCGCTGACAGATGTGTACATGGAAGGCACGGACCCTAGGAGGGCATCACCATAATCAGTGGGGGTACTAGGCCTCCCTAAATATACAGATATTTCACTGTCAGCTGAACAGGCCAATATCCCCCTGTGTAATAGGAGCAGCCATTTACTAATGAGCACATTGCTCCTCAGAATAGGGCTAATACTCTGTGTCACATCTGTAACTGTACACATTAAAGAGATGCTAAAAACAAATGCTGCAGAATACCATACAGCATGCAGCTTTTCCAGCCAAAGCCAGAACAGGATCTAGCAGAAGGAAGTCCTCCCTGTAATCCTGGCTTTGGCTCAGAAACTGTAACACAAATTACAGCAGCGCTTTTCCTGCAAACACAGAATAAAACCCCTAGTAAGCCGGCATACTAACCTCCCACCGCCAGATGGCGCGCTCGCTTCGAGTCACAATTTTCTCGCGTCGCGCGACGATCCCTTCCTCCTCCCTATGTGAGGTCACCGCACGGAAGCTCGGCCTCTTTCCGGCAGGGTCCTGTGGCAGACTGGTCGGCGGCCATGAAGGTGAGCCCAGAAATCAACTATTAAACGCCGTCTTATCACGTTTTCTGCGGGCAAATACCTCCCGGGCCGGAGAGGGTGGCATGTGAGGAGACTGGCAGCGGGCGAGGACAGTGGCGGAATGCTTGTCAGCGGGCAGATGGCAGCGGATTGCCGGCGCATTCGCGGCTGCGGGCAGGGGGAGAGACATGGCGGCTGCCTGTACGTGCTGCACAGCGCTCTGTTCTGCAGCTGTTCTGTGTACGGGCGGCGGGCAGAGACTGACGCCATTCACTGACTGCGGACTGTAGAGTGATAGCTGCTGTATGTGTAACCGGCCCATAGAGAGTGATAGCTGCTGTATGATGTGTAACCAGACCATAGAGAGTGATAGCTGCTGTATGATGTGTAACCAGCTCACAGAGTGATAGCTGCTGTATGATGTGTAACCAGCTCACAGAGTGATAGCTGCTGTATGATGTGTAACCAGCTCACAGAGTGATAGCTGCTGTATGATGTGTAACCAGCCCACAGAGAGTGATAGCTGCTTTATGATGTGTAACCAGCTCACAGAGTGATAGCTGCTGTATGATGTGTAACCAGCTCAGAGTGATAGCTGCTGTATGATGTGTAACCAGCCCATAGAGAGTGATAGCTGCTGTATGATGTGTAACCAGCTCACAGAGTGATAGCTGCTGTATGATGTGTAACCAGCTCAGAGTGATAGCTGCTGTATGATGTGTAACCAGCCCATAGAGAGTGATAGCTGCTGTATGATGTGTAACCAGACCATAGAGAGTGATAGCTGCTGTATGATGTGTAACCAGACCATAGAGAGTGATAGCTGCTGTATGATGTGTAACCAGACCATAGAGAGTGATAGCTGCTGTATGATGTGTAACCAGCTCACAGAGTGATAGCTGCTGTATGATGTGTAACCAGCTCAGAGTGATAGCTGCTGTATGATGTGTAACCAGCCCAGAGAGTGATAGCTGCTGTATGATGTGTAACCAGCCCAGAGAGTGATAGCTGCTGTATGATGTGTAACCAGCCCAGAGAGTGATAGCTGCTGTATGATGTGTAACCAGCCCAGAGAGTGATAGCTGCTGTATGATGTGTAACCGGCCCAGAGAGTGATAGCTGCTGTATGATGTGTAACCGGCCCAGAGAGTGATAGCTGCTGTATGATGTGTAACCGGCCCAGAGAGTGATAGCTGCTGTATGATGTGTAACCGGCCCAGAGAGTGATAGCTGCTGTATGATGTGTAACCGGCCCAGAGAGTGATAGCTGCTGTATGATGTGTAACCGGCCCAGAGAGTGATAGCTGCTGTATGATGTGTCACCGGCCCAGAGAGTGATAGCTGCTGTATGATGTGTCACCGGCCCAGAGAGTGATAGCTGCTGTATGATGTGTCACCGGCCCAGAGAGTGATAGCTGCTGTATGATGTGTCACCGGCCCAGAGAGTGATAGCTGCTGTATGATGTGTCACCGGCCCAGAGAGTGATAGCTGCTGTATGATGTGTCACCGGCCCAGAGAGTGATAGCTGCTGTATGATGTGTCACCGGCCCAGAGAGTGATAGCTGCTGTATGATGTGTCACCGGCCCAGAGAGTGATAGCTGCTGTATGATGTGTCACCGGCCCATAGAGAGTGATAGCTGCTGTATGATGTGTCACCGGCCCATAGAGAGTGATAGCTGCTGTATGATGTGTCACCGGCCCATAGAGAGTGATAGCTGCTGTATGATGTGTCACCGGCCCATAGAGAGTGATAGCTGCTGTATGATGTGTCACCGGCCCATAGAGAGTGATAGCTGCTGTATGATGTGTCACCGGCCCATAGAGAGTGATAGCTGCTGTATGATGTGTAACCGGCCCATAGAGAGTGATAGCTGCTGTATGATGTGTAACCGGCCCATAGAGAGTGATAGCTGCTGTATGATGTGTAACCGGCCCAGAGAGTGATAGCTGCTGTATGATGTGTCACCGGCCCAGAGAGTGATAGCTGCTGTATGATGTGTCACCGGCCCAGAGAGTGATAGCTGCTGTATGATGTGTCACCGGCCCAGAGAGTGATAGCTGCTGTATGATGTGTCACCGGCCCAGAGAGTGATAGCTGCTGTATGATGTGTCACCGGCCCATAGAGAGTGATAGCTGCTGTATGATGTGTCACCGGCCCATAGAGAGTGATAGCTGCTGTATGATGTGTCACCGGCCCATAGAGAGTGATAGCTGCTGTATGATGTGTAACCGGCCCATAGAGAGTGATAGCTGCTGTATGATGTGTAACCGGCCCATAGAGAGTGATAGCTGCTGTATGATGTGTCACCGGCCCATAGAGAGTGATAGCTGCTGTATGATGTGTAACCGGCCCATAGAGAGTGATAGCTGCTGTATGATGTGTAACCGGCCCATAGAGAGTGATAGCTGCTGTATGATGTGTCACCGGCCCAGAGAGTGATAGCTGCTGTATGATGTCACCGGCCCATAGAGAGTGATAGCTGCTGTATGATGTGTCACCGGCCCATAGAGAGTGATAGCTGCTGTATGATGTGTCACCGGCCCATAGAGAGTGATAGCTGCTGTATGATGTGTCACCGGCCCATAGAGAGTGATAGCTGCTGTATGATGTGTAACCGGCCCATAGAGAGTGATAGCTGCTGTATGATGTGTAACCGGCCCATAGAGAGTGATAGCTGCTGTATGATGTGTAACCGGCCCATAGAGAGTGATAGCTGCTGTATGATGTGTCACCGGCCCATAGAGAGTGATAGCTGCTGTATGATGTGTCACCGGCCCATAGAGAGTGATAGCTGCTGTATGATGTGTCACCGGCCCATAGAGAGTGATAGCTGCTGTATGATGTGTCACCGGCCCATAGAGAGTGATAGCTGCTGTATGATGTGTAACCGGCCCATAGAGAGTGATAGCTGCTGTATGATGTGTAACCGGCCCATAGAGAGTGATAGCTGCTGTATGATGTGTAACCAGCCCATAGAGAGTGATAGCTGCTGTATGATGTGTAACCGGCCCAGAGAGTGATAGCTGCTGTATGATGTGTCACCGGCCCAGAGAGTGATAGCTGCTGTATGATGTGTCACCGGCCCATAGAGAGTGATAGCTGCTGTATGATGTGTCACCGGCCCATAGAGAGTGATAGCTGCTGTATGATGTGTCACCGGCCCATAGAGAGTGATAGCTGCTGTATGATGTGTCACCAGCCCATAGAGAGTGATAGCTGCTGTATGATGTGTAACCGGCCCATAGAGAGTGATAGCTGCTGTATGATGTGTAACCAGCCCATAGAGAGTGATAGCTGCTGTATGATGTGTCACCGGCCCAGAGAGTGATAGCTGCTGTATGATGTGTCACCGGCCCAGAGAGTGATAGCTGCTGTATGATGTGTCACCAGCCCATCCCCCTAGAGTGGTGTCTGCTGTGTAGGATCTTTGTGTTATCTTGGATCTGGAGCTGTAGATGACTTGTTACATGTGCAGTGAAGGTTCTTCTGCTCTAGCCCACCTATTTTCCTGTTGCAGCAGCTAGGGGGCGCTGCCCTAGGGTAACATCTTCTATAAGATTGATCTAAATAAAGCTTGTAAATGTAATTCCTCTTTCTACAGCTCAATATTTCTTTCCCAGCCACTGGCTGCCAGAAGCTCATTGAAGTGGACGATGAGCGCAAACTGCGGACTTTCTATGAGAAGCGTATGGCCACAGAGGTCGCTGCCGATCCTTTGGGTGAAGAATGGAAGGTAAGGGGGATTAAATATTCGGAGTGGCGGTGCTGTTAGCAGTCTGGCCGTGGTCTTGTAGTGATGATTTTCTATGTTCCCGCACAGGGCTATGTGGTGCGCATCAGCGGAGGAAATGACAAGCAAGGATTCCCCATGAAACAGGGTGTACTCACTCATGGACGTGTCCGTCTTCTCCTCAGCAAGGGTCACTCCTGTTACCGCCCAAGGAGAACTGGCGAGCGCAAACGCAAGTCTGTGCGTGGGTGCATTGTGGATGCCAACCTGAGTGTGTTGAACTTGGTTATTGTCAGGAAAGGTGAGCTGTGGCTGGAGTTTGGTTAAGGTTTTGGTAGTTACCGTTTCTTTGGTTTTGAGTAGGTTATCCACAGGCTGCTACCAGTTTACGGTCACCATTTTCTCAGTCCTTCAGGCTATGATTTAAGGAATGCTATCAATGAGTGGTCAGTCACTGCTTTCCTTGCTAGCCGGGTGAAATAGCCAGGAAATTGTCCAAACTTATTAACCTCTTCACGTCAATAATACGGCTATATGTTCCTACTGCTGATGCCCCATGCAGTACTAACTTATATTAATGTTCCTGCTATGAAAGGGTTTTAGTGTGTGAGTGGCTGATTCATTGTGATCGGCCTGCACACATTAGTGTCCCAGGAGCCAAGGATAATGACAGGCAGCCGCAATCACGCAGCTGCAGTCATTAAACCCTTAGGGTATGTTCACACTGAGTAAATTTGGCAGAATATAAATAAACATATAAAAACAGCGTATGGCCCTTAGAAGTCGAGGAGGAACATTTCTTTAATTTGACATGGACATCTGTGCATCAATGGCCTTTGGTCATGAAGGGGTTAAAAGGTGCTGCTCATGCTTAACCCTCAACGTGCCAATACGTCATGGTGCCATTGCCCTTGATTAGAGATGATTGAACAGCGCTGATGTTTAGGTTCGTTCGAACTCGAACCATCGGTATTTGACTTGTGCTGCCTTCCCATTCCCGTAGAGGTGTTCGATCATCTCTACCCTTAATGGGGAATATCCTGTCTTAGAAAGGGATGGCCACCTGATCCTCAGTTTGTGGGGTGTGGGTTTTGCAGCTCACTTCCATTAAAGTGAATGTAATACCTGAGGGCAGGGGTGGTGCTGTTTTTGCAAGAAAGTAGCTGTGCTTTTTCTTATACTGGATAGCCCCTCTTGTGCTCAGGAGCAGTAGGTTAGTATGGCGGGAGTTTAAAAGTATGGCTAGTGTCATAACTGGTGAGTTCTGGCTACTGTCGGGCCTCTAAAAAAAAAAAAAAAAATTGATAGTCACATCTTCACAAATGTGGTACTCACAAAAACTACAGATCAGAAAAGCCCTCATACAGCCCTATAGACAGAATAATTTGAGTCAGAAGAGCAGTTTTTTTTAAATGAAGTTTTAATGTGTTTGCATGCAAAAACAAGAACCAATAGAACCCCCTCCCCCCCCCTAACCACACATAAACCTAAAACCTATCCAGCTATAAAAGGTCCAACTATAAAGCCATTCACAGTAGTATATACATGTGTAGAAGTGGGACCTTGTCCAGATGGGTGGGGACACGACGGCCATGGAGCAGATACATGGCATTACACTGAAGAAAAAAATACCTTGGATGCCAGAAGGGCTATTTGAGCCCATAGAGACTTTGGTGTTAGATTGGAGGATGCTAATCCTGCCACAAGGCCCAGACATTATTCAGACTTGTACCTGGTACTATGTGCAGATGAAACTTTCAGGTTGTCAGTCATTAGGAGACCTTTCACATATCCAAGAATACATACAAATTTGAGAGGGGGTAATAGGTGATATAGGTCTAGTACATCATATGGCTGAGGTTTGTCCCCCTGCACTTATTGCACAGTGGGGTTACTCGCCCCCTCATTTTATGTAGAAATGCCGTAATCAGTATACTTTGTGGTTGGTACAATAGGAGATGAGTCTCACTGAGATATCAGCATAATGTTCCTTACAATATGCTGCCCCATCCTCCATAGGGCTGACATTGCCTTCCTATCTAGCCTGCAAACTGCCGATACTGTTAGATAGCTGTTGGGTACTGTGTGTCTCCTTAACCTATCATATATATCAGTCTGTGCTTCCAGAATGTAAAATGATTTTATTATATAGTGCAAAGAGTTAGAGGCTTTCCCAGAGCTTCTAGGAAAGCCCCCTTACTCTCCTCCCATACTGACCTTGCTTAGATCTTCCTTTCCCTGCTTGATTGACACCTGGAAGCTGAGAGAGGAGACATTACAGTTCTCAGCTATTCAGGAGCTTTGAGAAGCCTCTTTGTACCAGAGAATAAAAGCATTTTCTATGTCCTGGAAGCACAGCTGGATATATGAAATGTACTGTGTGGCCTAACAGTTATCGAACAGTGTCAGCAGTTTGGAGCGTGAATTTCAGCTGACAAATTCCCTTTAGGGTGCCTTCACACGTACCGTATAGCTGCTTATTTCTCGCACAAAACTCGCATGAAAGTAGCTGCGTTTTTTTGTGGTGTTGAACTCGCCTGTGAAAATCATATGAAAATCAAAACTCGCATTTAAAAATCGCACCAAACACGCAGTGAGAATACACATACATTGGCTTTATAGCAATCAGTATCATTGTGGATTTATGAGCGAGAAACTTGCAGTGATAAATACACAGCGATACGGTACGTGTGAAGGCACCCTTAAGGATCTGCTCACACATACAGGATCCGCAGCAGATTTGGTGGCACAGATATCAATGTAACTACGTAGCTGATCACAGCATCAAATCTGTTGCGGATCCTGTACGCGTACCTAAAGGTGTGAGTTTTGTAGGGAACGCGCTGCAAGGAAAATGCCTAATATTCACCTGATTTCATCTATGGAACAGACCATTTTTTAGTCAAATTTATTTCTCAAGAAGTAGAAGAGAACATTTTTACTATGTGTACTGCGTAAAAAAAAGCCCCAAAAGTTTTTCTGTTTCACTGTAAATTTCATTTTGTGTAAAAGTGTTAAATATCACTACAGGTATAGTTGATTCTACAAAAAAGCCCTCCTTGGTCTGTAGATAGAAGACTAAAGGCCCTATTACACTAAACGCTTATCGGCCGTATTTGGCAGATAATCATCTGATGTAATAGACAACAATCAGCCGTCATGAAAGATGTCGGCTGATCGTTGCTGTCGTTTGTCTTTCAACATGATAAAACATGCCCAGACAATGTAGCAATCACACGGGCGGCCTTCCCTGTACTCATCCGCTGGCTGCCGCCGCGTCTAGTGGTGCGGGCAGCCAGCGGAGAACGAGGAGCAAACGAGCACAGACAGCACTCGTTTGCTCCTCAATATCGCCCCGTGGATAGGGGGCTTAAGGGTGCATTTACACACTCCATAATATCACAGAAGTAAGGATGGTCCGAACCTGCCGAGGTTTGGGTTCGTATGAACCCGAACGCTCTGCATCAGATTCCCACTGTCTGGCCGCTCCATGCAGCGGGTGGATACAGCGAGAGGACTTTCAGGCGGTTCAGGAGAGTTCGGGTTCAGACCATCCCTACACAAAAGCTATGGAGCGTGAAGCTGTTTACTGTAATGACGGACCTTCCAGTATCATGTTTCATGATGCCAGGAGCACTGAAAGTTTTTAAAGGGGTTATCCAGTACTACAAAAACATGGCCACTTTCTTTCAGAGACAACACGTCTCCAGTTAAGATGCGGTTTGCAATTAAGCTCCATTCACGTCAATGGAACTGAGCAGCAAAACCCCACCCAAGCTGGAGACAATAGTGGGGCTGTCTCTGGAAGAAAGTGGTGATGTTTTTGTAGCACTGGATAAACCCTTTAATCCGTTCTGTAGCTTCCGTGATTTGCTGAGCATGTGAATGCTGCCAAGGACTTGTGACGTCCTTGTCATGTCAGCTCATAAAAATTATAAATTTTTTTACTCCCTCAAGCTTTAAATCACCCCCATTTCCAATTGAACAGTATATACAGAAAAAAAAAAAAAATCAGGTGCCAGATTTGTGTTTTTGTTTTTTGTTTTTTTAATCGCATCCCAAGTCACACCACAATAGTTATAGGAGTTATTTTAGATGAATATGGTTAATCATAAATAAAACTACACATTGGGCAATACTGAAATTGTACTGACCCGAAGAATCAAGATAACATGCAAGTTTGACAGCGTGGTGAATGCTGTAAAAAAAAAAAAAAAAAAAAATTGCATGCACACGTAATTGGCAAAATAGCTTTTATTTTTTAGTGTTTTAGATTCACAATAGACTTGGAATAATGATTACAATAACAATACACGGACTTCACGCCCTGGCCGTGGTACTCATGTTTTAGTACTCCTTTCTGCCATATTGTAACTGCCCACAAAACAATGTAGCAGAGGTGGGGGTGGGTGTCATAAATTGCTGTATAATTTTTTTTTTTAGGATGCATCTTTGCCTAAACCCCTAAATGTTGCAATTACATTTTTCTTAAGGTGATAAGGATATTCCCGGCCTTACTGACAACACCGTTCCTCGTCGCCTGGGTCCAAAAAGAGCCAGCAGAATCCGCAAGCTCTTCAACCTCTCTAAAGAAGATGATGTACGCCAGTATGTGGTCAGGAAACCTCTTACTAAAGAAGGTAAATGTCCATTTGTAGTACAGTATCCATAGACCTGGTGTGGGCAGATCTTCAGACAATGTTCACACAGAAGTAATACTGTAAATGGGGTAGTGTCCAATGATTTAGAAGTCCAACATACACCAGACTTGTGCCACTGTATAGCTATATACGGTAGCAATACAAATAAGTATACTGTATCATATGGTATATTGCCGCAGTATAGCAAAGCACTTGCCTATACAGAGAAGAAATAAAGTATGCTGGTGCATACCCCCTGAGGAAAACCAGATACACTTTAGGACAACTTTGGGCCTATGGTTATTAGAGATGAGCGAAACAGATTTCTTTTGCTTCATACGAAGCAAAACTGATCTGCTCATCTCTAGTTATACACACAGGGAGCTGTGCACCTATGCTGAATGTGGGCACTGACCTTTTCTTTTCTTTCTTTTTTTTTTTTTTTTTTTTTAAATCCATTCCTGGTTTTGGCTTCAAAAATCTGTCAGATAAATCTCTGTGTAAAGGCAGCCTTAGCCAAGCTGATGAGGGGACTGCACAGCATTTTCTGTTGTAGCTATGTCAAGATTTGTGGGGAATGTCTGGCTTATGTTTTCCTATTTGAGGGCAGCAGAAGTAGCAATGTGTTTACACCTTTTTGTGCAGCAGATCTCATACAATCAGTATTTATCAAAGCCATACTGAGAACAATAGGCCTCTCTGTAATTTCTACCTGAATAGATTCCTTCACAACTTACTTGTCTGTCAAGAGTATTTGGCTGGTGTTTAGTGGATAACGATTCTGTAATGTAATTACTGGTTTTTAGGTCTGTCACTAGTTCGCTACCCTCACATAAAACCACATATACCCGGACACGGACTCTTTGTGATGTCCTACTGTATTCACTGGTACCTTTTAGTGTTTGCTTTCTGACAAATGATTTAGCACCTGACACACTGATGTGTTATATGTTTTATTTTGACAGGCAAGAAGGCAAGAACCAAGGCTCCTAAGATCCAACGTCTCGTAACTCCTAGAGTTCTTCAGCACAAACGTAGACGTATTGCCCTGAAAAAGCAGCGTACTCGGAAAAACAAGGAGGAGGCAGCAGAATATGCCAAGCTTTTGGCAAAGAGAACAAAGGTATGATCATCATATTAACATTGAAGTAAATGCTCTCCATTACCTTAAGGCTAGGTTTCCACACAGTATTTTTTGGTCCGTATTTTGCAAACACAACCAGTAGTGGATTAAATACACATAGGCTATGTTCACACACTGAAATTGAGCAGATGACCATAATTTAATGACAAATAATTGTTATTTTAAAACAGGGGCTGTACTGAAACAAAGCCCATTATTTGCCATTAAATGACGTCCATCCACTAAATTTCAACGTTGTGTGAACATAACCTTTCTGTGTTTTTACTCCTGATTTTGGTTGCAAAATACTGTGTGGGGCATAGTCTAACTGTAGAAACCAAAAAAACTAATATTTTAAAATAGTGGGGGGAATTTATCTAGACCCCACTCCCTTCCATCCTGCTGGATTTGCTAAGAGGTACACGTCTCTTCCCTGCCTTTCTGTGCCCCACTGCCGGCTTATCAGACAGTGGAGCGGATGGGACCTTTTCTCTGGCTTACACCAATGATTCCACCCAAAATGTTTTAACTTAACTTTTCTTTTTTCTATTTAGGAGGCCAAGGAGAAACGCCAGGAGCAGATCGCCAAGAGACGTAGACTTTCATCTCTTAGAGCCTCCACATCCAAGTCTGAATCCAGCCAGAAATAAAGCCTCATGGTTTGAATAAAGACCCTTTCTTGTAAATGACCAGCTTGTCTATTTTTATATGTAAAATATTTGAACAATCCTTTAAGAAAAATCTACTTTGCAAGATTTAGGTTCTATAATAAGGTAACATAAAGATAAAGACAAATTGTTTTAAAGTGACTGTACCCTCAATTTACCCACCCCAAACCGCTTGTACCTTTGGATAGCTGCTTTTAATCCAAGATCTGTCCTGGGGTCCGTTCGGCAGGTGATGCAGTTATTGTCATAAAAAACTTAACCTCATAAGGACCCATGACGTACAGGTACGTCATGGAATCCTGTCACTTAAGGACCCATGACGTACCTGTACGTGGGCCCTTTAAGGGAGCTCCGGTGAAGATTGCTTCCTGTGTCACATAGGCGGCAGCTTACCTGTTCCCGTGACTACGATCACTGTGATTGGCCGGTTACTTCTAACCGGCCAATCACAGCAATTTACTGTATTTCTGCGACTGGACCCTGGAATTGAGTGGTGATTGGTGCTGTCTGAGACAGCACCAATCACCGCTGTGCCCGGGTGTGACCTGCCCGTGATTGGCCAGTGGCGGCCGGCCGGCCGGCCAACCACGGGCGATCTATACAACTGCTCCCATCTCCTTCTCTGCTTGCCGAGAATTGGCGATCACAGGAGGAGATGATGGGTGCCCCCCCCATGCTTTCTCCTCCTCCGCCACCCTCTCCCCTGCCACCCTCTGCTGCCCTCCCCCTGCCGCCGGTGTCTCCCCCCCCCCCAGTGTGCCTCTCAAGTGTAAAAAAAAAAAAAAAAAAAAGTCAAAAACGCCACACACAAATAAAATGTAAAACCAGTACATAAAACACACACACTAACACTTACACGTGTAAAATCATAACACTTACACACCACCTCTAAAGAAAAAAAAAATGGTCCGCAGGTTGTTCTCGGCTGAGGAGGCATACGCCTGGATTGCCTCTGATACTGAGACAATCAGTGAGGGAGAAGAGGAAGATTCCTCGTTCCTCCTTCCTTATTCCTCATCATTTAGTGATGAGCCCCCAAGGTTCCGCACCAGGAAGCCCCACCAGTCCCTGACATGTAAGAGCCACCGATTTCTGAGTTCGTTGGGGGTCACTTGTGAGGGGTTTACAATGTTTTGGCAGCATGGGGGCTCTGCGAACCCTTCGTCCTCCCTTCTGGCCAAATCCAGCTTCCAAAATCCAAATTGCGCTCCTTCCCTTTGGAGGCTTTCCGTGCACCTGCTTTGCACTTTGTGTCCACATGTGGGGTACTCCTGTAATAGTGGTTTGAATTTTTCATGTTCACAAAGGGTTAAAAGAAACAAAAGTTACACCAACGTTTTAGTGTAAAAAATTTAATTTTTCATTTTCACGGCACATTGTTCCACATTTGTGTCTGTTAGCAGTGGGGTCCATATGCTCACTATACTTGTTACATTCTTTAAGGGGTGTAGTTTCTATAATGGGGTCACTTGTTGGGGGGTTTCCACTGTTTTGGCAGCATGGAGCTTTGTAAACCAGACATGGCCTCCGTCCTCCTTTCTAACCAAATCCAGCTTCTAAAAGCCAAATGGTGCTCTTTCGTTTTGGAGGTGTGTCCTGCGCCCGCATGGTACATAATGTCCCCATGTGGGGTATTTTTTTTTTCCTTTTAACCCCTTGTCAACCTGAAAGATTTTAAGGCTAGACCAAGTTTTAGTGTAAAAAAAATAAATACATTTTTCATTTTCACGTCACATTGTGTCTATCACCAATGGGGTCCATGTGCTCACTATACCCCTTGTTACATTCCTCGAGGGGTGTAGTTTTCTAAATGGTGTCCCTAAGGGTGTGTTAGGTTTTGGCACCCCAGAGCCTCTACCAACCAGAAGTGGTACTTTGAAAATAGCCCAATTGTAATGGAGGCTTCAAAATTCACTTCAGAAATGGTGCAATAAAAATTGTAGTGTATAGGTTTTCAATTTTCGCATACACTTTTATTTCTGTGACTCTCCTAAAGAGTTAAGAAAACTTTCTGGAGCTGATTTTGAACAGTTTGGGGGGGGGGGGGGTACAGTTTCTGGAATGGTGTGCTTTGTGGAGCTTCATAACATAGTCCTCTCAAATACACTTCAAACTTGAATTGGTCCCTTGAAAAATCAGATTTTGAAATTCTTGTGAAAATGTGGAAAAATGCTGCTAAACTTTGAAGCTTTCTATTTTCCTAAACAATTGAAGGCAAGTTTAACCCCTTGCCTCCGCAGCCTGTTTTGGCCTTAATGACCAGGCTCATTTTTCAAAATCTGACCTGTCTCCCTTTATGCGCTTATAGCTCAGTGATGCTTTAACGTATGCTAGCGATTCTGAGATAGTTTTTTTCGTCACATATGGCACTTTATATTAGTAGGCAAAATTTGGTCACTATTTTGTGTGTTTTTTGTGAAAAACATCAAAATATCATGAAAAATTTGAAAATTTTGCATTTTATGAACTTCTGAAATTCTCTGCTTCTAAAAAAGGAAGTCATAGCACATAAATTAGTTACTAAATCACATTACCAATATGTCCTCTTTATTCTGGCATAATTTGGGAAACATATTTTACTTTTTTAGGCTGTTATGGGGCTTAGAAATTTATTAGCAAATTATCACATTTTGTGAAAGTTTCCAAAACTGATTTTTTTTTTAGGGACCAGTTCTTTTTTTAAGTTGATTTAGGAGGCTTGTATACTGGAAACCCCCATAAGTGACCCCATTTTGGAAACTAGACACTTTAAAGAATTAATCTAGGGGTATAATGAGCATTTTAACCCTACAGGGGCTGGAGCAAAGTATTCACAATTAGGCCTTAAAAAAAATCGAAAATTTAAATTTTCCAATAATATATATGTTTAGATTAAAGTTTCTCCTTTTCCAAAAGGAACATGAGAGAATCTGCACCCCAAAATTTGTAACACAGGTTCTCTTGAGTACAACGGTACCCCATATGTGAGCGTAAACCACTGTATGGGCACACAGCCGGGCTCAGAAGGGAAGGAGCGCCAATTAGCTTTTTTAATGCAGATTTTTCTGAAAAAGTTTGAGCGCCAGGTGCGTTTGCAGTGCCCCTGTAGTGTCAGCAGAATAGAATCCCCCCAAAAGTCACTCCCATTTTCGAAAGTACACCCCTCAAAGAATTCATCTTGGGGTAGGATGAGCATTTTGACCCCACATGCATTAGAGGAAAGTATTCAAAATTAGACAGTAAAAATGAAAAACACGAATTTTTCCAATAATATGTTCGTTTAGTTTGAAATTTCTCAATTTCACAAGGAAAAAGAGAAAAAAAGTACCCCAAAAATTGTAACGCAGGTTCTCATGAGTACAATGGTACCCCATATGTGGGCGTAAACCACTGTATGGGCACACAGCCGGGCTCAGAAGGAAGGGAGCGCCAATTAGCTTTTTTAATGCAGATTTTGCTGAAGAAGTTTCTGAGCGCCAGGTGCATTTGCAGTGCCCCTGTAGTGTCCGTAGAAAAGAACCCCCCCAAAAGTCACCCCATTTTGGAAAGTACACCCCTCAAAGAATTCATCTTGGGGTGTGGTGACCATTTTGACCCCACAGGTATTAGAGCAAAGTATTTAAAATTAGACAGTAAAAATGAAAAACTCGAATTTTTCCAATAATATGTTCGTTTAGTTTAAAATTTCTCAATTTCACGAGGAATGGGAGAAAAAATGTACCCCAAAATCTGTAACGCAGGTTCTCCTGAGTACAACGGTACCCCATATGTGGGCATAAACCACTGTATGGGCACACAGCAGGGCTCAGAAGGAAGGGAGCGCCAATTTGCTGGAGCAAAACCGCAAAATAAAAAAACTTTATACATTAATTTTCACTGTATTACTATGATTACTGTGATATTTTCTATCACAGTAATCATAGTTCAGTGACAGAGACCAAATTGGTCTCTGTCACTTTAAATTTTCTGAGATAACTGATTCTGGAGCACATGCGCACTTCAGAATCAGCCTGGACGTCGAGGAGGACGGAGCTCCGTGGATCAGGTAACGTATGTGGGGACGGGGGTGACTGGGGAGGGGGGGGTGCACGGTGACACTTTTTATCCCCTGTCACCAATGATTTATGGTGACAGGGGATAAAAAGTGCTGATCAGCACTGGGAACAGGCGATCGGCGGTATATAGTATATACCGCCGATCGCCTGCTCAGGGACCACACGGGGGGGTCCTCGATCACTGCTCCATGCTCTCCGCTACCTCCGGTGGCGGAGAGCATGGGGCTTTGATCACTAATTAATTTCCATCCCTGCGAACAAACATCGTTTGTTCGCAGGGATGGGGGGCGGCCATCTTTGATCTGATGGCCGCCCGGGTAGGGTGATCGGGGGGCTGATCTGGGGTCTGAGGGGACATTTTTCATCTCCCCCCACCGTGGATTCACAGTGGGGGGAGATGAAAGCTATCGGCGGCGCCGGTAATGCCCGGTACCGGCGGATCGCCGCTAAAACGGTAGTAGCGGCGATCCGCCGGTGTCGGGGGACGAGGGGAGGGGGCCAGGGGACACAGATTGAGTGGCGGTGGGGGGAGGCAGCGTTCTGCAGCCTCCCCCCGCCGCCCGATCGGCCGGGGACACTGAATCTCCCCATAGACGCTGCGGTCGCATTGACCGCGGCGTTTATGGGGTTAACTGCCCATCATTTATTTGAATAAAAAAATCTTTTTACTTGTGTTGTCTTTATTTCTTTACTATATAGACTAAGTCAGGGCTTAATGTTAGCCCTTTTTATACCGGCTAACACTAACCCCCTTATTATTACCCCAGTACCCAATGCCACCAGGGGTACTGGGAAGAGCCAGGTGCCCTGGAGCGTCAAAATTGGCGCTCCTGTACTGGGCGGCAGAAGGCTGGTAATATTAGGCTGGGGAGGGCCAAAACAAATGGCCCTTCCCACCCTGGTGTTACTAGGCTGCTGTTGCTTGGGGGGGGGGGGGGGGCGGGGGGGGAGAGAGGGGGGGGGGGGGGGGGGGGGGGGAGAGAGGGGGGGGGGGGGGGCAGGGGGGGGGGGGGGGGGGGGGGGGGCAGGGGGGGAGAGAGGGGGGGGGGGGGGCAGGGGGGGAGAGAGGGGGGGGGCAGGGGGGGAGAGAGAGAGGGGGGGGGCAGGGGGGGAGAGAGGGAGGGGGGGGGCAGGGGGGGAGAGAGGGGGGGGGGCAGGGGGGGGAGAGAGGGAGGGGGGGGGGGAAGGGGGGGGGAAGGAGGGGGGAAGGGAGGGAGCGTACAAAGAGTGCTGGAAGAGTAAAACTACATAGCATACAAGACTCAAAACACAAATCCTAAATCCTAATGAGGGTGGGATTCCCTAAAATCACACCACTTGTACCAACCCTCCTCTAGCCGTTTGACCTTATGTGTTGTTGTTTTTTTTTTATTAGAAAAAAAAACCCAGTAGGGTTCCCCCAAGTTTCATAACCAGCCAGGTTAAAAACCGAGCAACGGCAGCCTAGTAACACCAGGGTGGGAAGGGCCATTTATTTTGGCCCTCCCTAGCCTAATATTACCAGCCTGCTCTGCCACCCAGTCCAGGAGCGCCAATTTTGACGCTCCGGGACCACCGGCACCCGGCTCTTCCCAGTACCCCTGGTGGCATTGGGTACTGGGGTAATAATGGGGAGGTTAGTGTCAGGGCCGTTTCTTGCACCGGGCGGGCCGGGCGACGGCATGGGGCCGGGGCGCCGGTTTGTCAGATCCCGTCCGCGCTCATGTGACTTGTCCCAGCCGTCCCTGCGCCTCAACTACTGCCCACACTCCTCCAATCAGTGCAGAGCGGGAGCGTGGGGCCACTGCGGCCAGCCGTGGAGCACGCAGCCAATCAATGTGTTCGCCACGGCCGGCCACAGCGGCTCCCGCTCTGCGCTGATTGGAGGAGTGTGGGCAGTAGGTGAGGCGCAGGGACGGCTGGGGCAAGTCACGGCAGCTGTGGACGGGATCTGACAGACCGGGGGGGGGGGGGGGGGGGGGGGGGGGGCGAAATGCCGGGCGATGCGCACTACCACCGCTGCAGCATTCATCTGAGAGGTGAGAAGGCAGCCATCTATGTAATATGAAGTGGGGTAGTGTGTATGTGTGAGGAGGAAGAGGTCAGAGGGATAGTGTGTGGAGGAGGGGGTGGGGGGGTCCGGGGGATTGTGTGTGGGAAAGGGGGGGGTTAGGGGGTATAGTGTGTGGAGAAGGGGGGGGGTCAGGGGGTTTAGTGTGTGGAGAAGGGGGATAGTGTGTGGAGAAGGGGGGGTCAGGGGGGATAGTGTGTGGAGAAGGGGGGGGGGTCAGGGGGGATAGTGTGTGGAGAAGGGGGGGTCAGGGGGGATAGTGTGTGGAGAAGGGGGGGGTCAGGGGGGATAGTGTGTGGAGAAGGGGGGTCAGGGGGGATAGCGTGTGGACAAGGGGGGGGGGGTCAGGGGGGATAGTGTGTGGAGAAGGGGGGGTCAGGGGGGATAGTGTGTGGAGAAGGGGGGGTCAGGGGGGATAATGTGTGGAGAAGGGGGGCTCAGGGGGGGATAGCGTGTGGAGAAAGGGGGGGTCAGGGGGGATAGCGTGTGGAGAAGGAGGGTCAGGGGGGATAGCGTGTGAAGGGGGGGTCAGGGGGGATAGCGTGTGAAGGGGGGGGTCAGGGGGGGGATAGCGTGTGGAGAAGGGGGGTCAGGGAAGATTCGCCCTGTAGTCAAAATTACCGAGAAACTGCCCTGGTTAGTGTTAGCCATTTTATACCGGCTAACACTAAGCCCTGACTTAGTAGTGGAAGCCGTCTAATAGACAGAATCCATTTACTAAGTCTATATAGTAAAGAAATATAGACAAGACACAAGTGAAAAATATGTTTTTATTCAAATAAAAACACCCCCACACCTCGTTGACCATTTTATTAAAAAAAAACAAAAAACCTAACAACCGCTGCTCATCGCCATAGTCCACCGAATCCGCCGTAATCCACAGGATACCGATATCTGAAAAACAAAAAGGGAGAAACACACAATAAAACACACAAACAGGAGCACAACACCCATCATTGTGAGCGGTGTTGTGCACCTTACAGTATGCAGCATCTTTGCAGATCGCTGCTTACAGTGTGGCACCCAAGGGGTTAAGGGAGGATGCATTGCACCCCCCTTAACCTTTTGTGTGCCATAATGAACAATCTGGCCCTCAGGGGATTAAGTAAGGGGCCCCAAATAACCCCTTGGGGGCCAGACTAATGTCAGACTGCACCCATACCAGCAAGGACGGGGTTAAGTGCCCCCCTTCTTTGCTGGGATGGGTGCAGTGCAGGGGAGTGGGGAGAGCTTTCTACTCACCCTCCCTGGTCTTGTCTCTTCTGTCTTCTCTCTTCGCCAGTCCCTGGCACACTAAGCTTGTGTGTCAGCTCCAGCTCTTTATATGTCCGCTCAGCCAATCAGCTGGGCGGACATATAAATAAAAAAGTTTCTTCTAATGTTGCTATTGTGATAAAAAAAATAGCATAATTAGAAGAAACATTTGCTGTTTTAATTAAAGTAAAGTATTAATTATTACATTGAGCTGTATTAGCGGCAATAGTAATTGCCGGCATTAATACAGCTTCCTGTAATAGTTAACCCCTTAGTGACCACCGATACAGCTTTCTACGGCGGTCACTAATGGGCTCTACTCTGCAGCCATCAGCTTTTTACGGCAATGGCTCAGAATAGAATAGCAGCGCCGGTAAGGGTCACAGCCCCCTCGTAGCTGAGAGGTTGGGGCACAGTGTGGGGACAGTTATTTTAGGTCCCCGTACCGGCGATCCGGCGACCACCGTAACCGCGATTACCGGCGCGCCTATAGTAAAAAAAAAAAAATAGTGTCCAGGGACACCCCCCCTAGCGACCCCCCCCCCCCCCCCCCCCCCCCGAGAGCGCAATCCCGCCGGCGGTTAACCCCCTCAACCCCAGCAGCTGTCTGTATACAGTGTGGGTGATCGGCAGTAGTGGATTATAATAGGGGAGTTTCGGGCAGCAGCCTGGGGCCCTGAGCTCCTGGGGGGCCCATGACCACCCAAAAAGACATACTTTCAGTGGTGTACTGTCTCCTGGCTACACTTCCGCTATGAATTGCATGATTCACTGTTTTTTTATGGCAATTTTGCACAAATCAGGACATCATGACATTATCTGTCCTGTACTATGAACACCAGGCTAGTGCTGCCATAATTACAGTGTGGTTGGGGGCCCAGGCCTGGTGAACAGCCTGGGGCCTATGGTAAAGTTAATCTAACCCTGGTGATTGGGGCACTCAGTGACCATGCTCTCCGGTACCAGGGGTACCGGAGACCATGGGGGACTGATCGGTGACCCCTGCCTTCAACAGCGATCACAAGTATACACTGTACACTGACGATTGCTGCGTCAGCCTGCTGCAAGCACTTTTTATCTCCTTTCAGCATAAGTCTTTGCTGAAAGGAGATAAAAAGTGCCCCTAACTCTGCCCCCAAAGTCTGATGTGGCCCCCGATCTCCCCCTGTGGCCTCCGATCTCCCCCTGTGGCCTCCGATCTTCCCCCAAGTGCCCCCATGCTCTCTAAGGCCACATAGTGCCCCAAAATGTCTCCCCAAGTCCCCAGGTATGCCCAAATGCAGCCAGCCCCCCCCCCCCCCCTCATGCCATCCAAGATGGCGATGGCTCTGGATCCTCCCCCTCCCCTTGGGTATCCAAAATGGCGCAGGCATGCGCAGTACAGGGAGGCAGAGTGCCTCCCTGTAAATAGAAACTGCAGGGGACAATTTTCATTGGCCCCTGCTCTATGATCACTGTGATATAACCTATCACAGTGATCATAGGCAACATATTTACAAAATACAGCACAGGGGACGTGCTGTGTCTTTCTCTCCTCTCACTGTAGTTGCTTTGTGAGAGGAGAGAAAGAGCTACAAACCCTGTGCTGTATTATACTGTGAAAAAAACACCACATACATGATATATTTTTTAGTTACTAGTTGCGGTTTACCGCCGTATCACTTGTGATACACCCCATAATACCCCCATATTACCTGTAATCACCCTCAGATTACCTGTAATAACCCCATATAAATATGGATCGTGCTAGGCGTCACGTGTATACTGCACAGCAGGCATATCATCTCATGTGCTCTAGCAGCTCGGACAGTGAGACAGCTGCTAGGCGTGATCCATCAGGAGCAGGGCCCAGCCATGCTGTCCCTCGCTCACTGTGGGATCAGGTGGAATTATTTTCCCCCCAAATTCCCCCATTTGTGGCGACCCCTGGCATTAATGTGGATGTCTCAAATTTTACCCCTTATGATTTTTTTCCATCTCTTCATAGGGGATCAGGTCCTGGAATTAATCGTCCAGCAGACCAACCTTTATGCTAGACAAGTTATCCTACAAAACCCCAGGTCTAGCTATGCCCAGGCATGGGTTCCCACCACTGCGCCCGAATTAAAAAAAATCTTGGGAATTACTCTGAATATGGGTTTAGTTAAAAAAACATCTGTACGGTCCTATTGGGCAACAAATTTGACCAACGCCACCCCCGTCTTTGCAGCGGTTATGACTCGTTCACGCTATGAGGCCATAATGTGCTTTATGCACTTTACAGAGAATTCCCTAATTTCCCCCAGAAGTGACCCAGCCTATCATAAGCTATGCAAATTGAGACAATATCACTGCCAATTATATTCGTGTATTCCCAATCACTAAATACTGACTCACTGCCTCGGGATTCACTAAAACTTAACGTTTATTTTATTATTAAATTATTAATTATTATTTTTATAATAAAATAAACGTTAAGTTTTAGTGAATCCCGAGGCAGTGAGTCAGTATGCAAATTGAGACCCCTTCTTTCCCTTCTTGAGGATTCTTTTTTCAACCTCTATACCCCCTCTCTAAACTTGTCTGTAGACGAGTCCCTTATGATTTTTAAGGGCCGTCTATCCTTCCGACAGTATATACCTTCCAAAAGAGCCCGTTATGGTGTTAAGCTCTATAAAATTTGCCAGAGCTCTACGAACTACACCTGTGGCTTTTTTATATATGAGGGCAGGGACCGCCACCTCAACCCCCCCGGCTGCCCAGAAGGAATTGGCATCAATGGGAAGATAGTCTGGCAGCTCATGGAGCCCTACCTACAAAAGGGCTATCATGTCTATACAGACAATAATTATACTAGTGTACCCCTTTATAAAGCCCTCCATGAAGCCAACACAGGTGCCTGTGGGACTGTTCGTAAGAACAGGACTGGTCTCCCACAGCAGCTAGTGTCATGGCGATTGGACAGTCACTTTCATTTGCAACTGACCAGCTGCTGGCAGTTAAATAAAGCGACAAGAAGAAGGTCATCTTGCTGACTACTGTGCATACGAGCACCACAGTGGCAGTCACAGAGAGGGGATCCACCACACAGAAACACAAACCATCATGTGTGATGGATTACAATGTGCACATGGGGGGTGGGGGGGTGGACGTGGACTTATCAGACCAAGTCTTACAGCCCTATTTGGTTAACCGAAAAAATAAGGCTTGGTACAAGAAGGTAGCCATGTACCTCATCCAGATGGCTACATACAACAGCTACGTGCTCTTTAATAGACAAGGAACACTCAGCTTTCTTAAATATCAGGAGAAAGTTGTTGAGCACCTGATGTTTGAGGCACCCCCTTCTGCAGACGCCTTTCAGTCTGAGAATGTTGAGCGGCTCACTGGGCGCCACTTCCCTCACCATGTCCCTGAAACCCCAAACAAAACATACCCCCAAAAGAGGTGCTGGGTGTGCCGTAAACATGGTATAAGGCGGGAGAAACGGTTTTATTGCCCCATGTGTCCCTCTGAACCAGGCCTATGTGTTTATCCCTGTTTTGAAAAATACCACACCATTGTCAATTATTAATTTTAACAAAAATGCCAAACAAAACTGGGATGGGGGCAATCTTTTAGGTAATCAATTTCATTTATTCCAATTTTTTGCTTGAGTTCATGGGCTTTCCAAGGGAGGGTGGGATTCTTATGGTGAGGTTGTATTTTATTTTATTTTTATTTTCAGACTGTAAAATTAATTTTACCATTCACTTTAATTTTCCAATTTCACTTTTATTACTCTAAACTTCTTAATTAATTCCAGGACTTAATCACTCACTCACCTATATGCCAAATTATTGTGCAGAAGACAACATCTGTCTATCTACACTCACCGGTCACTTTATTAGGTACACCATGCTAGTAACGGGTTGGACTCCCTTTTGCCTTCAGAACTGCCTCAATTCTTCGTGGCATAGATTCAACAAGGTGCTGGAAGCATTCCTCAGAGATTTTTCTCCATATTGACATGATGGTATCACACAGTTGCCGCAGATTTGTCGGCTGCACATCCATGATGCCAATCTCCCATTCCACCACATCCCAAAGATGCTCTATTGGATTGAGATCTGGTGACTGAGGAGGCCATTTGAGTACAGTGAACTCATTGTCATGTTCAAGCAGAAATTGAGACTCATCAGACCAGGCAACATTTTTCCAATCTTCTACTGTCCAATTTCGATGAGCTTGTGCAAATTTTAGCCTCAGTTTTCTGTTCTTAGCTGAAAGGAGTGGCACCCGGTGTGGTCATCTGCTGCTGTAGCCCATCTGCCTCAAAGTTCGACGTACTGTGCGTTCAGAGATGCTCTTCTGCCTACCTTGGTTGTAACGGTTGGCTATTTGAGTCACTGTTGCCTATCAGCTCGAACCAGTCTGCCATTCTCCTCTGACCTCTGGCATCAACAAGGCATTTCCGCCCACAGAACTGCCGCTCACTGGATGTTTTTTCTTTTTCGGACCATTCTCTGTAAGCCCTAGAGATTGGGCGTAAAAATCCCAGTAGATCAGCAGTTTCTGAAATACTCAGACAACCATGCCATGTTCAAAGACACTCAAATCACCTTTCTTCCCCATACTGGTGCTCGGTTTGAACTGCAGGAGATTGTCTTGATCATGTCTACATGCCTAAATGCACTGAGTTGCCGCCCTGTGATTGGCTGATTAGAAATTAAGTGGTAACATGCAGTTGGACAGGTGTACCTAATAAAGTGGCCGGTGAGTGTATATCATAAAAATCAAAGTCTATCTGCCTGTCCCGTATAGACTTCCAAACGCCTGAACAGTTTGACCCCAAATTTGGCACACAGATACATTTGGTGCCCGGGAAGGTTATTGCGAAGGTCCCGTCCCCGCTAGATGTAAAGGAGGGGAGGGGGAGGGGGAAGAGCAGCACCCCATAGAGATGAATGGGAGAATCTCCACACTGCAAACACAGGTGATATAATTAGCTGCATGCCTCCAGCAGTAAACGGCAGTTGGGAGCTTAGCAACCAATAGGATTACTGCTTTCATTTTCACAGGGAGCTGGAAACTAAATGGTTGCTAGGGAAGCTGCCTCACAACATCCACAGTAATAATTGGAAGACCCCCTACTCCATCTATACAGTACATGTATATACAGGGAACTACAGGTATACAGGACCCCCTACTCCATCTATACAGTACATGTATATACAGGGCACTACAGGTATACAGGGCCCCCTACTCCATCTATACAGTACATGTATATACAGGACCCCCTACTCCATCTATACAGTACATGTATATACAGGACCCCCTACTCCATCTATACAGTACATGTATATACAGGACCCCCTACTCCATCTATACAGTACATGTATATACAGGGCCCCCCTACTCCATCTATACAGTACATGTATACAGGGCCCCCTACTCCATCTATACAGTACATGTATACAGGACAGTATTACCAGCTGCTGCTGCCCTAAGCACTAAACCTGAAGATGCCCCATCCTCACTCACCAATTAGCATCAGGATAGGTAGGTAATAGCTCCACACGTCACATTTAACACCGCCATACTGTGACTGGATAACACTGCCATACCAGACCTGACCAATACCACCATACTGTGACTGGATAACACTGCCATACCAGACCTGACCAATACCGCCATACTGTGACTGGATAACACTGTCATACCAGACCTGACCAATACCGCCATACTGTGACTGGATAACACTGCCATACCATACCTGTTCAATACCGCCATACTGCGACTGGATAACACTGCCATACCAGACCTGACCAATACCGCCATACTGTGACTGGATAACACTGCCATACCAGACCTGACCAATACCACCATACTGTGACTGGATAACACTGCCATACCAGACCTGACCAATACCGCCATACTGTGACTGGATAACACTGTCATACCCAGGGCCGGGACAAAGGGTAGGCAGGGGTAGGCGATGGCCTAGGGCACCATCTGGTGGTTAATTACAGGGGGCGCAGCAAGGAGTGAGACGCAGTAAGGAGTGAGCTCCTATCCTCCAGTCCCTGTAGCCTGGCACCATCCCCCGCCCCCCACAGCCTATCCCAGCCAGCAACCCCCACCCCCCTCCCCACGGACACAGACAGGGGCGGGCTGCAGGGGCCGGATGTCATTGAGGCCGCTCTGACACTCAGCTGGGGGGCCATGAACTCCCCTCCCTCCTGCTGGAAGTACGGCATCTGTTGCTGCTGATCGGTGGGATGACAGAAGCGCCCCCTGCCGTCTGATCCACCAATGAGCTCGGCAGCTCTGTGCACATACACAGCAGCCAGAGCAGAGATGAGGCGCCCCCTCCCCCGGCCGACCCGTCCTGTGTGAGTGTGTGTGTGTGTGAGTAATCTCTCTGCTTCCTTCTCTTATACAGCACTATTCCTTGTACATGTGTGAGGGCTGTGACAGGACAGATGGACTCTGAGGTGGGGGCAGCAGTCCTGTCACATAGGAAGGGGCTCCATTTTCTTGCTGTCTCCTTATCTTGATTTGTTGGAGCAGTCAGGTTTAACTGCTCTTCTGTAGCTACTGTTAGAGGAATATCTAAAGTAAAGTAGTGAAAGGGTTAAACTTGACTTGCTGCAATGTAAGTCACAGATAAGGAGACAGGAGCAGCCAGAGGAGGGACAGGGAGCTGTACTGGGGGTCCCTGACACACACCACACATTGAGGGCAGCTAGTGCAGTACCTCACAGCTATCCGTCAGCATGGACATCCCCCATAGACTGCAACACACTCACTTAGAGATTGTCCCAGCCACTTCAATTCATTTACCTGGACTCATTAGTGTGGTATACTGAATTATTGTGTCCTGTGTAATGGTACGTTTACACAGGCAGATTTATCTGACAGATTTTGGAAGCCAAAGCCAGGAACAGACTATAAACAGGGAACAGATCATAAGGGAGAGACTGAGATTTCTCCTGTTTTCAAATTCATCCCTGGCTTTGGCTTCCAAAATCTGTCAGATAAACCTGTGTGTGTAAACGCACCATAATTAATAGTGATCCAGCAGGAAGCAGTGTGAGCATAGTCACCAGCTGATGGTGATTTAATGGTTCCTGCTGCACTATGTCAAATTATACCCTAACCTCCTTTTGGTGGGATTTGATAGCTATGATGCACGGCATAAACGCAGCGTGATCCTTAAAAAAAAATAAATATATATGTATTATATATATATATATATATATATTTAGGTCTCTTAATCCCTAAGAAAAAAAGACAAACATTTCTTTAAAATAAAGTATTAAAAAAGTCCTTTCAGTGTTTTCCCCCCTGAAACACAGCACTGCCATTCCTTCACTGATAGCCATGCAATGTTGCTGGGATTATTGGCAATATGGAACGGCTCCTGGTAAAGAAGTGGTGTGCTTGCTGCTCTGTTTGAAATGCTTTGTGAGGATATGTTCCCACACAGTATTTTTGCTTAGTATTATGCAACCAAAACCAGGAGTGGCTTAAAAACAAAGAAAGGCTACAACAGACATTTTTTTGCCGTTAAATGGCGGCCATCCACAAAATTTCAAGAATATATGAACAAAAAGACTGTGTGGGAACATAGCCTAAATGTGCAATGAAGACATCAAGCAATTCTGATGCTCAAGTCGTTGATCCTGCACTATGAATGATACAGAAGTAGCATCTGAGCATCATGTCATGGGCCATAGAGAGACACAATTACTATGAAACTACATCTGATGCCATGCACTGTAAATACATGTGATTAGGAAAACCAGAATTACTTACGGTAATGATGTTTTCATAAGCCCATGACAGCACCCCTGGAGAGGACCTCCCACCGCTTGACAGGAAACCTGAGAAGATAAAAGCTGACACACCTCTCCACACCTTCAGTTCATATAAAAGTACTCCAGCGGAGCAAACATATCGTATGATAATTGATAGAAAAATAGAAGAAAAAAATAGAAAGAGAAATCCGTAAGGATAGGTAAGATTAATAGGGTGGGTATACCGGAGGGGTGCTGTCATGGGCTTATGAAAACATCATTACCGTAAGTAATTCTGGTTTTACCCAGACGCCCTATGACAGCACCCCTGGAGGATAAGCAAGTAAATATACGAATTAGGGTGGGACCACAGCAGAAAGAACCTTGCGCCCAAAGGATAGGTCAGAAAGTGGATTCAGTTGGAGTCTGTAGTGACGAAGAAAAGTGTGAGGAGAAGACCATGTTGCGGCCCTACAGATCTGATCTAGAGAGGCGTCTGCTCTCTCTGCCCAAGATGTGGCTACTGCCCTAGTGGAATGTGCGGAAAAGTATGTAGGCGGGTCTTTCCCCTGAGAAGTGTAGGCTAGTGAAATCGTATCCTTAATCCACCTACTAATAGTAGGTTTGGAAGCTAAAGTCCCTCTGTTTTTGCCTGAGAACTGAACTAGTAGGTTCTCTGATTTTCTAAAGTCCTTGGTAGACTCTAAGTAATGTATCAAGCATCTCCTAACATCTAAATTGTGAAAGTTCCTTTCTCCATCATTCTTGGGTCTGTCACAGAAAGACGGGAGAACAATATTCTGGTTTTTATGGAATTCAGATACCACCTTAGGAAGAAAGGATGGAAGGGTCTTCATTGTTACTCTATCCTCCAGGATAATGGTGTGAGGAGGAAAGGCTGATAATGCCTGGAGTTCACTAACTCTCCTAGCAGACGTAATAGCTAAAAGAAAGGTGAGTTTGAGAGATAGCATTTTTAGTGATAAAGACTCTAAAGGTTCAAACGGAGGTTTAGTTAAGGCCTCTAGGACCAGGTTTAGATCCCATGGGGGAATAGTGACTCTAACTGATGGATTTAACCTGAGCGCCCCTGTGATAAACCTTTTAATTAGTAGGTTATCTGCTAGTTTATGGTTTAGGAATGTACTTAGGGCTGAAATCTGAACCTTGAGGGTGCTAGGTTTTAAATTTTTATCCAGCCCTGTCTGCAGAAAGCTAAGAATTAATGGGATGTTAGGTTCCCCTAAAGGGTCTTGTTTTCCCTGAGAAAATTTTAGAAAGGCCCTCCATGTTCTTAAATAGATTGAAGACGTGACTTCTTTTCTACTTGCTAGCATAGTATTTATGACATCGTCTGTGAGGCCCCTACCTTTGAGGATTAGCCTTTCAGCATCCATGCAGTCAAGTGCAAGTGTGGACAGGTCGGGTGCTGTACTGGGCCCTGGGAGAGAAGATTCTTCTCCGGGAGAATCCATGGTTGGGCGACTGACAGCCTTCTCAGCAGCGTGAACCAGGGTCTCTTTGGCCAAAACGGAGCTATGAGAATGACCTGAGCTCTGTCTTCTATTATCTTTCTCAGAACTCTGGGAATCAGGTTGAGGGGGGGGAAGGCATAAGCTATCTCTCCTTTCCAACTCTGAGAAAGTGCGTCTACCGCCGCTGGGCAGTCTCCTGGCCTGAGGGAGTAGAACTTCTTGACTTTCCTGTTCGCCCTGGTCGCAAATAGGTCGACTGTTGGAGGCATGAATCTGCTGGTGATCTGCTGAAACACCTCCTCGCTGAGAGACCACTCTGATTGGGTTATTTTCACCCGCCTGGATGTTTTGGTCCCCCCTGAGATGCACTGCTGTTAGTGACAGTAGATGTTGCTCTGCGAACAGGAAAATTTGGGCTGATAGTTGCAGGAGAGTCTGGCAGCGTGTCCCCCCTTGTTTGTTTATGTAAGAGACAGCTGTGGTGTTGTCTGAGTATACTAAGACATCCTTTGAGGACACTAAAGGCTCTAGGTCTTGTAGGGCTTGAAAGATCGCATACAGTTCTTTGAAATTGGAAGTCTGCTGTCTGAGATGAGGAGGCCAAGTGCCCTGGGTAAAGGTATTGCCCAGGTGAGCTCCCCAGCCCCAGGGGCTGGCGTCCGTTGTTAGATTTAGTTGTTGTGCAGGGGACCATCTTACCCCCCTCCCCAGATTTTTGGGGTCCATCCACCAACGGAGACTTATCCTTGCTTTGGAGGATAAATGGAAGGTCTTGTTTAGCGTTTGCTGACTGCCATTCCAATGCTGAAGAATGTCCCATTGTAAGGCTCTGGTTCTGGACTGAGCCCAGAGTACTGATTGGATACAGGATGTAAGTAGCCCCAACACCGACATTGCATGTCTCAACACCGGTTTGGGGCAGAGAAAGAGTTCTTCTGCTCTCCTGATAACTACCTCTCTCTTTGGGGGAGGGAGAAGGGATAATAGTCTCTCTGAGTCCAGTAGAGTGCCCAGAAATACACACTGCCTGGAGGGACATAGGTTTGATTTTTTCAGATTTATGTTCCACCCTAATCTCCTGACAATGTCCGATACTAGCTGGATCTGGGCTTGAAGATGCGGGATTGAATCTGCTACCAGCAGGAAGTCGTCCAGGTATGGTATTATGAGGATATCTTGTTTTCTGATATAAGATGTCATATCTGCCACAATCTTTGTGAAGGCTCTTGGCGCCTGAGATACTCCAAATGGCAGGGCTCTGTACTGGAGGTGAGTCCACTTTCCCGCTATACATACTGCCACTCTGAGAAACCTTTGATGTATCGGATGGATGGGAACGTGATAGTATGCGTCCTCCAGATCTATTGACGCCATGACGCAGTGTGGGGCCAACAAATTTATTGTGGACTTCAAGGTCTCCATGCGGAATCTTTTGTATAGGAGGAACTTGTTGAGACCCTTTAGGTTTATGATGACTCTGTAAGAGCCATTTGGCTTTTTTACCAAGAACAGTGGGGAATAGAACCCCTGCTGGTGCTGTAATGGAGGAACTGGGATCAAAACATTCTTGTTGATCATAGACAAAACCTCTTCCTCTATAATCATTTGTTTCGCCCGATCTGACAGGATTCTGGTGGGGAGGAATCTGTCTACTGGTGGGCTTCTGAACTCCAGAAGCAGACCAGAAGAGATTGTATTTAGAACCCAAGGACTGGGAGAAATTTCCCTCCAGGCCTGGGCAAAAAAAGACAGGCGCCCCCCCACCCGCATCCCGTCATTGTTGAGGGGGTTTAGGTTTATCGTCCTTGGAGTTGAACAGGAATCCTCTGCCTTTCCCTGGCACTCTGAACTTCCTGTTGTCCTGGTTGGGACGAAAGGACCTCCTGGTTTGTCTTCTGCCACGAAAGGACTCCTGCTGTTTGGGGGGAGCGGGAAATTTTTTCTTGTCTGATGCCTTCTCTAGGAGAGAATCTAGAACAGGACCAAATAGCAAATCTCCATTACATGGAATACCACATAATTTTCCCTTTGCGGCTACATCCCCTTTCCATGCTTTGAGCCAAAGTGCTCTTCTTGCGGAATTAGACAGCGCTGCTGCCCTTGCTGTCATCTTTATGGTGTCTGTAGAGGCGTCTGCTAGGAAGTCTACCGCTTTGGATATCACAGGTAAGTCATCCAGTACCTTAGTGGTATCCTGATCATTAGTTAACTGAGTCTTTAATTTAGATAGCCACATTCTTAAGGGTCTTGCCACGCAGGTAGCTGCGATACTGGTCCTTAATGCACCTGTAGCTGCCTCCCAAGTTCTCTTGGAAAAATAGTCAGACTTTCTGTCCATGGGATCAGAAAGAGACCCGAGATCATCAAAGGGAAGGCTATTTTTTCTCGCAATCTTTGCCACAGGTGCATCAATAGCCGGGGCCTTATTCCATGAGCTACATTCGCCCTCCTCAAAGGGATATTTCCTCTTATAATACCTGGGAATAAAAAAATTTCGGTCTGGGTTTTGCCACTCGTTGTCAATTAATGCCTTAATACTTTTGTGAACAGAGAAGTTATGCATCTTTTTGGGAGCTAACCCCTCATATAACGCATCCTCAGGTGACACCGTCACCTCCTCCTCCACTATATTCATCGAGGATCTGATTGCTTTAATAAGCTGTTCAGTATCTTCTGTAGGACAGAGAGCTCTAGAAGTGGAAGGCTGCTCCTGATCTTCATTAGAAGAAATTAAATACACTTCTCCTTCTTCCTGATCCTCACTTGGAGCTATTGGAGGTTCAGAGGTTACTGAAAATCCAGGAGCAATGAGTGGGGTTTCTGCAGCTGGCCTATCAAATCCTAGATTTCTTAGGGAAAGCTGCACTTCGTCCCTGACCACTTGTTTTAAGTTATCCGCCAGGGAAGAGGCCTCCTGAGCCACTAACTTATCCACACAGTATTGGCAAAGTGACCTGGAATAATCATCTGGCAGTAAATTTCCACATTCCCCACATTCTTTATGGTGGTGTTTAGATGATCTCTTTCTATGGGATCTATCAGATGCCGTGTCACGGTCTCTCGAAGATTTGGACGATCTCTCATGGCGTCCCCGATCTCTCCTGCCCGAACTTTCAGACATAATGTCGGCAAGGCAGGTTGTTATCTCCTGATAACTGTAGGCTGGCTGGGTGAGTCCCTCTCCTGGACGCCCTAGGAGTATGGACGAAGTGCTGGAGTGCCCCTGGCCCTATAAGCACCTGGACCGCCTCCTCCACAGCTGCTGGATGCGGCGTCCCGGCATGTGACGTCATCAGCCAGCGCCGCGCAGCCCCGCGTCACTTCGGGCGGGTACGCGGCGTCTGACGTCACCAGGCGTGCGTACGCACGCACGTCACGTGACCCGGAAGTGCCGCGCCAACCGCGGCACTCCGGGCATGCGCAAATGCGCTCCGTGAGTGAGCTGGCGGGACGGACACGGCCTACCCAAACCACAGCCCCTGGAAGACCCCCGCCCGGGAGCGGAGATCCCCCAGGAACCGCAGGAGCCTGCAGCACCCTCCAGGGACCTCAGCCCAGGCTTATCCGGCTGCTGTCCGCAGACAGGCTTCTGCCTCCAGGGAGCCCCACTACTAAGATTCAACTACGGGGGACCTGCAGCCAAGAAGGTATGGAGTTCTGTGCCATCTTCACCCAGGATGGGCTCTTCTGAGGCCTCCTATCCGCAGGACAGGAAACCTGAACTGAAGGTGTGGAGAGGTGTGTCAGCTTTTATCTTCTCAGGTTTCCTGTCAAGCGGTGGGAGGTCCTCTCCAGGGGTGCTGTCATAGGGCGTCTGGGTAAAATCTGATTTCATGCACATATCTCTTATACAGCGATGCCATCAGATAGAAGTCCCGGGGGGGGGGGGGGGGGGGGGGGGGGCGCCATTTGCCCTGTCTGCCTAGGGCACCAAAACTCCTTGTCCCGGCCCTGGTCATACCAGACCTGACCAATACCGCCATACTGTGACTGGATAACACTGTCATACCAGACCTGACCAATATCGCCATACTGTGACTGGATAACACTGCCATACCATACCTGTTTAATACCGCCATACTGCGACTGGGTAACACTGCCATACCAGACCTGACCAATACCGCCATACTGTGACTGGGTAACACTGCCATACCAGACCTGACCAATACCACCATACTGTGACTGGATAACACCACTATACCAGACCTAACCAATACCGCCATACTGTGACTGGATAACACTGCCATACCAGACCTGAACAATACCGCCATACTGTGACTGGATAACACGGCTATACCAAACCTGACCAATACTGCCATACCCCCCTCAAAAAGACACCAGATTTTCTGTCAAGTCTGAACGGGAGGGTACTGCCCCTCTGCAAGGTGCTACCACTACAGGTATACAGGACCTCCACCAACTATATACTACAGGTATACAGGACCCCAAACTATACAGTACAGGTATACAGGACCCCAAAACTATACACTACAGGTATACAGGAACTCCACCAATTCTTTGAGGGGTATAGTTTCCTATATGGGGTCAATTGTGGGGGATTTTTACATAACTGATACTACAGAGCTCTTCAAATGTGACATGGTGCTTGTAAGATAGTTCTACAAATTCTCAACTGAAAATGGCGCTCCTATTTTTCTGAGTCCTGCTGCGTGGCCAAACAGTGGTTTATGCCCACATATAGGGTACCGTTGGACTCTGCACAACCTGCCTTACAAATTCAGGGGTATTTTTTGTCTCCTGTTCCTTGTGCAATGTAAAAAAAAACAACAACTAATTTCACATACAATTGAAATAAAAAGGTTTTTTATTGTTACATCCTAACGCTGAATACTTTCTTCCAGCACCTGTAGGGTCAAAATGCTCACTATACCCCTAGATGAATTTTCCCAGGGGTCTATTTTCCAAAATGGGGTCACTTGTGGGGGGGTTCCACTCTTCTAGCACTACAGAGGCACTGCAAGCGCACGTGGCACTCAAGATACTTTTTCTTCAAAATCTGCACTGAAAATGCTAAATGGCGCTCCCATCCTGCTGCGTGCCCAAACAGTGGTTTATGCCCACATATGGGGTACCGTTGGATTCCGCACAACCTGCGGAAAAAATTTTGTGGTGTTTTTTCTCTCTTGTTCCTTGTGAAATGTAAAGATTTTTAACTAAATGAACACGTTATTGCAAAAATAATTTTTTTTCATTGTTACATCCTAATTGCTGAATAAATTCTTCCAGCACATGTGGGGTCAAAATTCTCATTATACCCCTCTATGAATTCTTTGAGGGGTCTATTTTCTAAAATGTGGTCACTTGTGGGGGTTCCTAGCATTTCAATCTCTTGGATCCACTTCAGAAATGAACTGGTACCTAGAAAAATTGCGTTTTTGAAAATTTGATAATTTGCTGATAAACTTCAAAGCCCTGTAACACCCTAAAAAAGTAACATGTTTACGAAATGGTTTTTCAATAAAGTAGACATATTGGTATTGGGACTTAGTAACTAATTTCTGTTATATGACTTTCTTTTTTAGAAGCAGATAATTTTAAGGTTTGTAAAATGCTAATTTTTTCAAATTTTTCATGATATTTTGATGTTTTTCACATTTAACACAAAAGACAGTGACCAAATTTTTCCTCTAACTTAAAGTACAATATGTAATGAAAAAACAATCTCAGAATCACTAGAATACGTTAAAGCATCACTGAGCTATAAGCACATAAAGTGAGACAGGTCAAATTTTGAAAAATGAGCCTGGTCATTAAGGCTCAAACTAGCTGCAGCACGAAGTGGTTAATATTTCAGTAATAAAACACATTTTCGTTCTAATAAAAGCTATTTTCGTTGTACAATAGCTTAATTAAAACGAATACATGCTTTTTCAATTGAATATAATATATATATATATATATATATATATATATATATATATATATATATACACACACACATTTATTTTTTATTAACAGTATATTTAATTGTTTTAATTATGCAATTGTACAATGAAAATAGCTTTATTAGAACGAAAATTTGCTTTATTAATTAAATATTAACTATTTAAGGGTGCGGTATTATCGCCGGCAGTTATTATTGCCGGTAATACCGTTCCCTGTAACACTGCTTCTCTGCTTTCCCAGGGAGCATAAACTTTATTAAAACAGCTAAACTATTGTTTAGCTGTTTTAGTAAAGTTAATTTAGATTCGAATATTCGATTGAACTCGAATCTTTCAAATACTGCAGTATTCAATCGAATACTATTCGCTAATCTCTAATCATTATATGTAATTACCTTTATTCCTATGTTGGCCTGACAAAACGAGGCGATGCCTAGCATTTAAAGTCAGGCACAAATCTCTAAACATTACACATTTTTCCTTTATTTTTCTATAGAATGCAAATTTGTTTCGTTTCTATATAGTTTAACTCTATACAAAATTCTGTTGACAAAAGAAGCTTCAAAATGCAGAACAGTTTTTTCAATGTACAAAATCAAATACATTTCTCAAACTAAAATCAGAGAAAGGATACATTTAGTCATACAGTGCACAACACACTGCATATTTACATGCTTAAAAAAAACTAAAATAATTTGATATGCTGATATTGTTAATTGTTTAGTTAACAACAAATAAGGCATTGCATCAATTCTTTGATATTTGCATATGATTCCATACAGGTTTGTACAGTCTTATTTATTCCCCCCCACCAGGAACAGACAAGACCAAAATTCTGCATGTATAATTCAATATCCCTTTTGTGTATTAGTAAGAAACCATCCAATCTCATATGGGACAAACAGCTTCAAAGCTGAATCCTGGATCCAGTTCACAAGGCACTATAGAAATGACAGTACACTGCAAATATAAACAGATATTTCACAGGCAGAATATGCAGTAGGCATCTATACTGGTGCAAAGCAGTAAACACTGCCTGTGTATAAGCTGCTTCGGTATCTGTGGGTCTACCATTTAGCTTGATTTTTCAAGCTAGCCTGAATTCTTTTATATACTTTACATTGTGGCTGTTATACTCTCATTCAACCCAGGATAAGACAATATTTACTTATAATAAAGAAAATTCTTTGGACGGCAACACATTAAAAAAAAAAAAAAAAAGGAAGGGGGATGTTGTTAGGAAAGACCAGTAAAATACCAAATCACATTAAATTTCAGCTATTCGTCTGCCTTCTAGATTGCGATGACCACTGAAATAGTCCTATTAAAATATAGTTAAATGGTGGAAATTAATATTGTATTGTGTGATATGCATAACAGAATACACACTATTGCAGGATTAAGAGAAGGATACCTAGAAAGAAGAAAAGCAAGTAGAAGGCAAACTGAATAATATGGTTGACACTAAAAAGGGCAACTAGGGCATAAATGCAGTACGTTTTTTTGCAATATATAACATACAAACCTACATGGAAAATATATACTATAGCCTAATAAAAGGTGCATATTAGAGTCAAGTCAGTAAAACTATGCGCAAAATTACCAGAATGAAAGCAAAGAAACAGATACTTCTAAAATGTGTAATTTTTGCTGTTCTTGTAAGGAAATGGGAGGACAGATGTGGTTTTAGTACAGGAAGCAGCTGGAGCATAAAGCGTATCTTCAGGCTGGGGCTCCAGCGCAAGTATATAGGAGTCATAGGAGAATCTACATAAACAACAAAACAGCAAACTAAAGATGTGTTTCAATGTATGTAATGCTTGAGACTTTAAGATAAAGTACGTCAGTTGTGATAGAGTACACAGATTTCATAGTATGCAAATTAACCTCTGGACCAAACTAGTCCATCAAAAGTCAAGTTTAACATATAATGTGCACGTATTAAAATACACTTAGTAGACAGACAAAGGAGGGTTTTTTTTTTGCAATTCACTTCTTATCATGGGGATTAATCTTTACCAAGTTCCTTTAGTGTCCACACAAGTTGACTAGACAGAATGTAGTGTGTGTCTGAAAGCCACTAGGATGAGGTGATATCATACAATGTAGGCTGTGTAACATCACTATAAAGCTATATTATAACTTGAGTTATATATATATGAGAGAGAGAGAGAGAGAGAGTTTTAAGGCACTAATGTTCTGATTGGGCTCTATAAAGGTATATTTTAACATTTTAATAAAAGAGAGAGAGTGTTTTAAGGCACTAATGTTCTGATTTTCTTCACCAAAGGGTCACTTAGTGACAATACAAAATATAAGATGATATATCACACAAATGCTTGGAATACTAACTGCTGCAGTGAAGGACTGAAGGATAAACGTTATAGAACATGTCATGTACTTCTATCTTCATTGAACCTCATATTTCATACTCTTACTTGTTGTAAGTGGCTGGAAAAAACAGACCAAAAGCTACAAAAAGCTAAAAAAAAAAAAAAAAAGTAGGAACATAGCTTTAGCTACCCAGAAATTAAAAGGCAGTAGTTATAAAGAACTTCCAGGATGCACTTTTTTTTTTTTGAGGGAAAAAAAAAAATCTGACAAATTGGATTTTCCTGCCATTTTTACAGCCTTGCCAGTAGCAGCCAAAGTGTTAAGCAAGCCACTCATGCATTTTTGTTAAAGTGTATTGGTCTCTTGCCTCTACTGCAAAGATTGATGCGTGGAAATGCAGCTTATGCTGAGTGGAACAGTTGCCTGACACCCGGCCACTTCCACAATTTCTGCATGAATCCTGTCCTCAGAAAAGAGCATGCACATAGAAGTTTGATGTGCCTCGGCAACTGTACCGCTCAGCATGGCCTGTGTCTACTGAATGCAATCTTCACAAAATGGGTGGGAGACCAACACAGGGGGAAAATTCTAGTGATTGGAACAGTTTTAACAAAATTCACCATAAAAATCAGCTATTAAAATTATGACTATTCATGTAAATGGCTCTTTGTGATTAAATCTTTTTGTTGCCCATGCTTGTTACCGAGTGCATCAGCCAAATAATCTCTAAATAAATGGTCATCGGAGATAAACACTATGGTGTTCTCCATACCAATCAATAGGAAAACCAGTTAAACAACTGAAATCTACCAGAAAAAAAACTTTTTCAATCATAATTTAACAAGGTTCTGGTAAATATCATCTTGTGCTAATCCTTTTTGGAGATGTCAGTAATTTGGGATGCGCCCCCTGCTACTAAACAGCAGAAAATATAAGGTATGACAGTAAATAAATCATCTAAACGATATTATGTTATTAAATAAATGTTTGGTTCAAACAATGCTATTAAAATATAACAGAAACTGCCCATCTGGAACATTTGCTATGTTGGTCACCTGAAAGAATAAAATGTCCCTGCTCTTCCATGGGTGTACCAGTTTTATCAAGTTTTTGGAAGATTGTCAAACATAGAAAGATCATGTCCCTCTCAAAGTGCTATCTATAAAATAATCTTACGGTGTTTCATAGAAAGAAGTGAAAAACAAAAAGTTCTAGTCAATACTAAAAGGTTATGCTGAGTTGACAATGGAGCATGTTCAAGTTTCTATCTATCTCTCTCTCTCTATATATATATATATATATCTATGTGTGTGTGTGGTGAGCAAACTTGGCAGTGTGGTAGATATCTTACAATTCACTACTCATAGCTAAGCATTTGTTTACACATAATTTTAAAAGAAAAAGAAAAGTACATGCAGTTGTATACTCCTCGTAGAGTGTACCAGGCACTGGCTGCAGTGCTTTTGGAGATGATCCACGCTTGAAATGCATGTTATTTATGTAATCTTGCAAACAACCAACAAACTGTAAGGTGCCACAGATAACAGTAAAGTAGTCACAACTCCCCTAGGTCCATAATGAAATATCTAGAGCATAATAACAGTAGTGGTGGGATCACGTGCATCCTTGTTCATGGGGGGATGTACCCAGTCCTGTTCATGACTTGCAGTGGTGTAATGTTTAAGGCTGGATTAAATCCATGGAATGATCCACAAAAAATCTCAATATTGTGATTAAATCAAGGGTGCCCCAAAGACATTCCTACAGCATTCAACATTCTTGCTTGGAGGCCCATCAATCTTCTGCATTTTCCTTATGAGTTCAGAAGGGAGTTTCTCATAGGCAATTCTATACTCATTATCAAAGGCCTCTAAAGAAATGACAAAGAATTCATTGTTAGCTTTCTAAAAGCCTATAACATAAACCTGGAAGTGGTCTGTTTACAATTTTTTTTTTCTTAACCCCATTAATGGCTAGGCCTAAAAAGGCCTAAAGGGTGCCCCCAGACACAGCTTCTTTGTGGCGTTTTTCTAGCTAAAATTTGATTCCTGATATTCAAGTGGATGTTACTTTGACATTTACCACTGACCTGTATATTGTTTACAAAAAGTAAGTCCCACCTTTTCATGGCAAGAATACTACTTAGAGGAGTTATATGTGCATATACATTTTTATACTTTGTTTTTTTTTCAGTAGTGGCCCAAGCAAACAAAAAAAAACAAAAACACTTACCTACCTGGCCCCCACACACAGCTCCTAGTGTGATGACTTCTGGTACCCAGCTCATCACTATGCTTCCTACTTTTGAGATGGGGACCAGGAGCTGGAGTTTAGGGTGTTACCTTGACTTTTAAATTCCCAGAACTTATGGTGTGTTTACATAGAGAGATTTATCTGACAGATTTTTGAAGCCAAAGTCTTTCCTTTATGACCTGTTCTCTGTTTCTGGCTTTGGCTTAAAAATCTGTCAGATAAATCTCTCTGCGTAAACGCACCCTTAGTCAAATCAAACATCTGTGGGATGTGCAGGGGGGTGGGGGTTGGGGGTGAGTCATGGATAGATGAATGTTGCCTCACAACTTGACGCAATATGCCACAAGACAGCTTCAGAAGTTTTGCGGATTTCATATCTCTACAGATCAAAACGGTTATGGTGGCACAAGGGGAACCTGCACAATATTAGGAAGGTGGTCTAAAAGGAGAAATCTGGTCATTTTGAAAATCTGGCAGCTGGTAGGAGGAAATTTGATAACAAGTGCGCACTTACATCTCCCCGTGCCCACGGTGAGCGGTGTGACCGACCTTGGGACCCCCGCCGGAAGTTATTTTCCCCTGAGTTGTGATGATGTCACAACTCGAGGGAAAATTACGTTGGCAGCAGAAGAGATCCCAGAGATGTAAGTTTGTACATGTTATCAAATCCCCCCATTCCGGCTGCTGGTTTTTCAAAAAGGCTGTGCTTCTCCTTTAATGATATGGCTTTCACTTACTTTTTTTTTTAACTTAAATTTTTTATTAAATTTTAATAGCTTTTACACTTACAGCCTTAAATTAGGCCAGAAAGAACAAGGTTAACAAACTGTAGCAGTTATTTTGCATAGATTGAAAGTCTAGGGTTGCCAATGGTGTATGATCTTTTTGTTGGATGTTGGAGAAGGTGACAAAACGGTTTCATACAAACATTGAGAGCTAACCAGTCTGATAACGAGGAAGGAATAGGCAACTTCCAGGCCTGTGCTAGGAACATTCTGGCCACAATAAGTATATGATGTGTATCCATCTATCATTATAGAGATAAGAAATAAGTTCAGGTAGATATCTAAAATTGCAAGGACTGGGTCTTTTGTTCATAGAGACGAGATATTAGATATAAGATCAAGAACCTCCATCCAGTATTGAACTATGTTAGGACAAGACCACCACCTATGAATTTGGGTAGCAATTTGTCCATAACCCCTCCAGCATAAATTAGAATAATTTGGAATGATATGGGACAGCCTTGAGGGGGTGAGACACCATCTCATGTGGGTTTTGTGCATAAGCTCTACATGGTTAAAGCATTTAGTGCTTTAGCTTTCACTTTCACTTTAGAGGGACAAGCAAAAAATAACATCATGTTTCCGATTACATTGTTCATCCATGAAAATGTCCTACATTTTTTTTCCCATTTTTTCTTCCGTTTTGTGTTTTGTTTTTAAAGGTAGGGACAGTGTAGTGCATATTTAGGAAACCTTATCCCAAATATCAAGTGCCATTCTCTTTTTTGTATTTGAAGCTGTTGAGTGGTCCTGTCGATTCAACGGGTTTACCAAAGACACTATTTCTCTGGTTTTCATATAAATATATTGGTGGGTACTGGTGACATCAACTGTAAGTATCTAATATTTACTACCTTACAGTGGCATCTATTTGGACTAGCCTACCTGTGGTTAGAACTTCTTTGTATTAAAATAGATTGCCTCCCTGCCCCCGGCCCCTCCAAATGCCCCAGCGTTATTTCATCTTGGTGCATTAAGGTAAGGTTTGTTGCTCAATTATCTGTGCTTACTCCATTTGTTCCCCCCTTATAAACTATATTTTTGTTTGCCTACCGTGCAGGATAAACAATGGTGTGTCTACAAAAATGTCAGTAATGTTCTGTTAAAACTAATAATTGGTAACCTAATAATCTGTTATAGGAATTAGTTTCCCATTTCCAGAAAGACTGTACTTACCAATATCAATGTTTTCTCGACCAAGAGCGACCAAAGACAAGTATAATATTTCTCTGTAAATGCTCCTATGTAAAAACAGATTTAAGATGTAAAAATGTACAGTAAGATTCTATATATTACATAAAAAGTGTCACAAGCAGAGAAGATACTCAGGCTCTACCTTTGCCTTTTGCCAGCTGAAGTATATCTTTGCAACAGCAAGCTAATAGGCCTAAGAACATCATTGTGCTGGATACTGAGAGTGATGCTCTCAAGTAAGTGGCTGATATCTTGAAAGTCCTTTGGTATGGAAGTTCCTGTCTTTTTTATAGATTCTGTAGAGAGAAGAGTAAAAATATTAATAGGTCAGTAGAAAACAACTGGCAAGACAAGTTACTGTTTAGTGCTTTTACTTCTGTACTCAACTCTTAAGGAGAAACTCTGGGCAAAATCTATTTTTTAATATGTTATTTCCTAAGCAAAGTTAGACAAATTCCTACTGTACACTAATTATGGGAAATGCACATATAGTGCTATTGCCCTCAATTTAGTAGTTCAGGCAGGCTTAAAAAAAAAAAAAAAAAAAAAAGTAAAGTCTCCACCCCTATGTATATACCTGAAATGTCCAACAGGGGGTGCAGTATGTGGACATGGTAAAAATAACATTTAACATTGGCCCCGCCCCTCGTCGGCCATTGGAACAGGCTGGCCTAAAGGTCTAGGCCCCACCCCCTCTAGGTCGGCCCACGAATGGGCGTCAAGGGGGCAGGGCCAACGGTGGTGCGGTGGGCGGGGTTAAGTGGCGCTATTGGAGCGAGGCCCCACCCACTTAACACAGTCTGCAGTTGATAAAAGATCACTTTTTACTTGAGCAAGCACCACGACGTATGATATAAATAAGCAAAATTTACCCTTTACACCTGTGTAGAGATGTCAGAATGCAAAAAGGGGGTGACAGTGTCACTTTAATAGGGCTGTGGGTGTTGTGGTTAGAGCAAAAATTGGTTAGACCAGAATACTCCTTTAAAACATCTTGACCACCATATAATTCCACATTACGTTACATTACTTTTTGGTTGTTGTTGATGGGAGACTTTTTGGTTAAAAGGATCTCAGACATCCAGCTAAAAAGAGATGAGCACAGACTGCAGGCTGATCACTGCCATCAAAGCTGAGGCGTGCAGGAAATTCTATGTTCCACACATACCCTGCTCCAAATGTATTAAAGAGCTAGAAATTAATACTAGCCGTAAAATTCAGTCACTCACAGACTGAATTCCAGAAGAAGATAATGGTTTACAATACAGTGCATTATACCAAAGGCCAGGTTGTGCACCACTCATTTTGACAAACCAGGCTTACCTAAAGTCCGCCACTTCATATAAAGAGCCTCTCCAGGATCTTGGTGGAGGTTGACATTATCCCATAATAACTGGATATAAACAAGTTTGCTGTCTTGTGATAGAGACAATTGGGGCACCTAAAAATGTCAAAACAAGAAAAATGATAAATCTCCCCCTTTGTGTTCAGCATTTGATCATGGGAAAACATCAAAGGGTGTAAAATTTAGACTAGTGCAAACTGGCCACAGCAACCAATCACAGCACCTCTTTTGAAAGTTGAGCTGTGATTGGTTATTCTGGGAAATTTGTACCCGTCTAAATTTTACACCCTTTGATAAATAACCCCCAAAATATGGAGACAGTAGGTAATTAGAATAGGTAAAATTAGAAAAATAAAAGATCACCAATAGTAATAATAGCTGCTAGTTAAATGGTGGCTCATAAAACTTACACCACGTATCAGGATATAAGTATGCAATACATATTTAAAATTATCTCAGAGAGATAAGAATGGGATGCTTACAAAGTAAAGTAATACTTGTCTCAAGATAATCCAAACAGACATGAGAAACCATGAAATCATTCCATGTACACTCTAACCACTGAGCATGAGGTCAAGAGGACCTCAAAACACATTTGGCCATACTTTATTCACTCCAAAGCCATTTCAACATTCTACAGACATTGCCCGTAGCCAGCACACTGCTCTTTCAAATTGCTAAGAACTCCCGCCACCACGATGTTTATCACGGAAACAGTGTTGCCACAGAACCACGTAAGCCAGGACTATAACACAATCAGAATACCCAGAGCGAGGCTGCACTCTCACGCATCCGAACATAATACGCCGTGGAGGGTAAGAGATGCAGTAACACCATCTGTCTGTCTTACCTTAACAACGAGCGAGCTAAAAAACACTGTAAAAACAACTTTGAGCCATTTGGCTACAAAGTAATATTACCACCATCTACACTGATCACAGGCTCAGAGACAAGTGCAGTACTGTTTCAACCCTTTAGTGTGTATCACTATTTTAACTATACTGCGAATATTACACACAGACTTTCTGATATCTTCTTTGAGAATCAAGTACTGTTTATTAGTTTAGTACTATGTCCTACAACATTGTTTTATACATTAATGGTATGCTTATATCCCGATATGTGTTGGAGGTATTGTGAGCCACCATTTAACTTCTAATATTCCACAAGAGCCCTGCGGCATAGCAGTTTTATTACTATTGGTGATCTTTTAATCTTCTAGTTTTACTTGAGCTCTGTCTCACATATCGTCTTTTATCTATTCTATAAATCTAATAAAGGACTAGGGTACCTGAGGACTAAGTACCTACTTACTTCCTGTTGTTTCCACTATATATGACTAGGGTAGTCATTGTTTTAGTTAACCTCAGTCCCATTTAGTAGGACTACCCATACGTTTATATTTACTGAACACAAAATATGCTCTTATCTAAAATAACAAATATATATAAATTGTAATAATAACAAATATAGTTTAGAGGCTATGGGTGCCTTTGAACACACTTTTATTACTGATTGTATTAATTTGAGTTTAGAACACTTTATTAACAAAAAAATAAATAAAAATCTATTGTCTGCTTGGCCCCCATTCATAGTGAAATTATCCAGACTGGGTGTCCTAAAATAACATTTCAAAAGATGTCTGAATGACTGTAGTCCATGATAGATGTAAAAAAATTAGTTTTATAAGTGGTGTACAATATATGCAAATTGCCCACAACTAGTAATCCTACCCAGTTACTATAAATGGTCCACCCTACACCCCCTCCTAACCACTCCCAGAAGAAAGATACCAAAATGCTAAAAAGCTGCAATGTTTCAGAGTAAATTATAGGACACTTTATAATTGTAGCCTGTGTTCATTTCATGTTGCTTGTGGTTTCAGCAACATAAAACAACCGGCAGGTTCCTGTTACGAGGAAAAGTTAGAAATTTCCATACCTGTTCACCTCCATTGCAATGTTCTGATGTGAGGATTAGCCCAGGCAGATTGCTTGGTAAATCCAACCTCCTGAAGTACCATACCAGGTTCCAAAAGATAATCGGATGTTGATTTATAAAACTGGATGTATGGATAACTTGCTCACCCTCATTCTCCAGCAAAGATTCCAGTTCTTTGCGCAAAACAAGAGGACTAAGATATGGGACAGAAAGAGGGGGAGGGTTGTGTCTCTTTTCCAAAGGATCCTAAGGAAGGATGTTAGGTATATTTAGACTGAGTACGACATTTTTTAAAAAAAATTTCTATTTATTAGAATTTAAACATATGTCAAGAAAATCGCCCCAAAAAAAAAAAAAAAAATGATTAGGTTAACAAAGAATCCAAAACAAAAAGACAAGTGTTGGAAAGGTTTAATGAAGACAGGAAAGAAAACAGGAAAACTAGGGAATGGAAAGGGAATATATTTTAAGAGAAAAAATAATGATGATGATGATGATAATAATAATAATGTGACAACGTACCACCACTTCCTGCAGGCTGTTAGGTAAGCTGACAGTGGACACACCATGCAATGGCTTTTGAGGTAAGTCAATGTTCTGGAGAGGTCCTCCCACACTATGACTCCTTGTTAATGAAGCAACTCTTTTTGCTGCACTGTCATTGTCCAAATGTTTTAATTTGTCCCCATCGTGACTATCACTGTAATAAATAGATAAAACAAAAATTAAACAGGTCGCTGAGAACAAAAAAAAATGAATCAAAGTCTAGGTCAATGCTTCCTGCGTGGAAATCTTACTGTCCTCATAACATAATTTTTACTTTTAAATTTAATACAGCAAGTAAAGAATATTACCTGTTATCGGCAGGTTTACTGGCATGTAGTGAAAGTGGAGAAAGGGAGTCTGACAAGTCAATGAGGTCACTGGCAGGAGGGACCAATTTATTGTGATTCTGAGAAGTCTCAGTGGTTGACTGATGGTTGCTGCTTTGCAGACTGTCTCCTGAATTACTTGGTTTCAGAAAGAAACTGCAATAGAAAAGGAAAAGAGGAAAAATAAGTATTATATAGTCAGTGACAGAAACATCTTTTCTATATGTTCTAGAAGGTAACGGAGACTGAATTCCAACAATAATTCAAGGGCTGTGTATAGTTTCAGGTCACTGGTATGTAAGCCTAAAGCTGTCATTGACAAGATGCTGTCTGATGACTGGCTGCTGAGACAAACAGGCAATGAGTATTAACTGATATTTCTTTCAACATGTTGAAAGACAAACGACTAATATATAGGGGCTTAATTATTTATTCAGTTAGAGAAACAGCCATTACATTTTTTTCTAAACAGAGTAGAAAAATTTATATTGTGGTAGAGACTTTACCTATTGCTATGGCATTTAAAATTTTTACTTACATTCTTTCCCGTTATCTATATGCCTATGACAACAATAAAAGCTATATGCCTATGACAACAATAAAAGCTATAACGCCAGCATCCTGTTAAAAAGAGATGCTGACATATAAGGCTGGGTTCACACTGCGTTTTGGCAATCCGTTTTTTTCATCCGTTTTTTGAAAAAAACGGATGCATTTGTGTGCATCAGTCTTGATCCGTTTTTCCTTTGACTTCCATTATAAAAAAACGGATCAAAACTGATCCATTTTTTTTTTGACCGACACAAAAACGTTGCGGACACCTTTTTTTGTCTGTTAAAAAAAACGGATCCGTTAAACGTATGCTAAAAACGCAGTGTGAACCCAGCCTAAACCAGTCTACTGGAAGCAACAAGAGACCACGCTTTTGAGTCCTGCAAAGTGAACATGTGTCACTAAATGACTATGTTTGGGCCATGAAAGTGAATCAGGCCACTGCCATTACGGTGCAGTATACACTGCCATGCCTGGTTGCCAAAGTATACATCCAAATAGAAGGTGAAAATGTGATGTGAACAGTACATAAGATATATAACATAGATAATAAATTCATCTATTGAATCATCATACTAAAAGTTACATAAAAATAAAGGTCATATCTTTTGATTAAAAAATTAACAAACCTAGAAGAGCCACGCAGGTCCTTGAATTCAACATTAAGGAAAGGCAAAAAGGTGACTTTGCAGAAAGGACATGTGGTGTTCAAGTTTGAGTCATCAGCGGTCCATCCTGCCATGATTTCTTCATCATAAACTAAGGCCTTACAGCCTTGGCACTGTGAGCAGCTAGACATCAGGACCTGTAAGCACACACTGCAAGCCTTAACTTTTTTTTTTTAAATATATTTTTGGTATTGCCGCATGCGGAATCGCCTAAACTAATAAATGATCACATTTCTGATCTACTGATCTAACATGATAAATGGCATAAGAGCAAGATAAATGGCAAAAAAGGACTGCCAAAGCGCAAAATTGCTGATCTTATACAAGACAAACAAGTAACTGAGCATAGAAAAAGCAGGCTTACAGCTTCACCACTTGGTGTCGCAGCTAGAGAACAGCACGGTCTCCAAACCTACGAGTTTTGAGCAATTGGCCAGAGCTGGTCCAAGTATGAGAGGCCTTATAGCAGATATTTATAAGATATTGGGTTCACCTGTGGATGTGCAACCACACATGCATATATGGCCAAGTGGGAGACAATACTGGCTAAACCAATCTCCCCGGAGTGCTGGGGGATCATCTGGGAGAGGGCAGCTAAATCATCACCCTGTATCACTTATAAGGAAACCCAGTATAAACTGCCTATGTTTTGGTACCACACTCCAGAGTTGCTCCATGCTGGCGCTGTAACACTGATGTTGGGACCTTATATCACATTTTTTGGGGATGCTCAGCTATCAAACCCTATTGGGCTACAGCCTGTGATGTATTCTCCTCAGTACTGAAACATCCCTCCCCCCCTGACCCACTGTCCTGCCTTCTTAATCTGACTCCTAAGTCTATTAGAAAGAAGCCCACTAAACGGCTGTTGCAAATGCTGACGGCAGCCAAAACCTTAATAGCTAGACAATGGAAGTTGGTTCTTCCCCCTTCCCTTGCTGAATTGGTGGCTAGGATTAAGGAGATGAGGACAATGGAATCACTGAGGGCGATGATGAACAATAGAATGGCCGCTTTAGAGTCTATTTGGGCCCCATGGGATATGTATTGTACACAACAGGGTTATGACTAACCTGCTCCAGGATTGGCTCCCACCTCTGCTACCTTTCTCCAGCCCCCCCCCCCCCCAATCTCACTTTTGTTCCCCACCCATGTCCTCTGTGTCTTGTCCTCTATGTTCATTTTTGTCCTTGCATCCTTGTCACCTTGTTTCATGGGTTTTGAACTGTCCACTCTTGCAGTTCTGTGGTGTGTTTTTGATCTCATTGCAAATTGATATTTCTTACTTCCGAATGTCAATGTTTATGTTGTTTATTGTAAATATAAAACTTTCAATAAAAATTACAGTTTAAAAAAAAAGAAAAAAGAAGCAGGCTGCACCTCAATACATGGCAAACAAAGTATCAATAAATTTTATTATACACAACCAATCAATACAGACATTTAAAAACACTAAAAACCATTAGATAAATAAATGGTTTTTAGTGTTTTTAAATGTCTGTACTGATTGGTTGTGTATAATAAAATTTATTGATACAGTGGTACCTCGTTTCTTGAACTTAATTGGTTCCGGAAGGCAGTTTGAGAACCGAGCAGTGTCTTCCCATAGGAAATAATGTAAATGTGATTAATTGGTTCCAGCAGCCACCAATAATTACCTACAATACTCATTTATTACACTGATAAGTGCTCAGTATAATCACTACAGTACAGTACTATACTGTACAGGACATTAAACATAAGAAATGTTCATCAGAACCAGCAATTATAGTACAGTAGTCACCAACTCCTCACCCATCCTTTACTGTATAGCGTCCCCCCCATCCAAGCACTGTAATGTATGGGAGATGGTGGTGCACTGCCTGTACTACTACTGCACTGTATATGCACTCCAGCCGTCTTATACAGCACTGTACTGTATGTGAAGCCTCACCACTGCTTAACTCGCCAGGTACAACCCACCATCCACCCTCGCAAAAACGTTCAAAAAACGTTCGAAAACCGAGCAAAGTTCGAATTCCAAACACTACTTCTGGGTAAATTTTTGTTCGAATACCAAGCAGTTCCAAAGCGTTTGAAAACCAAGGTATTACTGTACTTTGTTTGCTATATATTGAGGTGCAGCCTGCTTTTTCTATACTCCGTTTCTTGTTTGTCTTGTATTATGTCCTTTGGAGTTTAGTGGCTAGCACTCAGTTTGTATTGTATTGGTGGTGCCCGCAGAGGCAGAGGAGCTTTCTTGCTAAATTGCTGATCTTAGTCACATCACATCCAGAAATTCTTTTTTTTTTTTTTTTTTTTATAAAAGGTGATCGAAAAGTCACATATTTGCAAGTGAGGTACCGATAAAAACTACAGACCATGGAGCAAAAAATTAGCTAAGCAATGAGTGAAAACTGACAAAGAATTATGTTTCAATCTTGTTAATCCAATATTCGGAAAATACAAATGCACAAGGTATATTCACCCAACATAAGTGCTCATCAAAAGTCCAGATGCTGTATGAGCAGGGCTCCAGATGGCGACCAAAATGGTCGCCAATGCGACTGACCTTTTGCAAATGGCGCCCAGATTTATTAATCTGGGCGCCATTTGCGACTGGCCCCGGCGGCGGCGCGCTGTCTCTTTAAGATGCGCGGCTGATGCGCGGCTGCCGGGGGTGTCCCGTCCTATCCCCGGCAGCGCGGCGCATCAGTGAGCTGCCTGGGGCCCTGACTTCCGGCACAGGAAGCGCACGTCAGAGACGCTTCCTGTGTCAGAAGTCACAGCCCCGGCGTACAGGGAGCTCACTGATGCGCGCGCTCCCGGGGATAGGACGGGACACCCCCGGCAGCCGCGCATCAGCCGGGGACAGCGTCCGAAGAAGAAGAGGATAGCCGGGGGAGCGGGTTGTCAGGTGAGTTTGTGTGTTTGTTTTTTTTAAATATTGCTTGGCATAGAGGAAAGGGGGGGGGGGCTTTATAATGGGGGGAAGAGAAGGGGGGGCATCTATAATGGGGGGAGAAGAGGGGGCATCTATAATGGGGGGAGAAGAGGGGCATCTATAATGGGGGGGAGAGGGGGCATCTATAATGGGGGGAGAAGAGGGGGCATCTATAATGGGGGGAGAAGAGGGGCATCTATAATGGGGGGGAGAGGGGGCATCTATAAGGGGGGGAGGAGGGGGCATCTATAATGGGGGGGGGAGAGGGGGCATCTATAATGGGGGGGAGGAGGGGGCATCTATAATGGGGGTAGAGGGGGTCATCCATAAGGGGAGGGGGTATCTATAAGGGGGGGAGAAGAGGGGGCATCTATAATGGGGGGGGAGAGGGGGCATCTATAATGGGGGGGAGGAGGGGGTCATCTATAAGGGGAGGGGGCCATCTATAGGTGTAGGGCAAACTGGCTGCAGACACTGGGAGATAGATATATGCACAATTATTATTATCAGGGCCCCTCAGGTGTCTGTATTGTAGGGGGTCACTTGCATTAGTCACTAGGTGAGAGATATATCTATCTATATATATATATATATAAGTCTAGCTCAGTATGTATAGACTGTTGCAAGCTTTTAAAGGGAACCGGTCTCCCCCGGTGACGGGGTGACAGGCTCCCAACCCCCCGTTAGAACCCCCTATACTCACCTCATTGCGCCGGGTCCCGCTTCTGAAGATGGTCGGGTCACGGAGATCTCAGCCGCTGCAGCCCGGCGCGCACACTGAGAGAGGAGTCCAACGCTCATAGAGAATGACAGAGCACTGGACTCTCCCGTCATTCTCTATGAGCGTTGGACTCATCTCTCAGCGCACGCCGGGCTGCAGCGGCTGAGATCTCCGTGACCCGGCCATCTTCAGAAGCGGGGTGAAGATGAGGTGAGTATAGGGGGCTCTAACGGGGGGTTGGGAGCCTGTCACCCCGGTACGGGGGTCGACAGGTTCCCTTTAAGTTCAAGTTCAGAAGAGTAAGCCTCATTAAAAGGCTAGCCAAGTGAGGCTGAAGTACTGAGTCAGACTGTATATGGTTGTCAGACTGTATATGGTTGTCAAGTTGCAAGTTTCCATGTTGAACGTTTTCAAACTAAGAAAAGAAAGGATCTAAAGGAGGAGGATGCTGTGGCCTCTGCACACAGTAAGTCCCAAGTAACATAACATTAATTTTACATGGTTTAAAATGTTGGCGACCAAATATTCTATTTGGCGCCTAAATTTTTCAGGTTAGGAGCCAATGGCTCCCAGGTAAATTTTTTAGTCTGGAGCCCTGTGTATGAGAGATAGTCAGTCCTTTTGGATTAGAGCAACTGTCATCTTGCTGAAGGTAAACGGCGTTGCCGGAGCAGATGCAGATGACGAGACGTTTCGTGGATCCACTTTCTCAAGCATCACGTGATCTTGTCCACCACCAGTATAAAAAGCTAGGAAGCATTGAGAGAATACCCTGGCTAAGGATACAAAAAGATACATAATAGAATAAATACACAGTAATATACACTTTACATAGTAAAATGAGCTATAATAAATTGCACAACTATATCTATAGAAATATCTGCTATATGGCACCTTACATACCCCTCTAAACAATGCTGGCTACAAAAACACACTGAAACTGCAAAAAGGCCTGAAACCTCAACAAGGCTTGCAGTTTTAGTGCGTTTTTGCGAGGATATGTAAGGTGCCATATTTCTATAGATATAGTTGTGCAATTTATTATTGCTTGTTTTACTACGTAAAGTGTATATTACTGTGTATTTTATTATGTATCCTTTTGTATCCTTATCCAGGGAGGTCTCGTAATGTTTCCTAGCTTTTTCTACTGGTGGTGGGCACGATAAAGCCATGATTGAGAAAGTGGAGTGATCCACGAAACGTTGCAGACATTGCGTCTGCTCCAGCAACACCGTTCACCTTCAGCAAGATGACAGCTGCTCGAATCAAGCTTTATGGTGCGTTCACACCTACAGGATCTGCAGCTGATTTTCTGCAGCAGATTTCATTTAAATAACTGAACACAGCATCAAATCTGCTGCAGATCCTGTAGGTGTGAACGCACCCTTAAAAGGGCTGACTGACTGTCTCTTATACAACTTCTGGGTGAATGTTGGGTGAATATACCTTGTGCATTTGTATTTCCCGAATATTGGATTAACAAGATTGAAGCATAATACTTTGGTGTGTGTTTCCATTCATTGCTTGAACTATCCAGAGGTTACAAGCCCTCCATTGGACACATATGTATGAGAGATTTACAGCATTTTACATTTGTGTTGGCAAAAAATTAGCTCTCACACAGCCATATAAACAAAAAAAATAAATAAATAAATTAAGAGTCAGAATAGAGCAAATGTAAGCACACTTTTTTTGCTTTAATTTTTTTAAAGTAGTTATAGACAAGTAGCTAAAACTATTTGACTACCAAAAACACAGTTGTTGTTTTTATCCAAATGTGTCCATAGTTACATATGATCCATAGATATCTGCACATTACAGTCTATGAAGCTGCTTAATAGTTTGTAGAGAAGAGCGTGCACATTTTGAAACAATGCAATACAGGTTATAAGACTGTAAAATAAGCTATGTTTTTGTTCACTTACCTCCAAAGCACAGTTCTGAAAGATACTTGACAAGCTGGTATTTTGAGATGATCCATGCTCTGACTTCTCAGACTCCAACCCTCTTATTCCTTTACCTGGTGTAGACTCGCCTACAAAAACAACAATTTTAATTGACATAGGCCTATATTTATCAATCTGTGTGGAACAAAATCAGCCAATCACAACTCAGGTTTCATTTTACCATTCATTTTATGTTACCATTGACATATGAGAGCTGTGCTCTGATTGAATGAATAGCAGCCATAGAAAACTGACATGTCAGTTTTTTACGCCGCCGTTAGGGATCCCGGCCAGAGTGTATACTATGTGTATAAAATTTTAAAGTACCCAGGAGGTGTTCTCGAGCATAGCAAGAGCATGGCAGCTCATCGCTGCTGTGTTAAAGCCTAAAGCCTCATTCACAAGTCCACAGTGCCAACCGTAATTGCTGACCCGCAATTGTGTCTGCACTACAAATCTGCATCAGTAGTGCTTCACAATTCACGGACCACTACATAGAAGATAACGATTGGAGATGAGCGAACCGGGTTCGGGTTCGAGTCGATCCGAACCAGAACGATCTGCATTTGATTAGCGGTGGCTGCTGAACTTGGATAAAGCTCTAAGGTTGTCTGGAAAACATGGATATAGCCAATGACTATATCCATGTTTTCCACATAGCCTTAGGGCTTTATCCACGTTCAGCAGCCACCACTAATCAAATGCTGAAAGTTCGGGTTCGGATGGACTCGAGCATGCTCGAGGTTCGCTCATCTCTAATAACGATCCATGCTGCAAATGTGGGTCCGCACCAGGACCTGTGTTTTTTTTTTTCGGCACGGCTCACGGCCCCGTACACGCGTACGGTCATATGAACGTGGCCACTGAAATCTATTAGTCCTATGTTCTGTCCACAATTGCGGACAGAACCACACAATACTCAGAAGCGTCGCCTAAGATGTTTTCAACTAGTACAATGTATTGGAGCTGAATAATTATTGAAAATCTAGCTGACAGGTTCTCATAATATAGAAATATTAATAAATATTATTTAATAAACGCTACTTATCCTGCTCAGTGAATGCTAGTACAAACACTACAAATGGAGAAACTGCTCCTTTCTTTCTCTCGAAAAACAGCAAGCCCTAATACAGCTTTAGGCTGGGTTCCCACACAGTTTATTTCAGGCAGTATTTGGTCCTCATTGCAACCAAAACCAGGAGTGGATTGAAAGCACAGAAAGGCTATGTTCACACAATGTTGTAATTAAGTGGATGGCCGTCATTTAATGGCAAATATTTGCTGTTATTTTAAAACAACGGCCGTTGTATTAAAATAATGGCAGTTATTTACCATTATATGGCGGTCATCCACTCAATTTCAACATTGTGTTTTCAATCCACTCCAGGTTTTGGTTGCCATGAGGACCTGACATGAGGACCAAATACTGCCTGAAATCAGGGCCGTATTAACAACTGCTGCTGCCCTAGGCACTAAACCTGAAGACGCCCCATCTTGGGGAGCGCGGGGGAACCTGGTTTCGGCCACACGCATTTCTCTACATGTAGAAACATTCTGAATCGCGTTTTCATGATTTTTAAAGGCTTAAAACATAGATTTCCACATTGAATCAATAATTAGAGCAGTCTGCATATTGTCTGACGGAATTCTCACCACAGGATTGGTAGGTAATAGCTCCAGGCATCACAGCCACACCAGACCTGATCATACCTCCCCCCCTACCCCCCTCAAAAAGACATCAGATTTACTGGCAAGTCTTAAAGGGAGATGGGAGACTAAAAAAATAAAAACAAACAAAAAAGTTGTTTCCTTCCCCCTGCTTCCTGGTGCTGCCCCCCTGCAAGGTGCTGCCCTAGGCACTGGACCACGGGTGCCTAGTGGTAAATAGGCCCTGCCTGAAATATACTGTGTGTGAACCCAGCCTTGATATGAAGAAAATGGACAAAATCATTGAAATCTATAGATTACCAAAGCTAGTATCTCCCTTCTATCAAAAAACTAAAACCTAAGACATTACATATACATTGCATTCAAATAACAATAGTAATATGAACAGAAAGCCCATACTGTAAGTGCAGCTCTGTTTACTGGTACCCCCACTGCTGCTGCTGCCCAGGCTGGTGTTACTTTGATTCAAGCTGCTTGAAGAAAGTCTCCTAAAGCCTGGTTTGGAGGCAGAGCTGTCAGCAATATCATGGTCTTCAACGTTCAAAGGAAATTGATAATTATCTTTACTAACTTCTTCCTAAATTAAGTGATAAGAAAGGCAATTGTTATAATCACATTTATCTGGTTCACTCACAGTCTCAGCACATTAATATACAGATATAGTATCAGTCCTACTTTATGGGAATCCAGGCACTTGCGTGAAAGGTTTGTAAGCCCAATGGACTTAACTTATTTTCTCATAATAGCAATACTTCTACTATAATTCTTTCTAAGAGAAACTCACAGAAGGTTTGTACATACAAAATAGAAACTTGCTGTTATGATGTTGCAGTGCTTTTGTAGGCCAAGATTGAATTTAAACCCTTAATGGGGTACTCTGGCAAAAATCTTTTTCTTTTAAATCAGCTGGTTTCAGAAAGTTATATAGATTTGTCATTTACTTCTTCCCATAGTTATTAGCTGCTGTATGACCTGCAGGAAGTGGTGTATCCTTTTCAGTCTGACACAGTGCTCTCTGCTGACATCTCTGGCAGACACAGGAACTGTGTAGAGCAGGAGAGGTTTTCTATGGGGATTTGCTGCTGCTCTGGACAGTTCTTGTTTTGGACCGACATGTCAGCAAAGAGCACTGTGTCAAACTGAAAAAAAAACAGCATTTCCTGCATGACATACAGCAGCTGATAAGTATGGGAAGACTTGAGATTTTTGGTAAATTACAAATCTATACAACTTTCTGAAACCAGTTGATTTGAAAGAAAAATATTTTCCTCGGAGTACCCCTTTAACTCTGAAGCTACTTACTTTTCAAATTAGGGCTTTTAAATGCCATTGTTTTCCATTTACAGGACAATATCAGAACTTGCTTGACCAACTGTACTATGTAAGGATAGCCTTCATGTTTCCATAACACTGATGTGTTATCTATCATTTTCAGGTCTGTACGATTTCCAATTATGTATAGGGCCGCATTTACCATTAGGCACCCATGGTCCGGTGCCTAGGGCAGCACCTTGCAGGGGGGCAGCACCAGGGAGCAGGGGGACAGAAAAAACAATTTTTTTTGTTTTTATTTTTTTAGTTTCCCTCCTCCCATTCAGACTTGCCAGTAAATCTGGTGTCTTTTCCAGTGGGTAGGGGCTATGGTGGTATTGGTCAGGTCTGGAATCGCTAATAGGTGCGTGAAGATGGGGCGTCTTCAGGTTTAGTGCCTAGGGCAGCAGCAGCTGTTAATACAGCCCTGATTATGTAGCTTTTATTTTATTTTACTACTCTTAAAAAATTACATCTTATACAGTTATGCTTAAAAGTTTACATACACTGTCAGAATTTTTGCTTTTTTGCCTTTTTTTGGGGGGGGGGGGGTTTGGGGAGAGAGAATATAAATAAAAACTTTTTTCCACTCATGGTTAATGGTTGGGTGAAGCCATTTATTGTTAAACTACTGTGTTTTCTTTTTTTAAATCATAATGACAACCAAAGCATCCAAATGACCCTGATCAAAAGTTTACTCCCTAGCATTAATGACGGCTTGAAGTCTGTTGTGGTAGTTGTGGATGAGGCTCTTTATTTTCTCAGATGGTAAAGCTGCCCATTCTTCTTGGCAAAAAGCCTCAAGTTCCTTTAAATTCCTGGGCTGCCTTGCATTAACTGCATGCTTAACCCCTTAGGGACCCATGACGTATCCGATACGTCATGGTGCCGCGGGGGTGTTCAGAGAGGGGTCCCGCCGGGACCCCGTTCTGAACGGCGCCGCTGCCAGCTGATATGTGCAGCCGGGGGGGCGCCTCTAATAGCCGGCGTGGGTCCCGTTGCCGTGCCGGCTAATTAAGCCTCTGAATGCAGCTGTCAAACCTGACAGCTGCATTTAGAGGCTTTGCTCGCACGTCCCTGGTGTCTAGTGGGACGGATGAGAGACCAGTGCTGTGTATATACAAGTCCCCCAGGGGGACTTCCAGTTAATGTAAAAATAAAAGTAAAAATGTTTTTTTATTAATAAAAAATCCCCTCCCCTAAAAGTCCAAATCACCCCCCTTTTTATAAATATAAATAAGTAAATAAACAAATAAAATCAACATATTTAGTATCGCCACGCGCGTAATTATCCGAACTATTAACTTATCACATTCCCGACCTCGCACGGTAAACAACGTCAGCGGAAAAAAATTCCAAAGTGCTAAATTGCGCATTTTTGGTCGCAGCAAATCCAGCAAAAATGTAATAAAAAGCTATCAAAAAGTCGCATTTACGCAATCAAGGTACCGATAGAAAGTACATGTCATGGCGCAAAAAATGACATCTCACACAGCCCCATAGACCAAAGGATAAAAGAGCTATAAGACTGGGAATATAGCGATTTTAAGGAACATATATTTGTTAAAAATGGTTTGAATTTTTTGAAAGCCATCAAGATACAATAAAAGTTATACATGTTACATATCGTTGTAATCGTAACGACTTGAGGAACATGCATAACAAGTCAGTTTTACCATAGGGCGAACAGTATTAATGCAAAACTCCCCGAATTCAAAACAAATTCCTTTTTTTTTCCAATTTGACAGCGCAAATTATTTTTTTCCGGTTTCGCAGCATATTTTATGGAAAAATAATGCCTGTCATTGCAAATTACAATTGGTTTCGCAAAAATAAGGGCTCACATGGGTCTCTAGGTGAAAAAATGCAAGTGCTATGGCCTTCTAAACATAAAGTGGACCTTTGACCTTAAGGGGTTAAAGGGAACCAATTACGCCGAAATTGCCCCCATTGATAAGGAAATGTGCTGGTACATCACCCAGCACGCTTCCCAAACATCCCCCTGTACCCTCCTTTATTACCCCGCAATCTTACATTTGTGAAGTCCCGCGCCGTATGCTAATCAGCCCCAAGTAGTCATGGTGGGCTGAACTAGTCATGGTCTTGGGCGTAGTTATCCGGGTCCAGGGGGGCTTCCAGGGGCGTGATTCAAAGACCTGCGCTCTGCCAACGTACGGCGGGAGAAGACACTGACTTTGTGGAACGTAAGCGCCGCCGCCGTGGAATGCAAGCCAGAGATGACGTTGGCGGAGCGCAGATCTTTGAATCACGCCCCTCTGGGCGTGATCACGGCGCTGGAAGCCCCCCAGGACCCGGATAACTACACCCAGAACCATGACTAGTTCAGCCTACTGTGACTACTTGGGCTGATTAGCATACGGCGGGGGACTTCACAAATGTAAGTTTGCGGGGTAATAAAGGAGGGGACGGAGGGGACAGGGGGATGTTTGGGAAGCGTGCTGGGTGATGTACCAGCACGTTTCCTTATCAATGGGGGCAATTTCGGCGTGATTGGTTCCCTTTAAGATCTCCCAGGAGCGGCTTAATGATATTGAATCAAGAGACTGAGATGGCCACTCTGGAACCTTCACTTTGTTCTGATATCCAAGGATTTGATAATGCCAGTCAGCAGTCTTCAAACTGTGATTAACAAATGGAAAATCAGAGGCTCTGTAAAAAACAAACCACAGTGAGGTATACCAACAAAAATTTCAGCCACAACTGCCAGAAAAACTGTTTGGGGTGCAAAGAAAAACCACCCACAAACAACATCAGCTGAAATACAGGACTCTCTGAAAAATAGCAGTGTGGCCATTTTAAGATGCACAATAAGGGTGGGTTCACACTGAGGAATTCTCGTGGATAAACTGCGGAATGCGGAATCAGCCGGCCCATAGAATGGTGTCTATGGAGCCAGCGGAAAGGCGTGAGGCTGTGTGAGCGGACAGCCTACGGAATTCCGCTGCGTTTATTCGCGAGAATTCCTCAGTGTGAACCCATCCTAAGGAAGCAATTGAAGAAAAAAAAAAATGGGTGGATGGTTGAGTCACCAGAAGTAAGCAATTACTGCACAAATGCCACAAAGTATCTTGCCTACAGTACAGAGACATGCCTCAAAACTTCGGGAACAAGGTCATTTGGAGTGATGAGACCAAAATCGAACTTTTTGACCACAACATAAACATTACATTTGGAGAGGTGTCAACAAGGCCTATGATGAAATGAACACCATTCCTATTGTAAGGTATGGGGGTGTATTGATGATGTTTAGGGGATGTGTGAGCTACAAAGGTATAGGAAACTTAGTCAAAGTTGAAGAAAAGATTAGAGTAGCACATTATCAGAATATACTGGAGGCAAAATTACACTCGTCAGGCTGGAGGCTACGCATGGGACGTACTTAAAGTTCCAACATGACAATGATCCAAAACACAAGGCCAAGTTGACCTGTCATTGGTTATAGCAGAGCAAAAAGAAGGTTCTGGAGTGGCCATCTCAGTCTCCTGACCCCAGTGTTGGACCAAGAATAATAAGCAGCTTTACCATCTGAGAAAGTAAAGAGCCTCACAACTACCACAAAAGACTTTAAGCCCTCATTGATGTTAGAGGGGGCAATACATAGCATTAAGAACTTTGGTATGTAAACTTTTGATCAGGGTCATTTGGATGTTTTTGATTGTCATTATGATTTAGAAAGAGAAAACAGTAGTTTGACAATAAATGGCTTCACCCAACCACTAACCATGAGTGGGAAAAAAACATTTGTTATCAATCATACTCTCTGAAAAAAGGGATAAGAAAGCAAAAATCTGCAGGGGTATGTAAACATTTGAGCACACCTGTAGATTATTTTTTACTGTATCACTCTTCGTCAGTGCCATATTATTAATGTTTTTTTTTTCTAGGTTTTCCCTTTATTGGTTCTCTAGCATAGTTCTATAATCTATCTGCCAAATGACCACGGATTATGTTTGCAAACTCCTGCTGGGTCCTTTTCTTTCACTGTGTCTTTAATTATTAAGCAACTAGCATGTCATTTTTCATGTTAAAATTTCAATAAACAGTTTGAAACAATAAATTAAAATTGCCCTGTTCTGATGCCATATGACGTCAGAGTTCATGCCAATTACGCCATGTTTTATTCCTTTATAAACCTCAAAGGCAAACCAACCATGTGTTATTTCAGTTGCTTTGACCTTCTGTTGTGCAGAGAAGATGAGAAGAGTGCCTGAGATGTATATGATTCAGCTAAGATGGCAGCCAGCCGCTCACTTTCAAGATCACTCAGGGTTTAAATAAATTCCAAACCCACAGGCCGAAGCCCGGGGTACAAAACCCCTTTAACTGATAACACCCCCCTTAAAAAATAACTTTTATTTCACAATTAAGATGTACGTGTGAACTAATTTAAAATCACAGTATCCAGTATTTCACACACTAGACTATGCTAGGTGATATCACGGGATATATCTATCCTCCTAACTATCTCAATTACTATCACAGTCTGCAGTACTGCGTAGCTAAATCACTCAGAAATACTGGATTACTGCTTATTAAAATCACAAAATATGCCCCCTCTCTACATGTTTCGTTGCCACAGCAACGTCATCAGGAGAAAAATTAGGCAACACTTGCTGTTAGTACTGGCAGATATTTATACCTAAGTGCAAATAAGTGACATCATGGTCACGCCCCAAACACTCTTCATGCTGTGCCAATGATATCATACTTTATTGGAAATAGACTTGCCCCCTTCTCATAGATTGGTAACCAACACAAACACAATAACGCCCACCTACTCACCCTCCTATCACTCTATTCGTAGCACTTTGCGTCTCTCACTGATGACACAATACGTCATCAGTATCGCGGCATCACGTGATCATTGCCGATCACATGACCGCTCCACAAAGGAACCATTTCCGGGTTAGCGGCATCATGTGATGGTTGTACCTCACCGCGCATGTCATCGCACTTAGAAAATATTCATTGAATACCCTAGTGCGCATGACTTTTGACTTAGTCTGAAAACAGTTGATAAGCCATAAGTGCGCATGTCACAGTACATCAATATAGAATATGACTAACACACACTTACTTTTACTGGTTCAAAAAAGTGGAGCACTACTAGATGTCAACCCTGATTCAGCTATATGTGAATTTATATTGCACCAATAGAGTAATCTACATTATAATTTTTTCAAAGGTAAACAGGTAGGTATCAAAAGGTATTTCAGGTGAGTATCGGAATAAATACCATAGGCAAATCTAAACTAGGGTCATGTATCTTAATCACAACTAGAGTACGGAATGTTAATACAAATGGGTCCATAACGTAAATAGCATCTGGCCACACAATTGTTTTTGGAGATGAGGCTTTGAGTTGTTTTACATCACATATTTTGCTTTGGGCACGGTATATTGACGACATCCTCATCCTTTGGGATGGGGATGCGTCCCTATTACAGGAATTTGTTGACACATTAAACACGAATCACATTGGTATGCTTTTTACATATGAGTTTGGTGGTCGCACTATTAATTTTTTGGATTTACAGATATTTATTGATGATGACCTCCAGATCCAGACTGGCATTTATCGCAAACCAACATCGACTAATTCCCTCCTTCAGTGGCAGAGTTGGCATCCGAATACCCTGCGACGTAGTATTCCGGTTGGCCAATATCTTAGGGCCCGCCGGAATTGTTCTGAGGAATCCAAATTCCAGTTGGAGTGTAAGAACTTGTATAAAAGATTTAGAAATAGGGGTTACCCTAGTAAACATCTACGCAGGGCTTACCATAGAGCATGTGAGAGTGACAGAACTCATCTCTTACATAACACGCGATCGGCTACGAATAACAAAGTGATAAGATGCATAGGGAATTATGATGGACACACAGACCAGGTAATGGCAATTCTGAGACGCCATTGGCATTTATTAGAGGCAGATACTGATTTGGCTCCGGTAATTAGTAAGCATCCGAGTGTAACATTCAGAAGAGGTCCTAACCTTAAGGATATGCTGGTACACAGCCATCTGCAGACATCTTTGGTTCCTCGGACCTGGCTGACGAAGGACACAAAGGTTTTTTTTCCATGTGGCCATTGTGGCCTATGCAAATATATGACTAAAATCAGAGTTTTCAAAAATCCAGTAGATCAGAAAACCTATGATATAAGACAATTCCTTAATTGTAGTAGCAAGAATGTAATTTATGTCGCACAATGCACATGTCCACTTTTGTATGTGGGCAAGACGACCCAGGAGCTACGGCGTAGAGTATCCAAACATATCAGTACTATTAGGACTGAATCAGAAATGCCCCTAGCTAGACACATCCGTCACCGACATGGTGGCAGGATTGAGGACATTAAATTCTGGGGTCTCTGTCAACTTAAATTAGGACAGAGAAAAGGTGATATAGACAGATTGTTGCTTAAGGAGGAGGCGAGATGGATTTTTCGCCTCCATAGTCAAGTACCTCTTGGATTAAATGAGGGCTTTTCATATGCTGCATTTCTTTAAGGATGGTATTGATTTAATATTTTGACATAATAATATATAATAGTGAACGATAGTTAGATATTGTACTGGCCAGATGCTATTTACGTTATGGACCCATTTGTATTAACATTCCGTACTCTAGTTGTGATTCAGATACATGACCCTAGTTTAGATTTGCCTATGGTATTTATTCCGATACTCACCTGAGATACCTTTTGATACCTACCTGTTTACCTTTGAAAAAATTATAATGTAGATTACTCTATTGGTGCAATATAAATTCACATATAGCTGAATCAGGGTTGACATCTAGTAGTGCTCCACTTTTTTGAACCAGTAAAAGTAAGTGTGTGTTAGTCATATTCTATATTGATGTACTGTGACATGCGCACTTATGGCTTATCAACTGTTTTCAGACTAAGTCAAAAGTCATGCGCACTAGGGTATTCAATGAATATTTTCTAAGTGCGATGACATGCGCGGTGAGGTACAACCATCACATGATGCCGCTAACCCGGAAGTGGTTCCTTTGTGGAGCGGTCATGTGATCGGCAATGATCACGTGATGCCGCGATACTGATGACGTATTGTGTCATCAGTGAGAAGTGCTACGAATAGAGTGATAGGAGGGTGAGTAGGTGGGCGTTATTGTGTTTGTGTTGGTTACCAATCTATGAGAAGGGGGCAAGTCTATTTCCAATAAAGTATGATATCATTGGCACAGCATGAAGAGAGTTTGGGGCGTGACCATGATGTCACTTATTTGCACTTAGGTATAAATATCGGCCAGTACTAACAGCAAGTGTTGCCTAATTTTTCTCCTGATGACGTTGCTGTGGCAACGAAACATGTAGAGAGGGGGCATATTTTGTGATTTTAATAAGCAGTAATCCAGTATTTCTGAGTGATTTAGCTACGCAGTACTGCAGACTGTGATAGTAATTGAGATAGTTAGGAGGATAGATATATCCCGTGATATCACCTAGCATAGTCTAGTGTGTGAAATACTGGATACTGTGATTTTAAATTAGTTCACACGTACATCTTAATTGTGAAATAAAAGTTATTTTTTAAGGGGGGTGTTATCAGTTAAAGGGGTTTTGTACCCCAGGCTTCGGCCTGTGGGTTTGGAATTTATTTAGTTAAGTGATCCCTGACCCACCTATGTGAGGGTTTAAGTGGTTGTGCACTCAGGGTTTAAACACTCAGATCCGACCCATCAAAACTGACGTCTCTCTGACATGTCAAAAGTTTTTGGAAACAGTGAAACTTTAACCTCTTAAGGAAGGAGCCAATTTCCGTTTTTCCGTTTTCTTTTTTTTCCTCCTTGTGTTTTTAAACATAGCCATAGCACTTGCATTTTTTCACCTAGAAACCTACATGAGCCCTTATTTTTTGCGTCACTAATTGTACTTTGCAATGGCAGACTTAATTTTTGCATAAAATATGCTGCGAAACCAGAAAAAAATTATATGCGTGGTGAAATTGGAAAAAACGCAATTCTTTTTTTCTTTTTTTTCCCATTTTTACGCAGTTTGTCCTATGGAAAAACTGACATGTTGTACATGTTCCTCAAGTTGGTACAATTAAACGATATGCAACTTGCATAACTTTTATTATTTGATGGCTTTTAAAAAAAATAAAAGCCTTCTACAAAAAAAAAAATTCCTTAAAATTGCTCTATTCCCATGCTTATAACGCTTTTATCCTTTGGTCTATGGGGCTGATTGAGGTGCCAATTTTTTGCACCATGATGTGTTCTTTATATCGGTACCTTGATTGCGTATATGCAACTTTTTGATCCGGGCAGCCCATAGGATATGGCAGCGGTCTGCTGCCGCTGCTCCTATTACACAGAGCGGCAGCAGCAGATCGCTGCTATATAAGTTGTTTGGATTTCAACATGTTGAAAGAAACAACTTCAACGATCAGCCGATATGAACGATGTCGGCTGATCGTTGCCTCCTATTCAACGGGACGATTATTGGCAATAACGTCCGATAATCGTTCCGTGGAATAGGGCTTTAAATGGTTAAAAATCAATCTTGTGGCACTACACCAAGTCACGTAGTATCCCGGACCTTAGCTAAAAACATAAGTTTAACCCTGGTTGCAGCTATGATAATCAATAACACATCAATCACCTCATCATCAGAGTAGCTGTATGCAGATGCCACTGCCCCCCACACTTTGCTGGCTACATTGGCTGCTTGCTTCATACTAGACTTTAGCACATCCATTTTTGGTCCAGTCAAAAGGTTGTCAAACTTAAGTCCAGGAAGGGAGTTTACCACTGAACCCAGTGAACCATGCTGAGTGTTACGGACAAGTGCTGTCAGTGAGAGAGAGCGCTCCTTTTGGTTTTTTAGGTGATGTTTTGGAGTTGTAGTAAATGTTTTGGACCTGGATACAGAGTTTTTCTGATTTTCACACTGGACATCCGGGGGAGGTATGGAGTCAGTAGGCAGACTAGATCTCCTTTCAATTGTGCCTTGGCTATGATTGCCACTTTCCTTGGCTGAATCCTTGCTTCTAAGTTCCATACTAGAGGATTTACTTCCAAGGGGGCTTTTCAGATTCATATAGCTTTCGATTTCATCAGCTAGGTTACGTGCTACCACAGGGGAGATCGTTTTTTCTTCAGGTGGAGGAGGATCATCTTCCACAGATTCTGATGCCAGCAGAGATAATGGATCATGCCCTTTTTCCACTCCTTCCCTTTCTACTGCTTTGGGAAGACCACAAGAACTGTGTCTCTTGTTTGCTTCATCTGTGCCCTTCTCAGAAGCAGTCAGTTGATTGTTTTCAGTGTTGCTCACGCACTCGGATGATTCTAATGTAGCTTCCTCTTTTACAGTAGCTAAGGGGTCAAAAATGTCCTGACCCAAGACATTATCGGTAGTCTGCACGGCAAGGCATCCTGGATCACAAGTCCGACTCTCAGCTTTCTGACAAGAAGCTGGGCTGTCAGTGCCATCGAAACTGAATTTATTGCTAGTCTGTGGATGGGGCGGTGTCTTTGATAATGCTGCAGTAAGTATCTTGGCATCGGCTCCCATCTTCATAGCAATTTCGTTAGTAGACATTTCAAGGCTACCTTTCTTCAGCATCATGCCTGCACGACTGTCTGTACTAAAGCTGCAGCTTCTCTCAGAAAACATCTTCTGTCTCTTTTGGGCCTTATCTCCTGACTTCTTAGCTTGAGCATCAGAAATAAACACAGAGTCATCTCCAGAATCCTGAACGGTAGGCAGTGAAATCTGTACGCTACCTGCAACAAGTGAGTAAACATTTTTAAAAACATTCATCCACTTTTAGGTATTGTTTTATCAGTAGTGTCATGTAGGTTGTTTCCTAACAGCTTTACATGCTCAGGACAACAACTAACAGCAAGGTTTTTATAGTTTTTCTAGTTTCATAATTTAATGTATTGGAAGAGCGAGACCTAATATGAAACATCAAAAGTGACGAACATAAACATTTAACAGCAGAAGATTCAGGCATTCAGCTCAATGCCGGGCTTTTTTTTCCCCAAGACAACCCTTTTAAGCAAATTGAAAGGGTTGTCCACTAGAGAAAAAAACAACACACCTTTATATACCCAATTAAAAACTTCTGAGTTAATAGAGGTGGTCAGCTGTTCAGGACCCTCAACTCTTGGGCAGAGTAGAGACCAGCTACAAAGAAAATCACCTGTCCTGTACATTGTTATACAGACAATACATATACAAATATACACCTATTACGGGAAATGCGTATAAAGTGCTTTTCTCCCTGCACTTACTACTCCATCAAGGATTCAATTCCTGGATAAAATGGTGATGTCACGACTCGACTCCCAGAGCTGCATGGGCTGTGGCTGCTGGAGAGGATGATGCCAGGGGGACACTGAGGGACACAGGGCACTGAGCATCCCTCTGCCATCATCCTCTCTAGCAGCCCGCACAGCTCTGGGAGTCGGGTTCGGGTCATGACATCACCATGTTATCCAGGAAGTGAAGCCTTGATGCAGTAGTAAGTGCAGGGAAAAAAGCCCTTTACGTGCATTTCCCGTAATAAGTGTATATTGGAGATTTGTATAACTTTTGGGAGGCAATACAATACTTTCATAAAAATGTTCGCCGGACTGCTCCTTTAAAATGTTTAAAGTGTGGTGCTCATTCCCTCCAGTGGTGGCACTGCAGGGAAACTGAGCATTGCTAACTAATGGAACAACCTGTGATCAGATTTCGTGACCCATCTTACAAGAGGGAATTGTCCAAAGTGGAGAACTCCTTTAGTAACGCTTACAATATGTTGATCCACAACATTATAACTTACCACTACTACTTTTTCTCCCAGTAACATCAAAGATTCCAGAGGGCACTTTAACAATGCTACTTCCATATGGAGGAGATTCTGGTGAACTTCTAACCTCTGGGATATTTGTCGATGGATTTTCATTTTGGCCATCAGAATTAACTGCTATGCATATAAAGGAAATGTAAGTCAATTCACTAGCAATCCTGTCTGTAACTGCATGAAATTGCTAATAGTATATTATATCATTGTTATCTAAGACAACATTGTATGGCTACATGGTTGCTTTATGTGTTTTTATACCAAACTGTCACAGAATATATACTGTTGAATCCGTTTGATATTACATTGGATGTGTCGTTCATTGGATGAGTGTTTCAATCAAAGCAAAAATATAGCAAATTCCACTGGAAGAGTATGCAAATAATCCTCTTTAAGGGGGCGTTCACACCTACAGGATCTGCAGCAGATTTGATGCTGTGTTCAGTTATTTAAATGAAATCTGCTGCAGAAAATCAGCTGCAGATCCTGTAGGTGTGAACGCACCATAAAAGAACAATCATCTGGTCTGTGTAAACACGTATACCAAAAGTTCCTTTACATTTTTTATCATTTGCATATACTGTGCTTTTTTTAAGTTCTTGTTCTTTGTGAGAAAAATCCAAATACAATATGTACAGTTTTGGCCAAACATAACATAACATTTTAGGTAGGTTTCGGTCTACAGTAAAAGGCTTACCAATTACATCAGCAGATTGTGTGCTTCCGTTTTGCACAGGATGACGCTTTAACTGCAAAGAAGAATCTGTTTCAGTCTTAGCTTTCGGCTCTTCATTAATTAAAGTGCTTTTTTGGGGAAGTTCATCTTTGGGTCCTGGTGCCTCACTGACCTGATCACCTGCAAGACACAGCCATTATAGGGATAGTAGGATTATAATATAATGTAAATATTAACAAGCTATTTTTCTACTCCAGCACAAATCATGACACCTTAAAAGGGGTACTCCAGAGAGTAATTATATATTGTTTTTTATACATGGTAATATAATTTAAAATATATATCATTTTTAATTTATACATAATTTTACATTGAGTGGTAACAATAAGGAGTCAACAATGGCCTCTCTGCTGCCACTAGCAGGGTAAGAGTGTTAAAAGATGATAAAAGGGTGTAGAGCAGGTAACAGGGACGCAGACAAGTGAACAGGCAACGTCCCAGTTTTAATGTAGTGAAAAAACTGTTAAATTGAAGATAAAGATTGGTGAGTGCCTTAGCCTTTAAAGGGAATCTGTCAGCTCCTGAGCCCTACCTAAGGTGATTTTGACAGTGATCAGGTCTTTATGCATAATATGATGCTAGGAAATATACTGTTAATATGGTGATATAATAGATTCAAATATAGGTGCCGATAGCATTTTTATGCATTAGAGAATTGTTAATAACTTACTGATCATGTCATTTCTTGTTTTTAGCAGCCGCAAAAGAACTCTCGCGAGGCTTTCCAGGCATAAATGTGGTGGTGGGTGTTGTTTCACACATGCTTGAGAAAGAAGCGGTTGCTTCGAAACGTCGCAGGCGTGAACTCTTTATCTGTTCCGTGAGTGTTACAGTGTCCTAATATGGACTTTGATCAGCTCGGCTGGGCGGTGGACATTTTTGCTACAATTGACTATTTGCTATGTTCCTCTCATCAAGCACTACTTTTCATGTGATCACTAAGTGGTAAAGTTTTTGTAACTCTGTGTTGCTCAAGAAGAATAAATTAAGAAGCTGCAGATGGTTGGTGTGTATGTTATTGAAATTCTACCTAAGATGCTGACAGTGTGCTGTAGCTGACAGTCCCCTAGTGAGCATGGTGCCTTTTTGGTAATTTTCCATGCAGCGGATTATGTACAATATCACGTCTCCTACTGTAATGAAGAGTCAAAGAGGAGTTGCCACACCTCACTACTTCTTCCTCCTGCCCTTTACAGATTAGATGAAAAAAAAATATCATACCATGTGCAGGAGAATCAAACATCTCAAACATGTCCGGCGCCATCTTGGAAGAGCTGCACATGTGCAGTAGCATCAAGAAGCTGCCACTAGAGGCATCTAATCTGTAATTGCTTTCACATGTGGTATAGGTATATATACTATGCCCCTCACTCTACTGCCCACATCCCTGAGGAAGCCGCTAGACGGCGGAACGCGTGGGGTGATTCCTTATCCCATCTGACTCTCATTCTGTTGGACTGTATATGGTGATCTTTTCCAATTTTCTTTTTTCTCCTATGCTCCATTATTTGTGGTTATATTTTGTTTTACCGGGTCTCTGTCTAGGTAGAGATGTAGGATTTTTGTTATTGTACAAACGGTCCAGAGTCAAGAGTGGTAGATTAGTCCTGGCTGGAACACCAGCAGGACTTATGGTGACATTTTAGTGTTTTTAATGTAGAGCAGTATTTGGGGTGTTGTCTCCCTCATTTTACTACTCCTGTACATTCATATATTTATGTGGTATTTTTGTATCTATGTTAGTATTATAATAAAGATTTTTGTGATGTGCTACCATTTTTTTGTGCATATGCTTTTTTTCTTTTGAGGATGATGCACTCGTTATATGCATTGGTTTAGCACTCCATGATTATTAGTGGTGCCCACTAGCTTTATTTATTTATATTATATATATATATATATATATATATATATATATATATATATATATATATATGCACACATTTATTTATTATTTTCGTATCATTTTTAAGGCTATTATCACACACAGTATTTTGGCTAGTATTTTGCAACCAAAACCAGGAGTGGATTGAGAACACAGAAATGCTATGTTCTCATGCAGTTGAAATTGAGCGAATGGCCGTAATTTAACGGCAAATAATGACCTGACCCACATGACCTGGAATGGGCAATCACTAGAAGAAAGGAGGGAATGGCCTGTCATAACCAAAGAATGCCCCAAACCGTGACAATTTTGGCTCCATGTGACAACCCAAGATGGCACCTGTAAACAGAGCAGGTCATGACCTAATAAAAAATAATAATAAAACTACAACACTTCTAGCAGGCCAAAGAAAGTGGGGTAAGGCCATGAAATCACTGATTAGAGTATATTGATAAGTTATATAACTTTGGATGTCCTGATGAACTCTGAAAAATGTATTTTTGTTTTTTTTGTTTTTTTTTTTATTGGACTTCTACCTTAAGCTTAATGGCTGCAAGTGAAGCCCCTCACCCATTCATTGCTCTGCCAGAAAAAGAGACAAGGAAAATAACCATATCCTTTAAGTAAGCTCAATTCCCTTAAGTACATGTCAGCCTAAGAAAGTAATATGGTTGATGCTGTGGGGATGTAATGGTCAAATATCTGACCAATTTATCTGATTTTTTTAAGCCAAGGCCAGGAATGGATCTGCAAAGAGGATAGTCTGTTCCTAGCTTTGTCTTCAAAAGTGCCACTGCGGATGAGCGGACTGCACACGTCTCCACACACTGGACGCACTGCCGGCACACCACCAGACACTGATACAATACTTACTACATTAGGGATTATAAGGACAATAGATCGGTGACAGCCACTGCTATACTGTATATTAATGGTCCTAATCCTACCCAACATGGTTTTGTGAGCACTTTTACATGAAGAGTAACTGTGCCTGAGACTACAATAAGTGGACACACCTATTACTTATGCTACCCTACGTCGTTTCTTGTGCCTACCCCCTTTTTGCCCCTGATTATGTCACACTAATCAGCTGACTAAAACGCGTTTGGTATAGGTGACGGCACACTTGGGTCATATCAGACTATATGCTATTCTTGCTATTACTTCGAGTTTTGTTGATGAACTAACTGACATGTGTCCGTGAGACTAATTTGTGTTTTGTTGTTGGACCGACATGGGTCATTGTACATATATGGACCCACAGGGGTCCCAGCTTTCATAAATAAGTGGACTTTGGACAAACCAACTTAGGTCCTTTTTTTGCATCACAAGTGCATTGTACACCGTTATTACAGATACTAGTCCTGACTGGGTTTAGCTTTGACTTGTCATAAATACGGACAGACTTGCAGACAGCTGACATCTATAACTGTCCTATCGTAGATTTGTATTTATGTATAGGAGACTTTGTGCCAACTGGCAGTAATTGTTTAACTGTCGGTGGCTTATTTTGCACAATAAACTTTATTGAATACGCATAGCCCTACCTCTGTGTTTATTTTGATCTTATTGCAAGGATCTATTTGTATAACCATTGTGTTGGTTACACACACTGAATATTTGTAATAATGTGTCTTTCCAATTTTGTAATGCCTGACATGAAGCATGAATACAGAGGACTTTTATTAACTAGCAATTGGTGAGTGCCGTACCCTGTTACTCTTTCCACATACAGTTGGACACTTTTCCTAATGTTTTTATGACATACACCCAGTATCCTTTTACAGTACAAACAAAGAATTAAAAAAATTATAAATAAATACCTCACACAAAGATCATGCTGTTATACATGCCAGATCAATAGATTATAATATTAAGAGCATCTGATATGCAGATTATATGGTGAATTTTGAGGGCTGGGATAAGGTTAGTTGCTCCAGGAGAATACCTGTACTAGAGTGCTTATCAGTAGAATCAAGCCTGATTAGATCCCGCACGAAGACAGTGTGTTCCCCAGTGTTAGCATCATTAGAATTATCCACCATATCCACATCACTCCTATGTGTAGCACTCTGAGAAGCTGAAAAGACAACAAGGGTTAGAAAAAAACATCCATGCAAAAGCAGCATTTTATTAATAATAGAAGCAGGAATTTAATAAGTGATCACATTATAGAGAAGAGATAAAAACTCAAACTTTAAGTTTTGCAAGCTAAAAAAGTATTTACAGTTAGTGAATGATCACCAGTTGATGGACACAATAAATGAGATTTTTTTCTGTTCATTATCTTGTCCATATTTTGATACTGCCAGGGTAGCTGAAGACTGATTACTACAGGAAGAACTACAGGTTCCATTTTTTTTCCAGGGCCTGCATCCCTTAAAGGGGTTGTCCGGCGATAAAAAATTATTCACAGAATAACACACATTACAAAGTTATACAACTTTGTAATGTATGTTATGTCTGTGAATGGCCCCCTTCCCCGTGTTTCCCCCCACCCACGCTAGACCCGGAAGTGTGGTGCATTATACTCACCGCATGTCGTGTCGTCCACGGTCTCCGATCGTCAGCAGTCACGTCTTCTTCGTGAGTCCGGCGGATCTTCCCGAGTGCCGGCCGCCCTCTGCAGCGTCATCCGAAGCTCAGCCGCGATTGGCTGAGCATAACTGTGCTCAGCCAATCGCGGCTGAGCGGCTGATGACGCGGCCACGTCATCAGCTGCTCAGCCGCGATTGGCTGAGCACAGTTATGCTCAGCCAATCGCGGCTGAGCTTCGGATGACGCTGCAGAGGGCGGCCAGCACTCGGAAAAGATCCGCTGGCCTCCCGAAGAAGACGTCACTGCTGAGGATCGGAGACCGTGGTCGGCACGTGACAGGTAATGTATAGCGCACCACACTTCCGGGTACACGGGTGGGGGTGGTGGGACACGGGGAAGGGGGCCATTCACAGACATAACATACATTACAAAGTTGTATAACTTTGTAATGTGTGTTATTCTGTGAATAATTTTTTATCGCCGGACAACCCCTTTAAAAGGAAGTGCAGTAATTTATCATGGTCTTGACACATGACACAGTTCTTCTACTGCAAAACTGTTCTGCTGTTTACTGGACAATGCACAACCTGCTGCCCAGCATGTGCAACACTATCCCACCTGAGACAACAAGGGATGGGGAAAGTTAGAGACTGGGATGAGTAAACACAAGAGACATATGCTGTTTAGATCATGTGGTTATCACTAGTGTTGAACAGACCTGTCAAACTGTTCAGGTTCGGCCACGTTATCCAAAACCCTAAGCTCAGCATCTGATTCCCATGGCTGCAGAAGTTGGATGCCGCCCTAGCTGTATCTATGTTTTCCAGGACTCCCTAGGGAGAAGTATCCGACTTCTGCAGCTTCAGTGAATCAAACATTGAGTGTTTGGATACAGAGAATGTTGCCAAACTTGGACAGTTTGACGGGTCTACTCAACGCTAGTTATCACTCAAGCAGGAGATAAACACCAGTAGCATTTGCACAAAATTTTTAATAGTGTAAAAATGTCAAATGTAAAAATTAGGGTTTCTATAACAAGATATATTGACAAAATCAACATTACTTGTTTTCTGGGTTAAGTGACACTACTTTATTGCCATACATTATGTAGAGAACACATTGATGCAGATTCACTACTGTAAATTTCAGTATTCTAGTGTAATTTGTATCAAATAACTAGCTTACATGATTTGCACCATATTTATTATCACTTTTAGATACTTCAGCACATTATTGACAAGGGGCACAGGTTACCAGAAAAGAAGCATGGCTCAAAAATACCATACATGGCTCAAAACATGCATCAAACTTGAAGTATAAAATTTTAGAGAAAAGTAAGCCAACCATTGGTCTAAACCAGTGCTTCTCAAACGGTGAGGCGGGCCTCACTAGTGAGGAGCCCCCTAGTTGTTGGAGAGGCCCAGCTGGGGAGCCAGTTTTCACAAAAGTAACTAAGATCTGCACAGTCCTGTTGCCGTTTGCAAAAATTTCCATTTTAGCAACATTATTAATTTATTTTATACTTGCTTTATTAGCATATAGAGCTTGGGAGATAGGTTAAAGGTAGTCCTAGCATTATTTTCAGATTTTAAATGGACTGTCACCACAGATGGTGAGACCCCGGCATCCTCTTGGTCAGTCTGGTGAGGCTCCAGTAGAAGAAGTTTGAGAAGCACTGGTCTAAACTTAGACTACACATTGTAAAGAGTTTTGCATTCTTTGCTACACAGTATTGGGCCACTATGATAGAAAAAAATATAGTTGTGCTAAAAAAAAATATATGTGCAAATGTATTACCACATATCTTAAGCCTGTTAGTGATGGGCTGCTTTAGATAAGCATCTAATCCATTCATATGTATGAGGGACATATGACTCTGTGACAGAATTATGTCACCACAAATAAAAATGAAAATGGCTGCTGTAGCTATCTACTCTCTACAAAAGGAAGAGAAGGTTAGGAGACGGATAGGCCTATACCTGGATGGTACAGAAAGAAAATGCAGCACAAAATGACAAAACCCAGCTATTTTTTGTACTTTTACCAAAAAACAAACAAATCAAAATTACAATTTTTTGTTAATCTCACCACCTAAAAAAATATAGATAAAAGCTATCAAAATATCACATGTACCCAAAAGGTGTATCACTGAAAGCGTCAGCTTATGCCGCAAAAAAAAAAAAAAAAAAAAACTCACATAACTCCAAATAAAAATATTACTGTTCTTACAGTATGTAAGACACAAACTGTTTTTATAGTATAAATGCCATAAAGTATAACAAAAGCTATATAAAATGGATATCACTGTAATCATACCGGCCTATCAAATAAAGAAAACATGGCATATGTAACATACAGTATAGTAGACGGCGTACAAAAAATGGTGAAAAAAAGCTGCTAAATTGTGTTTTTTATTCATACCACCTCATAAAAAAATGTTTATAAAAAATTATCAGAGTGTCACATGTCCCCCAGAATGGTACAGATGGAAACGTCAACTTGTCTTACACAAATATTTTGGCACTGCAAGGCCTCTGATATGGTAGAATAGCTGAAAAAAACAAACAAACTGAGATAAAAAAAAAAAGGCCCCAAAATTCACCAGGTCTTGTTTGAGGTCTGAGGTTAAGTCAAGTAACGCACTGCGGCCACATATCGGGGATTTCTAGTAGAAATGTTGGAATAAGGGGAATCAATAGTGAGTGGTATTTCTCAGTTAGTATTTGCCGTATTAGAGGAAAAAATGGATTAAAATAGAATATCTTCCAAAAAAAAAGAAGACATTTTTAAATTTCCCCTCCAACTTTCTTAAATTTCTGCAAAACACCTAAAGGGTTAATAAAACTTATGAAATGTTACTTTGAATACTTTGAGGGGTGCAGTTTTTACAGTGGAGGGGTTTATGGGGATAACAAAGGCTCCACCAATCCACTTCAGAACTGAACTGGTCCCTAATAAAATCAGAATTTGAAATTTTCATGAAAATGTGAAAAATCTTTGCAAAGTCCTCTAACATCCTAAAAAGTAAAAGGACGTTCACCAAGTGACATAGAATAGACGTTGTAGATGTTGCAGTAATTTGTTCATATGGCATGACTATCTTTCGTAGGAAATGAGAATTTTGAATATAAAGAAATGGAAATTTTTGCGCAAATGTGTTTTTTTTTTTACAAAATAAATACTCTGTATATCAACCAAAGTATACCACAAACATAAAGAGGAATATATATAATGAAAAAAAAAACACTCAGAGTTATCACTACATAAAGAGAGACAGGTCAGATTTGAAAAAGAGGGGCCTTAAGTCCAAAACAGGCTGCAGAGGCAAGGCAGGTTAAAGAATAAAAAAATGTAAAAAAATAAAAAAAAAAGGTAGACACAGCAAGAAGAAACAGAAATATACAAGAATGAATATGTACACTTCACACAGTCATTACCTGGTTCTGACAAAGCTTTAGGGACCAGTTTTGCCTTCACTGGTTTCCGAAACTGAGCCATACCCCGTACCACATTCCGGACCTTTGTCCAAAGGTAATTCCCACTGCGTTTACTGCTTGGCCATGGGCTCACCAGTACGACCTTTAACAACAATGTGCACAGTTACACCAGCTTTACCAGAACAATTAAAAATCTACATAATTTAAAGGTATTTAACACATTTTAATAAATGTGGAACATTTAGTCATCACATCTTGTCAAAGTTTAAATACATAAATAAAAATATTAGGTAGTATTAGTGCATATTTGTTAGTTTTAACACAAACATCTGAGAAACAGCTGTGTAGACTAAAGTGACCTGCCAAAATAGCTGAAAACTGTTTATTTTTAGGTTTAAGTTCTATTTTGTTTGGTGTAAAGTTGGAGTAAATGAAAAAAAATATACACTCAGTAGCAGAGCAATTACAACTACATTGATACATTTTTTTTTATTAGGCCACAACAATTTTACATACCTTATTATAATAACCATATGTGATTGCATTGGGCTGAATTTTAGCATTTTTCATTTCAAATAAGACCTTTACAGCCAAAGCAGGGTTCTCCCAAAGTCCGCATAGCTGCATTACAACTCTGTAACATACCTAATGGAAATTTTTATATGGTGTAAATATAAAAATAGCAAAAACTTTGAGACTTATGAGAACCACATTTACATAACAGTAAATTCTGGAGTCTACTACGCAGCTAAAACTGTGTAAGATCCTGAATAGATACTAAATGACATTCAAGGGCATATTTATTACATCTACTAGGAAAGCTCAATTAGCCCTTTATACTTTTTTTTTAACATATGACAAAATACAAAAAAATTTAAAACATTGATGTCTTGACAATATCACATACTTGGCTCTGTGGCTTTCTTGAACATTTTGGAACAGACATGTTCTTTTCAAACTAAGAAATATACCACAGAGGTACTCCATTTTTCTGATGTATACTTAGCTCAAGTCTAAATTAATAAAACTATTGTACTTGGACACTGGCAAAACCCAATGCTATGCAATGTTACATTTCCACAACTAATTATCCCAATCAAAATGAGAACCACTCATGTGCAGATGCAGCTGTCAACGGAAGTTTGGGTTGCCATGGAAAGGTCCCTGGCAGCTGTGAATTCTGTGCATGAGCCCTATTCTTTTTAAAGGGAATGTGCCATCTATATATAATATTTTTATGTTACATTTTTTTTTTGAGAATTTTTGGTGAAGTTTTTTCTTATTTTTCATTTTACTATCTCTACTATAAAATACTAAAATCTTGTAGTTTTTATTCTCACCACTTGGTGTCTGTAGTGATAAAAGGAGGCTGCTGTAAAGTAATCCGTACAGCATTGCAGCTTCATGTGACACCAGTAGAAGCAGAAAGCTTCTTCTCTTGAGCCTGCTTTTTGAAATACCCAGTGGTCTGAGCAGGATGGGGGACATGTGCTTCTAGCCAAAGGCCAGACAGACTTTCAACTTGGCAGCAAGCAATTGTTCAACTAGAGGTTACTACCCTCACCCTGCACAGATTTTGTTCTGTCTTAAGATAGAACAGCTGATCATGGCAGCTGCCAAGTCCTTCCACTGATGCGCTGCTGACAAGCAGCTGGGCAGTCTCCTCACATAGGGATTGCAGGGGTTGGTTGGCCTGAACTGAGGCAAGCAATCATGATGTCTCTGTCAATGAAGAATTGGCTGATGATACCTCTAGCAGACAGGGGCTCTGTGCACAACCTCTATCAGGGGAATATGACTGGGAGTGCTGTTAGGAGCTGGGACATACTATACACAGGGGTCTCTAATGACATCATCATCATCATCATCATCATCACTATGCCCATACTTTGGAAAAAGTACTGTATAAAATGTTAAAATGCTGTTCAAATTAGATTCACCTAGCTTGCACAACATGATTCTTATGCTGCTCAGTGTCAGGAACTTCTGTGACTGTGTGAGGCAAGAAGCATGGGGACAGAACAGACAGTGCTAGTAATAGTTTACACTTTCTTCTCCAAAGTCTTCTCTATGTAGTTCAGTAGGGGTCAGAAGCCATCAGCAGAGGTCAGGGAGAATGAACTGTGCACCAACTCAATGAGGTGTAATGCAAGGAACCTGTAACTTCTGGCAAACTCCTCCAAGATAAAAACTGATATGTAAATCCTGTTTCACAGCCACTCCATACATAATCCCTGCAGTAAAAGGCCAGCCCTGCCTGGGGGTGAAAGTAAAATGACATCTGCAGAATATTTATTTTGCAATATAGTCCTATTACAAAATACTTTTCTGCTCACTGAATGGAGTCCCATTGCAGTGGCACTTAAAGGAGTATTCCACTGGATATTACATAAATGTACAGTTATTGAAGGTCCATATTTAGGACCAGCACAAAGCTTCTGATCCAGCCCTCCAATCTGGGTACAGACACTCAAGGTAGTCCTTGTGAACAAGAAGGAATAAATAATGTGTAAAATAGCCCCCTAAGCTGATTTTAGTTTTCCGACTACCTCCAGTGCCTCTTATCCCTACAAAGAATTTGCCACTCTGTGTACCCTTTCCCCTTATTTTCCTATTGAGCACCTTACTCCCCCTGCCCCCACCACTGCCACAAAGCTGAAGCCACATTGTGTCTCTCTGCGTCTCTCTGCTCCTCCCCCTCTAGGGCTCCTTTTCCACTACACTTTTCCAGCCACTAGCTATCTCTAATCCTCTGACTGACCCCATGCACCTTACAGTTTTCTGCCTCCATTTTGTCAAAAAGCTTGCTTGCCACTTTTTGGTCCCAAGCCCCCTCCACTATTTAGGGGGGTTTAGGGGCCCAAGCAGTAGATGTAGGTGGTCCAGAATTTTCTGAATGCGGCTCTGTGTGCGCAGAGCAGACATCATGATTCTTACGCTGCATTTGTAGGCTGGGTTCATTGTGAACACAGAGTAGCTATTGATGAAATGGAGCCTGGCTGCACTCTTCAGGCATTTCTGGATTCCTCCCCCCGCTCAGTTAGATGTATTTACATGGGACTGTTCATTGGAGGAAGGTAAAGGATGTTTTTTACATGGGAGTGTTTGTTAGAGAGGATTGAGAGAAGTGATGCTACCTACATAGGACTGTATATTGGCGCAGGCTGCATGTTGAAGGGTCTGAGGAGAAAGGAGTGATGTTAGGGTAAAAGATTTCTTGGCCATAGGGGCTGCAAACAAGCACCGATCCGCAAGATTGGTGACTTGTTTGCAGTGCCTTTGCATAGCATGTGAAATCGAGCAGATGGGCTGCATAAATGAGCTGCTGTTTCCTGGGCCTTACAATGAGACATTAAAGGGAACCTGTCACCCCCCGTACCGGGGTGACAGGCTCCCGACCCCCCGTTAGAGACCCCTATACTTACCTCATCCCGCCGGGTCCCGCTTCTGGATTCGGTCGGGTCCCGGAGATCTCAGCCGCTGCAGCCCGGCGCGCGCGCTGAGAGATGAGTCCAACACCCATAGAGAATGACAGGAGAGTCCAGCGCTCCGTCATTCTCTATGAGCGTTGGACTCATCTGTCAGCGCGCGCGCCGGGCTGCAGCGGCTGAGATCTCCGGGACCCGACCGAATCCAGAAGCGGGACCCGGCGGGATGAGGTAAGTATAGGGGTCTCTAACGGGGGGTCGGGAGCCTGTCACCCCGGCACAGGGGGTGACAGGTTCCCTTTAAGATTGGCACTCCAATAACAATAATAAGTAGGGGCATTAACAGTAGGTAGTAGCGTGCCATGTGGGTAAGGATTAAGATTTGTCTCGTCTTTCCCAAATGGCACAATACCACACATTAAAGGGGAATATTTGCCTTAGGTGCAGGAAATCCTAGGCAGGCCTGTGCACCCAGCCACTGGCTCTAACTGTTAGTGCTCAAGGTTAAATGATGCAGCACTGTTACTGACAAAGTGACAAGCCATAGGCGCCCTGCCCTACCAATAACTTTTGTGGCAGATGATAAAGACACCCCAACCAGATATCGTTCAGGGCCTAGTGCCCATACAGCTTACAACACACTACCTGTTGATAAAATCCCCCAGTTGTGTTTTGAGGAGTGAGGGGGCTCTCTAGTACAGATGTGCACCTGTTTTCAAATGTGCACAAAATTACCTGGATTTATCAAGTAGCCTGAAACTCACATTGTAAGATACTTCCCCACAGCAACCAATCACTGCTTAGGTTTCATTTTACAACAGTTCACTAAAATATTAAACCCAAGCAGTGATTGGTTGCTGTGAATCAAGAAAAAAACCCTGTTGATAAATTCCCCCCATAGTGTGTATAGTGTTGCCAACCTTATCGTGGTACAACAGAGATGTCATTAACCACCTTCATTAATGAGATTCTGTATCTTTCTGTATCTCCCCATCTTATTCGAGTTGACTGATGCTTATTGACTTTTACTTTATATCCCCTCATTGGCAGGTTTATAAATATTGTCGGGTAATATAAAAATAAGTAATCACCTCATCGAGGGGATCCACCTCTGTATTCCTCATTTTTACCAATGCTTCATAGGACTTTTGCAGTGCTCGAGATTTTGAGTGAGACACCTTGACGTAAACTGGCAGACAGATGAACCACAGACTGAAACACTGGCTGAACAAGCATTTGGGCCAATTGTTAGCATTGGTGCTGTACTTCCTGGCCAGTTTATGAGCAGCTTTAATTTCCTATAACGAAAAAGAACATTTTGTGCAAGAGGTTTATAAAAGACCGCAAGTAAACTTAGATGAATGCAAAGCTGTAAAATGGGCAATGGTTAAAATGCATGTACTTTATACATTTCAGTGTGAACTTACCTGTTTGGTCCTTTTAGCAATAAAGGTAGGGCTACTTGCCACTCGACTGACCTTCGGATTTCCATTAAATGATAGATACTGTTCACGTGTCCGATCAAAAAGAGCATAATCAAGCCTTGGAAAGCTTTTGTAGCTAAATGCCAAAAAAAAAATTAAAATCACGTTACAAATATTAGTAAGTTTAATTCACTTTATATTAATGACTATAAAGTGTACCCGGCGCTGCCCGGGTTTAAAGTGTCAGTGTGTTAATTAGATTTGTTCCAAGGTCGCCCAGGAGGCAACTCTATGCCCTTGTTTTTTTGTTTAAGGGGAAATCGCCAGGAGCCCTATATATCCCTTTATACGCTATATACCCGGATAGTTCTGCACTGTTTATGTAAATTGTAGGTTAGAAATAAACTAAAAACTTTAAACATCCTAAATACCTAATAGCCAAACTGAGATGTCATTATGTGATCAGACTGTATACAGAGCCTGGTTATATACAACATTGGCAGTTTTATATACAGAGCCTGGTTATATACAACATTGTCCGTGTTATATACAGCCTGGTTATATGCAACATTGGCAGTGTTATACAGTATACAGCCTGGTATATAATATTAACAGTGTTATACTGAGCCTGGTTATATACAACATTGGCAGTGTTATTTACAGCCTGGTTATATACAAAATTGGCATTGATATATACAGCCTGGTTATATACAACATTAGCAGTGTTATATACAGCCTGGTTATGTACAACATTGGTAGTGTTATGCTGAGCCTGGTTATATACAACATTGACAGTGTTAGTGGGGTTCTGTATACATGTAGTATATAGTTAGTGGAGATCCTGTATACCTATAGTATATACTTCTGGGGTCCTGTATCCCTGTAGTGTGTAGTTTGCCCCCCCCCCCCGCGCCGCCTGCAGGCCGTGTGAGTGTGTGTGTTTATGTGTGTGCAGAAAACCTTCAGCTTATAAAAATATGTGCATACACAATCCTGCATCATCATAATCTGGCCCTCTTAGGCACTTCCTTTCATCCTTGGTGAGGACAACACAGAAAAGGTTTCAAAGTTTCTAATACTGTATACACCCCCCCCCCACCTTGCAGGTAACCCCGGTACTGTATACACCCCCCCCCCATTTGCAGGTACTCCTATACTGTACACACTCCCTCCCATACTGTATACACTCCCCCGCAGGTAGCCCCCATACTGTATACACCCCTGTGGGTAGCCCCCATACTGTATACACTGTATATACACTGCACACTGTTAGGGTGCCTTCACACCTACCGGATCCGCAGCGGATTTCACGCTGCGAATTTGCAGCAAAATCCCCTGTCATTCAACCCTATTACACTACATACTCGCAGCGAGATTGACATCCCACTGCGAGTAACTAAATTAACCCCCTTGGCGGCCGGAGCGTAAATTACACTGACAGAGGCACCCATCATCCCGCCAGCACAGATCGCTGTTAGATCGTGCAGGCTCCCCTCCAGTGTGTTCAGTGCTGTGCTGCTGCTGCCGGGCATGGCTCTCTCCTTACGGCTCTGGACGCTGCACACACCGCTCCAGCTTGCTTCAGGGGGGACGTCCAGAGCCGTGAGGAGAGAGCTGTGCCCAGCAGCAGCACAGCGCTGAACACACTGGAGGGGAGCCTGCACGATCTAACAGCGGTCTGTGCGGGCGGGATGATGGGTGCCTCTGTCAGTGTAAGTTATGCGCTCCGGCCGCCTAGGGGGTTAATTTACATACTCGCAGCGGGATGTCAATCCTGCTGCGAGTATGTAGTGTCATAGGGTTGAATGACACTGGATCCTAAGCGGATTTCGCTGCGAATTCGCAGCCTGAAATCCGGTAGGTGTGAAGGCACCCTTACTGTAATTATTTCTGTCGATGTTGTGAGGCAGCTGGCCCTAGCAACCACAGCTCCCTGTGAAAATGAAAGTAGTAATCTATTAGTTGCTAAGGCATCCAACTGCCGTTTCTGCTGCAGTGCTAATTATATCACCTTTGTGTGCAGTGTGGAGATTTTACCATTCATTTCTATGGGGCGGTCTTCCCCCTTCCCCTCCCCTCCTGTACATCTGGCGGGGATGGGACCTTTGCTCTAACCTGCCCAGACACCCAATGTATCTGTGGGCCAAATTTGGGGTCAAACGGTTCAGGCATTTGGAAGTCTATACGGGACAGACGGACAGACAGACTTTCATTTAATGATATAGATAATAACCACTCCTATATCTAAAATATATTAGACATACATAAATACCAAAATAAAGCAGGAAAGCATACAACTTAAAGGGGTATTCGGAATCAACTTTTGCACAAGATGGGGGATAAAGTGTGAGATAAAGGGGGTCTGACCACTGAGACCAATTGCAACCTCCAGCACAGGGTCCTGACTTCTTTGTTTTGAATAGGGTAGAGAGTTGGTGCAGACCCAGAATAGCTCTTTAACCCCTTCAGGACCAGTCCAGATTGAGTGCATTGAGGACCAGAGCCCATTTTTTTTTAAATCTGACCAGTCTAACTTTATGTGGTTATAGCTCTGTGATGCTATAACTTATCCAATCGTTTCTGAGACCGTTTTCTTGTGACATATTGTACTTTACGTTAGTGGTAAAATTTGGCCAATATCTGTACAATTTTGTGTGAAAAATGCCAACATTTCATGAAAAAGTTAAAAAATTAGCATTTTTCTAATTTTTTTTATTTCTGCTTAGGGCTGAGCCTCATGAGCTTCTGTAGCTATGACACAGGAGGCGTCAGGGCAGCCCTGTTATCATAGCAACCATCGGGCTTCCGCACAGCCCCGATGGTAAGCAGAGGGGAATCCTCTCTCTCCAGTACTATAGGTGCTGCAATCGCACTGATCGCAACATCTATAGGGTAAATTGTCAGCATTGGAGCTCTGACAGCTTTTGCATATCGAGCCTATTAGATGGCACAATAATTGCTTGGCCACTGCTGCATGAACATCAGCCGCTGCCTACTCATCTTTCAACATGTTTTCCTGCACTCACTATAGCGTACGTTGTCATTTGTTACCTGATCACCTGCTTATTTAAATGTGCACCAATCAGCACAATAAATTTTAATTTTAGAATGTTTGCCATTGTCTTTTGTACTGTATCATTCTTATAACAATAACCATAATACATAAAATACATTAGGCTAGGTGTTAAAATTTCCTCCCGCTTTGCTTACGTATATTTTGGAGCTGGATCCGGCCCATCCTCTGGCAGAGGCTCGGGTGGCATTATAAATACTGTGTGCTCACTTTTCTGAGACTCATCTAGCTCTATCAAACGGGTGTCCTCTGGGAATTCCTGGTCTCCCTGTCAGGCAGAAAGTTATGCCAATGAACAGTGTAAAAAGGACCAACATAGGAAAAATCTCTTTCACCTCAAATTGATGCCAAAGTGGTGATATTGACACATACCTTTTCCCCCTTTTCATTGCCCTTGTCAGGAAAAAGCTAAAAAAACAAAAAACAAAAACAGAATTATGTTTTCTAAAGTTGTAACAATATTTTCCATATGGAAGTTCAACAACTATGCAAAATAACTTGCTTCACAAGCTGCATTATTATCTAAAGCTACATTTAACAAGTTCTTGCGCTCGCTGTTTGCTCAGTATAGTGTGTGTTCTGGTAGTTTACATTCCCTGAATTGTAGTTTCTATTTCTGAAGTATATTATAAAAATGTTGCACAGAGAACTGCATTGTAGCAACTCAGCTAAACTTTTAATACTGTGTCTTTTTGACAAGCTACTACTAATTCTAAAAACTACCATCATAACTTTGACTGCAGCTATGTAAGCCAGACAAGAAACGCATTGTAATAAAGAGTTATTCAATCTTTATTTAAGAATTTGCAATCTTTTGAGATTTGTCATGCTTTCAAATATACAAGAAAGTAACCAACAAGTTATAAAAACAAGATGGATTATATAAGTACAATATATTTATCCAAACACAATACCCAAAATATAAAAAGTTAAAGAATCTTTGCCTTAGATTAGTACAAAGCATAAATTATAAAATTATAATCTTATCATGAAGCAGCAAAGGAGATAGCACCAGTCCAAAAACATGCCACACTTATATTGTGGTTATAAGTAGTAGCAGACCAGTCAGACCACTGCTTTTAGAGCAGAGTGGTGATCAGTAACCTAGACAATGAGCTGTCTATGTTAGTGAAAGAGCAGCCATATCATCGGAAAGAAATAAAGCCCCTATTACACAGGTCAACGTGTTTTTATTCTAATCTGCTTCTATTTTCTGGCTTTAATTCTATTTATTTCACTTTGTGTACATTGTTATAGGGGCTGCCATATTGCCATGGCTGTTCTTAACAGCATTAAAGCCCTTTTACACAGGCTGATGCTAATGAGCAACCAAGCATCGACCTGTCAGGTCAGCGCTCACTTGCTCCTCATTCCCAGCTTGCTGCCGGCACGGTTACACCCGCTGATAGCAAGCAGGTAAGAGTGTGTGTGTGGAAAAGGTGTGTGTGTGTGTGTGTGTGGGGGGGGGGCATGGGAAGCAGCAGGTGGAGCTAGGCGGTCTCCAGCTGCCGTTCCTGTTACACAGAGCAACAGCCGACAGACCGTCGCTAGCAGAATTGTTGTTTTTCAACATGTTGAAAGACAACGATCAGCTGACCTATTAAACCATTAAAAAGGTTTTAATAACAGAGAAAGTACAAAGCATGACTAAAAAAGGATATCAAGGTACCCATAGCCGTTACATTTACGTGGCTCTGTCATTATACCATGCTGCCATGTGGCTAATAAAGAATTCAGCAGAATAATAGCGATGAGCTTATAGCAGCCTGTCTATTGGCGATGATAGATGCATTCTTTAGACTTAACAATTTCTTAACACCTATACATAATTTTGTTAATATTGACACATTTTTATACCTTTTCAATGCAGTCATCGAAAAAAGCCAGGCTAGTGTCTTTGTCACTGACAAAGCTGCATTCTTCAATGAAACGAATGAAGGTCTGTGTTGTCATTAGTGGTGTGTAAAACTTCATGTAAGCACGATCTCTGCTTCGCAAAAACCCTGTGATTGACATACAATTAACAACCTAAATACAAGTCCTGAAGAAGTGCATGTACGTAAACAATGTCTATAAAACACCTGACATAAGAACGCAAACAAACATTCAACCCAACTTATAAAACTACATATTTAAAAGAATATATGAATATATCTCATACACATATACATGCTATTTACCTTGGCGGTCAAAAAGAGATTCTGCAGCGGTGGCTTTCTTTGATGGTGCCTCTGTGATGGGCTTCAAGTAAGTCCTGTAGCCTTTTAGTATTAATGCCATGAAGCGGAGAAATGCCTCTTGAATTTCTAATTCAAGCGCGCGCATTTTCTTTTGCCAGGAAAAATCTGCTTCAATGGGAGTCATTTCTATAGCACTCTCCTGAGTTTGTCTGTGGACTGGGGGGAAAAAAAACATGCTTCTATACATACACTGCCACATCAAATGTTTAGGGCTGGGAACATGAAGCGTAAGTTGCTCTTTGCTTTGCTGCAAGAAGAAAGGATACCAAATACGATGCCTGATATATTTGAATGTGTATCTATATATGTGCAAATCATCTATCACTGAACCCAACAAGCCTGCATGAAATCACAAAAGCAAATGCCATAAAATACCCACGTACCTGTCAAAAGCTGGGGATGGAGCTTTTTCAGAGTACTGAGAAGGTTCTTAACAGGTTTCTTTGGAAGTTGTTTCCAGCTTAAGTTTCTCTTATCCTCTGACCTGCAAAAAAACACACAAAGAAAAACATTTACCTACAGGTTCTCTAGGGTTTTTAAGGTTTCTAGTAAGAATATCTAATAGTAAATATTATAGGAGGAGCAAAATTTTAGGAGCAAATGACATTTTATTCAACTTAAAGCATCTTTTATGGTTGGACATAATGGCAACAATGAAGCACTTACATGTAGATCGTACTTGTGTCTAAGTCAACGCAGACTACATCCTGGGGAGGATCAGACAGATCAAAGTATCGGGAATCTACTCCAACAATGAAAGGGAATGGAGCATTGAGCACTCCTGACAGAGACAGTGGGCACAGAGGGACATAAGGGCACTGCCACTGGAAAGGGAAAATCATCTGCAAACAATGTCAAACAGATAATTACAAACAATGTTAAAAATATAGTTTCTATGAATACAAAACACTGACCAAATGTGGTAGAAAACAGCATGCATGTATTATATGGGTTAAAAATTCACAAACTCCCTATAAAGTACAATTTAATAGCAAACTGTGTAACAGTCAGAAAGAGTTATTGGAGACTACAAATTACTTTCTATGCGGACGACCAGAGAGAGTTTTCAGGGTCCTGTACAGATCACACAGGGTCCCAGAAAAATGAAATATAGTCGTCTTCACCTGGTGCCCAAAGAAGCAGCTCATCCTGGCCCAGGTAAAGAGAAATACAGGACATGTAGTATCACACTGTGTTGTAGGCAGATCTGGGGGACCCCGGAAGTGAGGAAGAAGAGGCCGGCGGGATTTTTGAATGGCGATCAACTTAGGAGGTATGGTGAGTATGGGATCTGTGTCTGTTAGTGTTTTTTTTTTTTTTTTTTTTACTTACGCCGGAGTTGTCCTTTAAGTTACGATTCTCCAGTTAAGTTACGAATATCTAAGTTACGAATCTACCTTTGTACAGTACGTTGAAAATATTGTAACCTGGGACCACTGTAAGTTGGGGGATCATTGTATTCGAGTCTGGAAATTTTCACACCAAGGCAGATTTTAACCGCTTAATGGCGGAATGCCGTACATTTACACCATCTTGTCGCTAAGGGAGTTCAGAAGAGGATCGCGCCGCGACTCCACCCTGAACCGCTGTGATCCTGTCTGCTATCTGCAGACCCCCATGATACAATCGCAGAGGGGGATCCCTTCATCTTATTCCCCCGGGACTCAGCATCAGAATGACGCTGATCCCGGCTCGGAATTCTATTGATTTGGTCTGCAGCAGGCCAAACCAATAGACCACCGATCTCTTTGACTTCTAATTACTGTATAAGTAAAAAAAAAAAAAAAAACAATAAAAAAAACGTCCCCTAATAAAAGTCCCCCTTTTCCTACTTTATAAATAAAAAATAAATAAATAAATATGTTTGGTATCGTTGCATGCGTAATGGCCCAAACTATTAAATTATCACATTCTTGATCTTGCACGGTAAACTACATAAGTGCAAAAACCCGGCAAAGTGCAAAATTGTGCATTTTTAGTTGCATCAAGTCCAGAAAAATTGTAATAAAAAGTGATCAGAAAGTTGCATATAGGCAATCAAGGTACTGATAGAAAGTACAGATCATGGCACCAAAAATGACACCTCTTACAGCCCCATAGACCAAAGGATAAAAGCGTTATAAGCCTGGTAATAGAGCGATTTTAAGGAACGTTTGCGTTCTGTAACAGGTTTTATTTTTTTAAAAGCCATCAAATAATATAAAAGTTATGCAATTTACATATCATTTTAATTATACCGACTTGAGGAACATATATAACATGTTTTTCTATAGGACTGATGGCGTAAAAACGAAGCCCCCTCCCCCCCCCCCCCCCCCCCCCCCCCCCCCCCCCCAAAAAAAAGTGTTTTTCTTCAATTTTACCACACAATTTTTTTCTGGTTTCGCAGCATATGTTATGCAAAAATTAAGTCTGCCATTGAAAAGTACAATTAGTGACACGAAAAATAATGGCTCATGGGGGTCTGTAGGTGAAAAAATACAAGTACTAAGGCCTTTTAAACATGGAGGAAAAAACACAAAAACAAAAATTGGCTCAGTCACTAAAGGGTTAAAGATTGCTGGCCAGTTTCAAAACACAGAATATGGGCAGAAGAAAGATTGTAAGGAATAGTATACTTACAGCTACGACAGCCTCAGCTACTCCAGTGAGAACTGCTGGCCTAAGGGAGTGCAAAAGTATCTTGCTTTCTAAAAGTACAAAATGCAGCAACGTAGCACAGTTTTCTGGTCCCAAGCTGATCAGTAATGTACTGAAGTTTGCACCACTACGGAAAAGAAAAAAAAAACATGCATTTAGAGCCCCATCTTTTAGGGTTAATTGTGCCCCAACAATAAGCTTTTTTTCTTCCTATCCATAACACATTAAGACCCAGATTTATTAAAATGTGTAAAATAAATAAAGGTGTTCACTGCCCATTACACCCAATCACAGATCTGCTTTCATTTTACCAGAAATGAAAGCTGTGATTGGTTCCCTTGGGCAGTTTACACCAGTTTCTATTTTAAACAGACTGATAAATCTGGGCCTTAGACTTAGTTTTTATGAGCATTGGAATCTCTGTAGGAGCATTTAATCAAAATTTCATAAAAAATGTTGTCATCATACAGGACAAAATATGTACTCACCATGACAGAAACCAATCAAACCCATTATAAACAGCAGGGTCCCTCAGGCATTATCTATATCAATCATGTAAAAGATCCAGTGCAGCTGTTATTTTTGCTGTTCTATTGTATTGTATCTCTGTAAGAGTTTTGAATTGTATCTCTGTATATTATGTCTATCTATTACACTGCATGTCTGTGGTTGAAAAAAATATTTTTATTTCTAAACCTTAACTTTCAAAACCACAATCCTTAAATTCAACATCAGTTGAATAACTTAATTTACCCAGCCCATATGGAGACTGAACCTAAAGAAGGAGTAAGGATTTGTCAGGAGACATAACATTTTGGGTCCACATCATATAATCACTTGATTGCGGCAATAAACAGTGCACGCACATCAACCGTGTACTGATGTAAAATACAACTGATAAGCCACTTATGCAAATGCCATCTAGCACCCCTAGTGGTAAGGATGGATAAAGCTGTGCAGATATAATATATACAGACATCTGGTAATGATGAATATACATATTTCTTTAACCAATACTGCTCAAAACCCTTCCAAAACAATAATACACACTTCCTCCTGATATATCAGCACAAAACAGCGCATTAAAATGCGCTTGGCACCAGGAGTAAATATATTCATTATAACTAGAGATGAGCGAATTTCGAGTAAGTTCAGTCTGTCCGAACCAAAGTTTGCAGCATTTAAATACCGGTGACTGCAGAAGTAGGGAGTCTATAGCTGTATCCATGTTTTTCAGGCAGCCTTAGGGCTGTATCCAAGTTCTGCAGCCACCGCTAATCAAATGCCGCACCCTTGGGTTCAGATGGACCCAAGCTTACTAAAGGTTTGCTCATCTTTAATTATAAAGACATAGCAATGGTGACGGGCAAAACAGGTGAGAAAGTGCACTTTTTTTAATTTAATGATTTTTAGTGAATCAGTCATCTGATGTTTTGTACAACTGGAATATCTGAGTGTCTGGACGTCAGAGTAAAGAAAATATGTTTTATATTTTATTGTATTAATCCCCTGCTTCCTGATGTTTCATTGTCATGTATAAGCACTTGAAAGAATAATTACATTTATTATTGTACTTTGTCAGTAGGGCACCATGCATGTTCACTTGCACTCTATCACATGTTTTGCACTTCACTATTCCTATGAGTTTCAATGAACACATTTACTACTGGCACTAAGTGCCAGTACTGTTTTATACTGATATATCGGTGTGTGTGTGTGTGTAGCGTGGGGGGAGTATGTTTTATTCTTTTGGGGGGGGTTTATTTAGAAGCATGGCCTAAACAAATGCTACGTACTTTCATAATTCCAGGTATCGATATATGTTATATCTACACAGCTTTACCAGCTATCATATGATGAGGATGTGGAGCGTAATGCGTCACTTACTGCCACCCGGCACTTCATTACTCCATCTATAGGTTCGGTCTTAGAATGTACGAGGTAAGTTAGATCATTAACTGGAGGCAGGTAGGGATTGTGACCTATGCAGTAGCTGATTGGATATATTATAGAGGATACAAATACATGCAAGCAGTAACCAGCCTCCAGGATGAAGCATGGCCAAACACACTTTGCGGCGTGAGGTCCAGTGTATGGTATATTTATTTACTCAACTATCCTCTACTGTTAAGTATTGTACTCTTCATTTCCCACTGTTGGTGGCTAGAGAGATATCTATTCTATTATTTTGTGTGAGATTATTAATTTATGAATGTCATTACCTTATGGTTTGTACACAGGGTATTGCATATATTGTGCTTCAATGTTCATTTTTACGTTATAAATGGCCTCTTCTCTGTTTTTGCATTTCTCTGCCTTTTATGTGGTTTTAGAAATTGAAGTTTAGATAGAGATGATATGTTTTTTAATTTGCTTTCCCTATGCACATTATTGGTGGTTATGAATACTTTCTTTTACACAGGACACTAATTTATTGTGACAAGCCCTGTAATAGCATTGTATATCTATATTTGCCTCTCTATTGTACACTTGTATATATTTTTCTGTCCGTCTAAATAATCTTATCCATCTTAATTAGTGCAGATGTTGGACCTAAAAACATATTATGTTTGTCCAGGCAAGATGCTCAAGGAAGGGGGTAAAGGAGCGGTAAGGCAGCGCTGCAGAGGAATGGGGAGAGGTAAGCTTGTTTATTATGTTTCTTCCTGTCCCTGCCTGCTTGAAAATCATAATTTTTACCAGACTTCTCTTTAATTTACCCCTTCCCAGTGCAAATATCTAAAAAGTGCCCTGACTGGACAACTAAACTAGCAATTTAATAACCACTCACCTCAAAGGCAAAGGGGTTGACACAGGCTGTGAGAGAACCAGAGCATCATGTGCAGAGAGCTGTGCAAAGAAAGAAAGTAATAAAGTATTAAGTGACAAACCAGCTATAAAAGAAAGAAGTTTCAGCAATGCATTCTCGGACATGCAGTGTCCATGCACAAAAAAATAACTAACATTTGAAGACCTGTAAATGCTACAGTGCAAATGAGGTTACATAAACCTTAACAATGCAAATGAGAGTTTAAAGCGCCAATAGGACCGTGAATACCCACGTATCATTCAGGAGTAAGCCCTCTCTACGACACAGATTTGAGCAGGTGGTATTTAGATTTGGTACACAGCCTTCCAAAACCTCAAATGAAGCTCTGCATTGTATAGGGCAAATCTGAAACTTTGTTTTAGAGGAGGCTATAAGCTTGGTGATGAGTGAGGCTTGGTTTCTAGGAGTAATCTAGTCTAATACATTGTAGGAACGGAGGCACTTATTTTGAACTGCTACTAAGGTTTGTCTATAACTATTACCAGGTTATCAAACAGTGCCAAAGAGATGTCCAACATTTTGGCCATGTAATTTTAAGGGAATCTGTCAGCTCCAATTCAGGTTACAAACTGCTAACACTGATAGACAGCTGTTAGGTCATGGAGACATATCTGTCTGTGCCTCTAAAATGTAGAAGAATGCTTTTTTTCCTCTGGTCTAAAGTTAAAAGGGCTTTTCTAAGTTCCTGAAGAGATGAAAGCTGGAATGCCTCTTCGCACTTGCATCCTTGATTGACAGTCAGCTGGAAGCTGAGTCGTGTTTCCAGATCTCCTTTCTGTGCTCTGCAGCTTCCAGCTGAATGTCAGTAAAGCAAAGATAGGGATAAGAAGGAGCCAGTGAGGAGATGATCCAGACCATTTCACCTCGGGGGATGAGAATGTCTCCTTGACTGTTTGCATCAGAGAAAAAAAGTATTTTTAATGTTACAGAAGCACAAATAAATATATGATAGGTACCGTGTGTCCTAACAGACTCTTAGTTACAGTGTAAAAAAAAAAAGTTATTAAAATCCCATAATAAAAGTTTAAATCACCCCCCCCCTTTCCCCATTTTATAAATAATAAATAAATAAAAATATTTGGCATCACATCACCCAGACTATCACATTCACATCACTATCACATTCCTGACCTCGCATGGTAAACGGCGTAAGCACAAGAAAATGCCAAAGCACAAAACTGCTGTTTTTAGTCACATTGTAATAAGAAATGATCAAAAAGTTGCATATAAGCAATCAAGCTACAGCTAGAAAGTACAGATCATGGCACAAAACAATTAGAACTCACGCGGCCCCTTACACCAAAAATTAAAAAAGTTTTATAAAGATAGTAAAAGAGCAATTTAAAAAAAAAAAAGGTTTTAATTTTTTAAAAGCTGTGAAATAAAATGAAAGTTATACATGTTAACTATTGTTGTATTTGTACTGACTTGGGGAATATAGATAACATGTCAGTTTTACCATCAGGCGGAACAGTGTAAACACAGAACCCCCCCCCCCCCCCGAAATTAGTTTTTTTTTCAATATCAATGTGCAAATAATTGTTTTGCAGCATATTTTAGCGCAAAAGTTGGCTCGGTCCTTAAGGGGTTAACAAACAATGTACCTGTCTGCTGAACGTTGCTTAAAGAGTTAACTGTCGTTAAAAAAATTTTTTTTTCCAGAAATCAATAGTCCAGGCGATTTTAAGAAACTTTGTATTTGGGTTTATTAGGCAAATATGCCATTATCTGCATGTAAAAAGCCTTTTCCAAGGTCCCCCCTCCTCTCCTTTCTGTCATCCACTGCTCAGAATCAGGAAATCTCGACTGTTTTACATCAGTCGAATCCTGTCTGTGCTATGGAGAGGGGAGGGGGGATTAGTCGGCAGCAGAGAGCAGAGAACAAAGGATTACACCACAGGGAGCTGCTGAAAGCCCCTATTCAGAGGTCAGAGAGGTCAGTGCTGCTGTCAGAGGAAAGAGCCTGGTGATGTAGCTGTAAATTAATTCTGTTGTCCTGTTTTGGTGCCTCATTTCTCCCATCTCCATAGAGAACAATGAAAACAGGGGGGGAGAGCTTCAAACTGCTTTTTCATGATAAAAATGCATTTTTCCGCTAATAAAGCCAATTACAAAATTTAATGACAGTAACACTTTAAGATTTCCATGCTTGTCTCTTAAAGACGACTATGAACATTTAATCCAAAGCCTAGACAATGAACACAACATTAAGCTATTATAAAATGTGTTGTACAAGTAGCATTACTATCACCTTGTTATTACAACAGCAGAAAAAGACTTACCTGAACAAGGATTCGCGGCCTCTGAGGAGATGGGAACGGAATATTGTGCATGAAGTGAGATATGTGTCTAACAAAACAAAAGTACATTAAACCACATATTAATACAATAACTTGGACAGATAAAGTGGAAGTGTTGTCTATCACCACCAGATGCCAGTTGATATTTTTGTAATGTAGGTTTAGGTTTCAACACACTATACCCAATATAATCCATGATGCATTACAAGTGTTGAGCTATAGAATTTATAGCTATATTCCACAGTTTTTTCAGCAGTAATCTCAGTCTCAATTAAATGGCCCATAAAACGGCTAGAAAATGCACCAGCCTTTTTTGTGCAATTTTGGGACAAAAAAAAAAAGAAATGTGTGAAAATAGCATTTAAAAGCCACTTAAATGCTATTTATCCATACCAGCTGGGGTTTTGATAGACAAAGGGCAAATAACCTGGAACACAATGCCATTCTGTGCAACCCTGAAAACATAGGTTTGCTTTGTCTGTTTCTTGATACTTCAAGTAAGAAACAACTGTCTTTTGACACATAGATTTGAGTTACGCTTACACTAATGGTAAGTATTGTAGGGCTGTATAAGCGCTTATTTAGGCAACCTAAAAGGTGTAGTCCAGTTTCTGTTCTACCTTGCATATGGACAACAGTTTTACCCTGCCTGTTCCTTTAAAGAGGTAAATGTTCCATGCCACAAAAGAGAAGACAAGCTGATGAAATGGCAACACGTTTGTGGGAGTTAGGAATGCTCAATGGTTTCTGTAACTCCCATAAACTACAATGAAAACAGCCCCCATGCATGTGCAGCCACTTTGTATCTTATTTCTAAAGCTCAGAGCAGTGGACCCCATTCTCCTGATCTGTGGGAGTCAAAGAAGTGAAACAAAGACTAAATTAGACATTTGGGCATTTGCTAGTTATATACCAAAAATGTCTGAAATGGGGAATACTGCCCTTGAGAGTATTACAACTGACAGACAATGTGGCCCTCAGACCAGGAAAGGTTGTGCACCCCTGTGATATATACAATGTATGATGGCATAAGGAAACAACAGAAACAAGGACCAGACTGACTAGTATCCAATACAATGACAAAAAAACAAACAAAATGAGACATACTTTTCAATGGGAAGCGTGTGTGGGCCAGATACAGAGAGCTTGTAGATGAACATTAAGAATTTGCGGAACGTCTCAAAAAAAGGCCAGTGGGAGAGCAGGCAGATACATTTGTTGGTGTTGATAATTTTAGAAGTCATAACTTTTTTCTCCACTGCTGTAATCAGCCCTAGCTGGATCATCTGTTTCTCAGACAGCATTTCTCGGGGATAAGGTTCATAGAACTGAATAGCAGCACCATATACCTAATGTAAAAGAGCAAGTTATTTAGAAAACAAAAAAACATTGATTTGGCCGAGTTTCTAACACAGATAACACATAACAGTAAACACATAAAAGTGCAATAGTGATCGAAACCTTTTTACATTAAATAAATATCAAAAGTACAAAGAAAGATGTAGAAAGCTGTACTAACAATCATCTTTACTAATGTGCTTACAAGCGTAATGAGTAGAGATAAGTGAACCTCGAGCAAGCTTTAGTCGATCCGAACCCCAACTTTCGGCATTTGATTAGCAGTGGCTGCTGAAGTTGGATAAAGCCCTAAGGCTATGTGGAAATCATGGATATAGTCATTGGCTGTATCCATGTTTTCCAGACAACCTTAGAGCTTTATCCAAGTTCAGCAGCCCCAGCTAATCAAATACCGAACTCTGTTCGCTCATCTCTAGTAATGAGGTTAAGCAGTAAAGTAAAAAAAAAAAAAAAAAAAAAAATTAATAATTATAATAATAATAATAATTCCAAAATTAAATTTACATGCAACATCTTTCTTCCTGTATAAAGCATAACATGAGCAACATCCCAAACTGTCTCTTTCTATAATTTGTTTTATACTAAAATAAATTGAAAAAGAACTGGCACCCATAGAGACCCATCGCAAAAGTCATAATGAACCCTTTACATCGAGAGCTTCATCAAATGTACACACTAGAGATGAGCGAACCATGAGCATGCTGCCTGGAAAACATAGATAGTCTATGTTCACACTAGGTTTAATTGAAAGTTGTTCTTCATAACAATGGGCGTCATTGTACAAAATAACAGACATTATTTGTGCATTTAGTAAGTATTTTTGTCAATCTTTTTTCAACCAAAACCATGAGTGGGTTGAAAACACAGAAGATGTGCAAACCTTTCTATTAAAATTTTGCCCTATCAGTTTCACTCCTGATTTTGGATGAAAAAAATACTGAATGAAAAGACTGACAGAAATACTGTGTGTGAACATAGCAACAGGCTGTATCCAAGTTTTCCAGGACTCCCTAGGGTTACATCCATAACTTCCACTCGTAATCAATGGCAGAGTGCTCAGATTCTTCTTTAGTGCATGTTGAACAGTATCGCGCATGTGTGTGTACCTTTTCAGCATTAGAACCAGTTAGGACAAATGTTGAGAACACAGGGAGGGGGTACTTTATTTTAGGAGCCCAACATTCAATTGTGGCTCCCATGGGAAGGCAGAAAAGAGGGACAGATTCAGGTAGAGGAAATGATTCATAATTTTCCTCTGGATATCTGAAAATCATATCTGCAGGGAAAAAAAAAAAAGAACACAATAGTTATTTTTGACCGATCCATAATGTCTGTGATACAAGTACATAGTTTGTAGTAGTTGTGACCCTTAAAAGGGAACAAGTCATCAGAAAATTTCTGAGAATTGTTTAAATCACATTTTTATGCTAAACCTTTTTTTCTTCCCTATTTTTCTATTATTTTTTTTTATTTCCATTTTATTATAAAATGACATCTTTACTCTAAAATAATCTGCAAATCTTGGAGTTTTCAATTTGGCCACTATGCTTAAAGCAAACGTACCACTTGGTACATCACTTTGTGGGTTTTTACATAAATAGACCAGCGCCGCAGTCCTTTTTTTGAACCGTGGCCCAGTTCCCTGGCACGTAGACAGTTTATTCACAAGCACGGGCCCGGAACCGGAACCATTGATTCTAATGGAGCCGCCTCACAGAGGGGAGGGGAGATCGTCGTACTGGGGGTTGGCGGGCCAGCCTCCAGTTCTCCATGCCGATGCTTGTGAATAAACCGGTCATGGGAAACGGGACGTGGGTCAAAAAAAGGACCACAGGACCACAGCACAGTCATCCTCACCCTGGTCCATTCATGTAAAAGACCTAGAGATATAACAGATATAATAGTTGTACGTTCACTTTTAAACTAAGCTCTTAGTAATAAGTGGGAGGCTGCAAGAAAGTGATCTGTGTAGCATTACAACAAAGTGCAACACAAATACATGGCAAAGGCAATAGCAATGCTGCTGCCCCTCCCATGTATCTCTGTCTACGAGGCTTGACACAAAGGATGTAACTAAATGCTGTTAGGGTAGCTTCACGCGTACCGTATCGCAGCGGATTTTCTGCTGCGAATCCGCAGCAGATTTGGCTAAATGAATGAACACAGCTTTAAATACGCACGGTCAACTCTACTGCGGATCCGCAGCAGATTTGACGCTGTTTTCTTTCATTTAGTCAAATCTCCTGCGGGTCTGCAGCAGAAAAAGTCAGCTGCAATGCAGTACGTGTGATGCTACCCTCAAGGGTGCGTTCACACGTACAGGATCTGCAGCAGATTTGATGGCGCAGATTTAAAGCTGCAGACTTGCTTTCAATCTGCAACTTCAAATCTGCGCCATCAAATCTGCTGCAGATCTTGTACGTGTGAACACACCCTAAAGGGGTTTTCCAGGCAAAAAAGTACTGATGAGCTAGTTACAGGATACCTCAGTCACTGACCAGCAGATTACCACCACCCGCGCCGATCACTAGTTTCACTCTGTACTACACAGTGAACAAAGTTTCTTTCTGTGCATTGTGTAGCAATGGCTATGTGTAACTGTAGCTCAGCTACTATTCCCTTGACTGGGACCTGAGCTGCAGTTACACATCACCACAGCTACACAATGAACAAAGGCAAACTCCATTCAATGTGTAGTGCGGCTGCAAAAAGCTGATCCGCACAGTAGCAGCATAAGTAGTTTTTGCCAGGAGAAAAACACCTTTAACAGCAGCTCAGGCAAGATGGCTGCACCCATCCTTAATGTACTAAAGATAGAACAAAAAAAAAAAAGTTACAATCAGAAAATAGAAACAGATTAAAAAAAAAAAAAAAAAAAAAAAATAGCATATCCCAGAATCATGATTTAATCTGTAAAAACAAATCTAGGTGATACATTTATTTTATATACTTTAATATACAATATATAATGAAAAACATGTAACGCAAACTAATGTAAAAATCTACCTTTCTAAATACTTACCAGCATTATAAGCAATGGCATTTGATGCAGGGACAGACTTTTTGTAACAAAGGTATACACTAGATCCCCACTGAAATAGAAAAATATATTTTTATAAAAATTTTAGTTATTTACTTAGTTATGTTGCTCCAGTATTATTTCCATGCACGACCAGTATTTTCCATTAAAGTGATATTGTCACTTCCTTTCCATAAATAGAGTTCTCAGCACCATTCTTAAGCTTGTGTTGTGGATATTTCATATTTTACTGTATAAAGATTTCTTTGTGGTCTGTCCCCTCAAAAATGCATGTTATTGTTGGTGGACAAAGCCGTAGGGGCGGAGCTTAAAGGGAACCAATCACGCTGAAAATGCCCCTAATGATAAGGAAATGTGCTGGTACATCACCCAGCACGCTTCTCAAACATACCCCTGTACCCTCCTTGTTTACGCCGTAATCTTACATTTCTGAAGTCCCGATCTGTATGGTAATTAGGTGTAAGTAGTCAAGGTGGGCATATGTAGTCACGGTCCAGGGCGGTTTTGGGTGCTGTAATCACGCCCGGAGGGGCGCGATTGAAAGACCTGCGCACGTCACCGGTGTGCCGTCGTCTTTAGCACGCCGCGCAAGTGCCGTACGTCTGCGTCTTCTCCTGCCATACTGCGCATATATATATATATATATATATATATATATATATATATATATATATTATATATATATATATATATTATATATATATATATATATTATATATATATATATATATATATATATATATATATATATATATCGCCGTATAAAAATCTGACATGTCAACAGTTACTGATCAAACCGGTTACTAGTAGTTGTGATACAGGGAACATATAAGAGACGTGAAGTAATCCTGGCAAATGCAAGTATAGATGTGAAATAAAAGGTGGCTATACACTTTCAACAACTGCTAGCTGACTAAACTGTTCAGCAGACAGTTATCTCTCCTGTCCTCCAACCACAAAAACATTTATCATGGTCGAGCATTCCTGCGTTCTCTATGAAAGAAGGGGTATGTAGCAGCCACACTGCTCTAGTGGAGGCTTGCCTCTTTGAGAACAAAAGGGTGTCAAGCAGTGATTTTTCTATTTCTATGTCCGACCCCTATCTCCACCTACATCATCTCTCGGTACAGCCTCATACACTTTGGCAGTTGAATAGCCCAAACTATACTTTCTGAGATTTGACGTACATGTACATCAAGGAATCATAAACGAAGTAGTAAAAAAACACTGATGACTGATTTATTTTGTTGGGGGAAGAAAAACGAAATAAATTGACATTTACTCTACAGTTACAAAATTGCACTTATGGTTAGTAAAATTGTCACAGTTGTATGCTTTCATACCATTCCAGCATTGAGGTTCTTGTCAACTTTACAAAAGGTGTGAGGTGGAATTTCCCCCTTGTTAGTGATGATCACACAGATGTCTGTAACTGCTAAAGAGTTCTGCGTGCGATCTGGCGCTGCCCGGCGATAAGTGATGAATATTCGTGATGAGCTGGTTGAGCTATTATTGACATTAGCACAGCGTCCATATGGAGTTGCTTGTATGGTTTCACAGCCAGACATAAGGCGCTCTTTTCCTTCATACAACACTCTGAAAAGGAGTAAAAGTAAGAATAAAGATTGAAATAAAAAAAAGAATAGTTATACAGAAGGAACACTGTTGAAATACAAATAATAAAAGTTACAAAACAAGTCTAAGGCCTTATGCACACGTTCAGTATTTTTTTCTGGTCCTGAAACAACCCGTGAGAAATTGCAGATTGGACATCCGTATTCCATCCGTATTTCCGTAATTCCATTTTTTTTACTACTCATTGCTTTTCAATGCACTTCATCCGGATTTTTTTGCGGAAATACGGATGCCAACATGTTACAATCCGTAAACAATCCGTAAACAATTGATTTCAATGAGAGGATCCGCAAAAAAAAAAAAAATGGGTCCGCACCCGGTCCGCACTAGGACATGTCCTTTTTTTTTTACGGATTGATTTTCATCCATTTCTGCTACTGATCGTGTGAATAGCCCAATAGACTTCAATGTGCACTAACTCGGATACGGAAATACGGATACGGAAATTACGGAACGTGTGAATAAGGCCTAAACAGTAGAATAAGGTGCATCAAGCATTTGTTTTTGCATAAAGTTTACCATTAGCAAAAATCTTAAAAGCATACAGGCCTTCAAGGTTCTGAAAAAAAAAAAACCTTCTAAAACAATAAAAACAGCAGTCCTTTCCCTAGGAATGTACCATAACCAGTGATTGACAAACATATGGGATAGGAAGTGTAGTTGTTCAGCAGCCCTTGCCTGCCATACACTTATCTAAATAGAAATATTACTCAGCTGTGAATTTTTGTGTGTTACCTCACTACTACACTACAGCCACTGTGGCATAATAGAAATTATATATCTGTTTGCATAAAAGTAAAATGTCCACCTTGCTCCTGATAGTAGTACACATTGCATACATACACTCATCCTATTTCTATGCAAAGGACTGGGACAGCATAGGTCACTTCCGGGGTTTAGTCTTTTAAAAAAAAAAAAAAAAAAAAGACTAGAAGGGAGCATAGGCTGCAGTTTGAGAAAAAGAGAGACACCTAGTGGCCACATATTTAAAGGGGTTATCCAGCGCTACAAAAACATGGCCACTTTCTCCCAGAGACAGCACCTTTCTTGTCTCCAATTCAGGTGTGGTTTGTAATTAAGCTCCATTCAGTACAATGGAACTAATGGTGCGTTTACACAGAGAGATTTATCTGACAGATTTTTTTAAGCCAAAGCCAGGAACAGACTATGAACAGGGAGCAGGTTAGATTTCTCCTCTTTCCAAATCCATTCCTGGCTTTGGCTTCCAAAATATGTCAGATAAATCTCTCTGTGTAAACGCACCATAAGTTGAAAGCTCCACCCAAACTGGAGACAAGAGTGGGGCTGTCTCTGGAAGAAAGTGGCCATGTTTTTGTAACCGGGGACCGGTGAGGAGGTGGCTGACATAAAAGACGTCCACTTACCTCACCGGTTCCAGCGGCAGGTCCCGCATCACGGCGCTCCGGTCCCCAGTTCTCGGCCACTTCCTGGTGTCGGACGCCGCCCGAGATGCTACATCTCAGGGCCGCTCAGCCACTCAGTGAAGGAGGCGGGATGCGTTTGAAGTCCGCTCGGATCCCACCTCCTTCACTGAGTGGCTGAGCGGCCCTGAGACGTAGCGTCTCGGCGGCGTCAGACATCAGGAAGCGGCCGGGAACCGGGCACCGGAGCGCTGTGATGCGGGACCCGCCGCTGGAACCGGGGAGGTAAGTGGACGTCTTTTATTTTTAGCCACCTCCTCCCCGGTGCCCCCCAAAAAGTGCCCCCACGCTGGATAACCCCTTTAAGGTTCATTTAAACATTGGAAATTTAAAAACAAACATGTATATTACGAAGGTACTTGCAATCACAACCTCTATTATAAATTGTGACAATGCCTCTTTGAAAGGGTTGGCCAACGTCACACACTTTTTGTAAAACTACAGTAATTTTTATGGCAAAGCAATTACAGAGAGAGTCTTCACTGTGGGCCCGTTCTTTATTGCCATCTCTATGAGTCTTATCTTTTACTTTAGCACCGGCTTTACCCAGAATCTTAAACTGACAATTTACAGTACTCTGCTGCATATATCTGATATATTTCATACACACATATAGACAAAGATTAGTTTTATTGCTTCAATTCATCTACTGTTAAGTCTTAATTTTTAGAATGTAAACGGATACCAACGCGCACACACACACACATATATATATTATACACACACGCACATATACACTTTGCCAATTGATCTATTCTAAACTGTCAAACTGAGTGTTCAGCCACATCAATAGCTAATCTGCAGTACAATGGTCTCCAGGGTTATGCACTTTAAAAATAACCCACAAATGAGGAGGACGCCTTGGCAGAATACCAGTCCTTGCTTATGTCCAATGCTCTGTTTCCAGGATACAGGGGTTAAAGGGTCTCTACACAGCAGGTGCACACCTAATTATTCTGGATCACAGCCGTGTAATATGGGAGGATGAGGAAAGGTGATTACTAAAATGAGTGTGGAGCAGTGATTGTTATGTTGTCAAGCTTATGTCCAGGATATGCAACACATAAAACCCTTTGACATCTTGTACGAATTACTCATATCCAACCTGTATAACTTTAAAAAATGGACAAAAATGTTGCACTCATGCCTGCTTGCCATCTTTACATTTTCTCTCCAACTTTTAGCCTCCAAATCACATTTATGGTTTCCACTGCAGTTATTTGTCAGATACTTAAAAAAAATAAAGTAAACTTTAACAAACAGTGAACTTAAAGTGACACTATCACCCCCTTTCTGTATGAGGACTACACAGCTGTAAAGCCTGTAAATCTTACTTTATAAAAGATTTCTTGGTGCTTGGTTCAGCAAAAAGGGCTTTTTTTTTTATCATTGGTGGATTATGCCACCTGGCTTCACGGCCGCAGCGCCACTTGCCCCCGCCCAAATCGGCTCTGTAAGCCCCACCCCTCAATGACATCATCACTGTCTAGGCCCCGCCCCTTCAGCGGCCATAGGAGTGGGCCTGCCTAGAGGTCTAGGCCCAACCCCCTCTAGGTCGGCTCATTCCAATGGCCGTAGATGGAGCAGGGCCTAAACAACAATGACGTCACAGAGCAGTGGGGCCTACAGAGCGGTGCGGCCACCAACCATGGAAAGCAAGCACCAAGAAATCTATTATAAGGGTGCCTTCACACCTACCGGATCCACAGTGGATCTCACTTCTGCGGATTCGAAGCGAGAACCGCTGCAGATCCAATATCAATTAACCCCTATGATAGCACATATTTGCAGCGGGATTGACATCCCGCTGTGAATATGTGCTTTAACTCCCTGGTGCCCGCAGCCCCGCCATCGCATCCCGGCCACATCCCCCCCATCAGCCCACCCCCAGCCCGCCGCCGAGAGCATACAGTACCTGCTCGGCGGCGCAGCTGCAGTGAGGCTGCCGGCTCCGGTCCCGCTCAGATCAGCTGAGCGGGACCGGAGCCGGGAGCCTCACTGCAGCCGCGCCGCCGAGCAGGTAACGTATGCTCGCAGCGGCGGGCCGGAGACGGGCTGATGGGGGGGGGATGTGGCCGGGATAGGGGCTGCGACGGCGGGGCACTTTAACCCCTTCAGGACAGGGCTAATTTTTATTTTTGCTCTTTCGTTTTATCGCCCTTGTATTTAAAAGGCCAAAGCACTTGCATTTTTTTACCTACAGACCCACATTAGCCGTTGTCAATTGCGCCACTAATTGTACTTTGCTATGGCAGACTTATTTGTGCAGTGAAATTGAAAAAAAAAAAAAGGAATAGGTTTTCATTTTGGGGAGGTGTCATGTTTATGCCATTCGTTCTTTAGTAAAACTGACATGTTATCTATGTTCCTCAAGTCAGTATGATTACAACGATATGTAATTTATATACTGTAACTTTATTTTATCTGACTGCTTTTAAAAAATTAAAACCTTTAAAAAAAAAAAAAAAAATGTTTTTAAAATTGCTCTATTCCCAGCCTTATAACACTTTTATCTGGTCTATGGGGCTGTGTAAGGTGTCATTTTTTGCGCCATTATCTGTACTTTCTATATGCGACTTTTTTTTACAATTTTTCTGGATTGGATGTGACAAGAAATCAGCAATTTTGCACTTTGTCGGGTTTTTGCGCTTACACTGTTTACGAGATTAGGAATATTTAATAGTTGAAATTAAGTTTAATTTAATAGTTTGGGCGATCCTGCCGAGCTAGGATCTGTGTCAGTTTTGACAGCTGCATTTAAATGTATAATTAGCGAACGTCGCAGTCGCGGGCGTGGCACCCGCTAATACCCGCAGTCCTGGGCTGCATATAGCACCCGGGAACGCGCCGGTTCAAAGCGGGGTTGCCACGCGACCCCTCTCTGAACGCCCCCATCCGCATCAGGACGTACAGTTACATGCTGATGCGGAAAGGGGTTAAAGAGTACCTCCAGTGATGGGGGGCAGTTTTGTGAAAAGTGACAGCACTGTGCACGACGGGCTGAGTGGACCTGACACATCATGACCTGGGTTCCCACTCAGAACAGGAAGCAGCAAAGGACCTGGGGACCGCATAGGTCGTATGTGGCCACCAGAACTGAAGACGGAGAGGTAAGAGCATGTTATTTCTTTTATCCTCCCCTTCCCCAGCACTTAAATATATAATAAATATAATAATGAACATGGCTAAGGGTGGGATTACATGGCCCGATGAAAGCTGTAAATGAGTGCTCATCTACTAGATCGGCACTTGCTTACAGAGCCTATTACACGGCTTGAAAATTGTTCACTAATGATGCCTGTGCAGCCCTTGCTGATGTAAGTGCAACCCTTGCTTTATACAAAAAACAATAAAGTTATACTTACCTGTCCAGGCTCCCCCAGTGACTTGCTGCCTTTTCCCTGATCACCAAAGCTTTTGCTGAAGTTTCTAAAGTAGTCTCATAAGTGACAGGCTGTTCAGCTAATCACTGCTGCTGTCCTGTCTCTGCTAGTAATTGACTGAACGGCCATCTGCCGCGCATAACTTTTACACATAGCAATGTGCAGTCAGCAGCCAATGATTTTTAAAAATGTTAAAAGACATCGATCAGCTGATGATCGGCCTATTGTTGTCTTTAGGACACAGAATAATATCTGCCCGAAGAGCTGTGATTCGGCAATAATCGCTCAGTGTAATAGAGCCCTAAAGTATGGAAACTTCCGACCAACTGTAAGAGGTTAAATGTACCGAGCAGATAATGCAGCCGATAGGGCTGTGGCCGTTACACTGTAGAGGTATAAGATAAGCTGTACTGGATCATAAGCCAAAACTGCTAGTTTGACAGAGGAAGTCTTGCAATGAAACACAAAGCGAAAGCTTCCTCTACAGCACTACAAAATGCAGAAAGGATCTGGGTGTTTGTTCCACAGGAAACTCAGTTTTGTTTTTAACTTTTTAATCAGGAGACAGCATGCAACAGAACACATATCCTACAGTGCATCTGGAAGCAGGTTAGATAGACGTAACCTGCTGTAGGATTCTAATAGGGCAGGGGACCAGGAGTGCAGCCAGGTCTGCTGCACTATTAGGGTCCATTTACACAGAAAGATTACCTGACAGATTATCTGCCAAAGAGACTATTAACAGAGATCAGGTCATAAAGGAAAGCCTGAGATTTTTCCTCTTTTCAAATCCAGTCCTGGCTTTGGCTTCAAATTTTTGGCAGATAATCTGTCAGATAATCTTTCTGTGTAAACGGACCCTTAGTGAGAAAACTTTTTTAAATAATGCAGGTGGGTACAACAGGGGCCGTTCTCATGACTATAGGGGAGATTCATCAAGCAGTCTTATGGTGCGTTTACACAGGTAGATTTATTTGACAGATTTTGGAAGCCAAAGTCAGGAATGGATTTGAAGAGAGGAGAAATCTCAGTCGTTCCTTTATGACCCATTCTCTGTTTATGGTCTGTTCCTGGCTTTGGCTTCAAAAATCTCTCAGATAAATCTGCCTGTGTAAACGCACCACTACAGTGAAATTGTCTTTTGTTGCCTATGACACCCAATCACAACTCAGGTTTCAAATATATTATATTATATTATATATTCATAAGCTTTGGTAAAATGAAAGCGGAGCTGTGAACATTCCTATTGTAACAATGCTTGATATATTTCCCCCAATATTTGGGTAATTTCCCACATGTATATGTTTACTTTGAAGGACTCTGCGGGAAATGGCCCAAACGAAGTCTACAGTTCGGGTCATTAAAGTTAACTGGGCCAGTATGCACATGTACACGTCAGCATCAGATTGTTACAGGATGCCAATGTACATGTGACATAGAAGAGCAAATTATGGTGTGAACAAGCACTTAACCACTGTATTTCGGGACTTTACAAGATTTGCATCTGCCATTATTTACCAGTTTTCCTTTCTGCAGTTTTTAAATCATCTGGTGTCAGAAAGTTATATACATGTGTAAATAACTTCTATTAAAAAAATCTCAAGTCTTCCAGGACTTATCAGCTGCTGTATGTCCTAAGGAAGTGGTGTATTCTTTTCAGTCTGACATGGTACTCTCTGCTGCCATATCCGTCTGTGACAGGAACTGTGCAGGAGCGATTTTCTATGGGGATTTGCTACTTCTCTGGGCAGTTCCTGTCACAGACAGAGATGACAGCAGAGAGCACTGTGTCAGACTGGAAAACACCCCAATTCCAGCAGGACATACAGCACCTGATAAGTACAGGAAGACTTGAGATTTTTTAAATAGAAGCAATTTAGTATTCTGTATAGCAAGGGTTGGCTCCAGGTCTTTGTGTGCCCTTACATGTACGTGCACATAACGGAAATCATGCAATAACTTGCCACGGATTCCACCGCTTAAAGGGGTACTCCAGCAAAAAAGCCTTTTCCCAGTAATTGAAACACATTACAAAGTTATATAACTGTGTAATATGCTTCAATCACCTATCTCCCCCCCCCCAAACCCCCACCAGGAAGTGAAGTAAACTCATTCTCACCTGATGACTGTTGACCCCACGCTTGTCTGTGCCATTTTGTGACAATGACATCATCAAGAGGGAGGCAGGTCTAAGCCCTGTTAAGCCAGCCTCCCTTTGTCAGATACTCAGGTTGCTGGGCTCTGATTGGCTGAACAAGATGTAAGCCATCTAACAGTTTTATAGAGTCAGTTAGACATCACAGGAGACAAAGTGCATCATGGGAATACCCAAACCAGGAAGTAAAGAATAAATGAAGCCACCAACTGGAGCTTCAGGGACCTGCAAACAGCGGGAAATTCAAACAGACTCCGGAGGGATGGTAAATGTAAAAACTATGTTTGATTGATCAATTTTTTTTTTTTTGTTTTTTTAAATCAGCGCCAGAGTACCCCTTTAAGTGTTGCTCAGCCTGACAAGGGGGGGGGGGGTGTCAAACATCGCAGACAACAGGGCAGAGACTGTCTGTCTGCAGACCTGTAGTGCTGCTGGGATATAACACAGTATAAAAGCTTCAGTCACCTGTGCTCCAATCCCCTCTGGGAGGCTATTGTATGTTGAATACATCGCATGTTAAGGCTACAGTATATGACTCGATACAGGCTTTGTTTCCACAATGCACTGATAAGCGCTAACAACATGGTTGTTAGCACTTATCAGTACGTCCATGGGAACATAGCCATACAGTGATGGCCCTGATGGCCTCAACCTGCCATGTATGATGATGAGTGGGGATGCAGCACTTGCCCTAGTAAGCCAGGTGCTGATGCCAGTCATGTGTATAGCTTTCTGACACCATTTGATTTGAAAACATTTTTTTTTCCCGCTGGAGTACCCTTCAACCAAGAACTGGGGTGAAATATAACACTTACTAAAAGCTACATTAGTCTCTTTCTTCCTCTCTCATTCTGCCTATGACCCTTTTCTCCTTCCCTCTCCATGAACTTCTTTGGGCTACATAAAACTAATCCCCCTCAGCTGATAACTGTCACTGAAGACAGATTTTGCCGTGAACTGCAAGTGAATGATGAGTGCAAAAAACAAGGAGGAACGGCTGCCAACACACACTGTTCATGACCGGCATCAGCAATCTCTCTGATGCTGGTCATTATCCTGTATAGATGCCACAATCAATGGCAATCACTGTAGCCTTTACACAATCACACAAATAGTCATAATACACATGTGTGTGGGCATCCTAAAACTAAGTTCCAGAAGAAAACTTAGTTAGCAGTGATGTTAGAATTTTATGCTGCCCATGGTTCACACTGCATACTGCACTGATACCTGCTGACAGTCTCCCTTAAAAAAAAAAAAAAAAAATCAACATTAAAAAGTGTACCTAAACTTTCAGACAATTTCTGCCACGAAAGGCATACCTAAGCACTTGTCTCTTCTTTTCTGCTCAGTTTTCTTCAGAAAGAGGAGTGCACGGAGTACGGACTGAGTGATCATCTCTGATTTTCAACGCATCTGTACACACTCAGCTTTCTGAGGAAATGGGAATAAATGCTCAGGCAAGCTCTTCTGCCCCTTATTCTAACAATCTTCATTAATTTTATCATCAAATCTTCACTAAAATTCCAAGTAAATAAAAACAAAAAAAGTTCAATGATTTTAGCATCTTCTATTATGCACTCAGCCGAGATATTCAGCATAGTCCTTTTTTCATTGTAAAATTTATATTTGCCCTAACTAAAACTGTGATTCTCAAGGACCCTTTGGCATTTCCTAACCTACAGTACAAGCATTTTAGAAAAAAAACAGCTGGAATGTGTTTACCTCAGTTTAGAGAAACCTCCGACCAGATAGGCGTTTCTTTAGGTCCCCATACAATTTATATGTAACTGTGGGAGCAGTTATCAGTGTAAATTGTATGGCAACCTCCCAAGATTTCCAGGTCTGATGGAATGCCCCTTTATTCTTAGAAAGATAAGTCACTCTCTGGTGGCTTTCCCCTACCTCCTCATAAAGACACAGGAACATTCAGCCATGCCAAATGCTAATGTGTATGGGGAGGACGGGAGAGATAGCCGTCAGCTGAACAATTGTTGGACCGACAGTTTATTGAAGGTATATAGGCACCTTTAGAGGAATGGCAGGGCTTATGATACCACCAAGTGAAATGAGCCTGATAGCTGTTCCCTCTTTCCAAATTGTATTATGCCCCATCTACTCTGAACACCAGTTTAGTTAAAAGCAGCTACAAGTCAATTAGGGCCCTATTACACGGGACGATTATTGTTCGAAAAATCGTTAGATCGTTCGGATCTGAACGATAATAGTTTGGTGTAATAGCAGACAACGATTAAACGACCAACGAGAAATCGTTAGTTGTTTGACAGAATTTGGACCTATTTTTATTGTTGCTCGTTCGCAAATCATTCGCATGGAAGAAGACAAGATGACCGCAAGAATGATCTTAAGTAACGATCATCTTTCCGTGTAATTGGGCGAACGATTTCAGGTCGTTCGCAATAGCGGTCGTTTGAGAACGCTTATCGTTGAAAAATCGCTTCATGTAATAGTACCCTTAGAATTAGGCAAAGTTCAGCTATTCCACAGCTTACTATTGCCTTTAATACTTGCTTGGTACCAACAACAGGAACGTGTTATGGTGGATGGGCTATGTCTGCCTTTCTACCACCAATATCTCATTGTGTAAAGATACAGACAACTACTTTACAATCATAACCATAAATCTTAGGGGAATCTGTTAGCGCTATATCATCCGCAGAGCTATTGACATGGAAAGATAGTAGGTAGGGAGATAAAACATAACACTTGTCTCATAACACCATCAATATCTGTCAGCCAAAAACATTATCATACATAAAGACAAGTTATCATGCGTATTGCAGATTAGCACCACCTCTACAACTCTTGAGCTTAGAAAGAAAACAAAATTTTTGAACTTTGCAACAGCCAACAGCTGAGGGCTATGTTACACAGCAATGAGACCGTAATGCAAGCAACGCTCACATAATCCAACGGGGGTTGTGCGCATTGTGGTTGCATAGCGTGTTGGAATCCATGGAGGCCCGCTTTGCAGAAGAAAAGAAGGAATTCACCACTGATCTGGCATCAGCTCTTCATGACAGGTACACTTTAAATCCCAAAGAATGTCACATGTAAATACACCTCACATGCTTCCGGTTCCTGTAAGTCGGGATACCTCTTTAAAGCGACACTATCAGCAGGTTTAGGCCAGTGAACCTGCTGATACGAGCCAGCCGCTATTTACCTCAGGATTCCAGGGCTGTAAGTCATATTTCTGTGTAGTCCGGTATAGCGCAGTTCTCAGCTAGTAGCTGCTATGCTAATTAGCGATGTGAGAGCATTTGGGGCATCCCCCATGCTCCCGGAGCATCCACTCGGCCCCCGTAGCCTGCCTCCTCCCAGCCCGCCCACTATGCATACTCATATATGCATAGCTAGGCCGCTTGTTATGGCGCATGTGCAGGAAGCAGCCCTTTATAAGCGGCCTAGCTATACATATATGAATATTCATAGTGGGCGGACTGAAAAGAGGGAGGCTAGGGGGGCCGAGCGGGTGCTCTGGGAGCATGGGGAACGCCCCAAATGCTCTCGAACTCCTAATTAGCATATCAGTAACTAGCCGAGTACTACACTATACCGGACCGCAAAGAAATATGACTTACAGCCCTGGAATCCTGAGGTAAATAGAGGCTGGCTCATATCAGCAGGTTTACTGGCCCGAACCTGCTGATAGTCCCGCTTTAAATCCTTCCTTACATCTAAACATGTAGGGCATATATACAGAATACATGGAAAATAAGTACAAAGAACCCATAAATATTAATAAACAGGACAAACAAGACTCAAGCCAGTTTTTCCCATTTAAAGCGAACCCATTTGCTGGGTGGTAACCCCGGCTTTCAAACCCCTTATACTAGTACTGCTCCTCATGTCCACACACAGAACAGCTTATATTGAAAAAAAGTCACCTGAAGTGACAGTAACATTTTAAAGGCAGTGTACAATAAAGTTTATTGTTCTGATACAGAAGATCCTCTTATTTCAATCTGTGCTCCCCATGTAGATATCTCTCCGTGTAATAAAGCCAGCAATTAGCAGATGAGCAAGCAAACCCTCACTCGCTGATAGCTGTTCTTTGGGCTGGAAACACACACACAAGTTTTTTCTTTTTTTTTTTAAACTGCCACTGTTTTGACCCACTAGAAGGGGATCCAACAGAAATGAAAAGTAAAAGTCCTCCCTTTAAATTTTCCATCCCATTTGAATCCACTTCTTGTTTTGGCAAAAAGTGCAGTGGCAGTTTTCCAAAAAACTGTTGTGTGTTTTTTCAGTCTCAACAGGGAGAAAAAAAAAACTACTTCCATTGCATATTTGTCTGTGTAAGGCCCTGTTAACACTGAGCAAAAACGGCAGAATTCTGCAACGCTCAGTGTCCTGCAGTATCTCAATGGGAGGGTGCATGTGCCTTCACTCCTGCCGCTCTCCGTTCAAAGAATTGACGTGTCAATTCATTGCGCAGAGAGGAGAGTGTGTTTCAGGCCTTTAAGCTATCAGCACTGGAGTGACAGACTGAAGTAGGAGTTATATCTCCTGATGCAGGGTGATCACCCTATTGCACTCTAGCCTTAGCCAGCATAATTCTGCTGACAGGTCAGCTTTAAAGTGGTATACCAATCTGGGACACTTCTGGCATATCCACAGAATATGTCATATGTGTTCCCTAGATGCAAGTCCCAGGTGCAGCACCTACCTTCAGACCGAGGGCTTCCTAGACCCCCAGGTGGCCGGGAATCTGAAAACCACTGAAGTCAGCGAGTTATGCAATTTGTGTAACTCCCATTGACTTTAATGTGCCTTACGCACACAATGTAGCACTGTGTTACCCTACTTACATAGCTTATGGAGGTACATTAATAGCTTGGCATATGGGGCTACACCGTTTGCTGAAGCATCTCAGATGGGTAAACCATTTTTACTGCCTATTTTATGTATCTCTATTATTCTCTCAGCTTCTAATACAATATTGTCAAATGAATCATGAATTTATAAACCTTTGTTCTGAGAAAAAATGCACAAAAGATAGCTCACTATTTTATTAAGCAAATGTAAGGCATGGCTGGTGTTATACTTGGCAGTGCTTTTAGGAAACATTTACTAGTACAGTGTCCGCAGCATGTTAGATTCTGTATGTTTCCAGCCTTGTGTTTTGGCTTTACTCCTACTTGGTTTTGAGCTTCAAACTGGTAACAAAAGACAAAACACACAACATGCCGCTGAAAACATGGATGTGGGAATGCACCCAAGTTGGCCAGTTTTCCTCCTGACCTGAAAATGCATGATGTGAAGAACTAATGACATGACTAATGGTCCGTTTACATGAAGCGATAACTCGCCCAATAGATCGTTTAACGATTTTGAAGCAACAATTTGGTTTTTATAACGATCAGCATTCGAAAAATCATTATTGCTATTGTTTTTAAGATCGCTTAAGCCCATCTCACACAAAGGACAATTAAAAAGTAGGGGAGCCTGCACAACCCTAAACTGGGTGCATCCTATAACACAGTGATTTTCAACCAGTGTGCCGTGGCACACTAGTGTGCCGCGACACATGGTCGGGTGTGCCGCGGGGAAAGTTCCCCAAACTATGGTGCCCCTATGAAACAGGAGAAAACAATGGGGGAGAAGCAGGGGAGAGAATCAGGGGGGAGAGAAACATGGGGATGGGGGAGAGAAACAGCAGAGAGAAGCAGGGGGGAGAGAAGCAGGGGGGAGAGAAGCAGGGGGGAGAGAAGCATGGGGGAGAGAAGCACAGGAGAGAAGCATGGGGGAGAGAAGTATGGTGGAGAGAAGCACAGGTGAGAAGTAGGGGGGAGAAGTATAGTGGAGAGCACAGGAGAGAAGCATGTGGGAGAGAAGCACAGGAGAGAAGCATGGGGGAGAAGAAAACAGGCCCAGGTTTCACACTGAGTGAGTATAAACACATTTAGAATCTATATTATTAACTATATGTATAATATGTACTGTTTTAGTGTCATTTTGTGCCATTTTGGTTGGTGGTGTGCCCCGGGATTTTTTAAGTATAAAAAGTGTGCCGCGGCTCAAAATAGGTTGAAAATCACTGCTATAAACAGACCAATAACCAATTGTAGCTCAACAGAAAAGAACAGAGGTATGTTATAAAAAGGAGCACTACAACAAAAAATGCAAAACTATGAAAACTTTACTACAAGTTCCAAAAAGCAACAAAAATATACAATGGCATACAAACAAAACAAAATCCCTATACACTATTTAAAAACACTTAAAATATCCACAACCATGAGGGACCCATACAATAAAAGGACCCCCTGGGCCTGCAACACGGTAAACAGTACAACCCATAGACCCTCCTTCTATTGCATATAAAGTGCTATGTGCTGAATAAGAAGGTGTGACCACTATATCAATCAATGATCCACAGTGTGTACCATATAATACCACATAACATAGAAGAAAAAAATAATTTACTATATGAACAAAATAAGCTAGTGCAAAAAAAAAAAAATTTCTAACACACAAAAGTACAGAAAAAAGCAGTTATATCACCATTTCAAGAGGGAGAGGAGCATACACGTGGCAACCCATAATACCCTACGCGTTACATCCCAACAGAAACTGATGAAGTTTCTGTTGGGAACTTCTCACACATAGGGTGAATCTTTGAAAGACTGTTTACACGAACCAATCTGCAATTTTTAGCGAACGACCAACCACGATTTGAGAACATGTTAAAAGATCAGGCTGGGTTCACACTGTGTTTTCAGCATACGTTTAACGGATCAGTTTTTTTTAACGGACAAAAAAATAGTGTCAGCAACGTTTTTGTGTCCGTAAAAAAAAAAAAAAAAAAAAAAAAAAAAAAAAACAGATCTACACACAAATGCACCAGTTTTTTATCTGTTTTTTGCGAAAAACGGATGAAAAAGACGGATTGCAAAAGCGCAGTGTGAACCCAGCCTCACAGTGAATGATTTCTCACTCATTGCTTGATCGTTTGCTGTGTTTACACAAGATGATCATCACTCAAATGCGATCATTATTGAGAAAATTCGAATATAATAATCGTTCCGTGTAAACGCGCCATTACTGTATTACATCTGCCTGAAGGAATGTAATGCTGAAGCATGGTGGAAATCTTATCAGAGATCTCCCAGAATATAAATAAAGTTATAACACACTGCTATGAATTAGCCGGCACAGTCTTCCAGCTGCTCATCATACAACTTGCTTTTAACAAAACATATTTTCTTGTTGGAGTATTCATATTATTCTGAACGAGGCTTTAGTTGCAAGTATACACTGCCTAATAACAAGAAAATGCTCATCCTAGCAACTATTCCAACTGACATTACTCAGGCCGGGTCCCATACAGGGAGTGGATCCACTGCGTGTATGGGACCCATTCAGCTTCACACTACAGGATCCGCAGCGGATTTCGCTGCAAACTCGCAGCGTGAAATCCGCTGCAGATCTGGTACGTGTGAAGCTACCCTTAGGGTGCATTTACACGTACAGGATCCGCAGCAGATTTAATGCCATATTCAGTTATTTAGATCAAATCTGCTGCGGATCCGCAGCAGAAAATGCGCTGCGAAGACCTCCGGTTCCGGCGCGTATGGGATGGCAGCAGTGTGAGTGAGCTCCTCCACCCTCCGCTCATAATATCGTTCCCCGCTCTGACTCCTGACATTACCGGCCCTGCCGGACCACATCTCTGACTTCTCTAAGTGCCGAGGACTCGGAGGCACCACTTCATTAAGCGGGGAACCAGTTATACACCTCCCCATAAGCCCTCCTTCATTTACCTCACAGCTCTGTCACAGGGACACCTAAGATAACGCCGACACGAGGTGCTGCTACTGAGGCACACACAGAGGAAACACATACCTCACAAACCCCAGTGCCGGACCTCTGTGACACCATAATACCAGGACTAAATATATCTTGTAAAGGAACTGGCAATTCAAGTGTCCAAAATGATATTAAATGACATAAAATCCTCTCTTGAGGCCACTATAGTTTCCTCCCTAGCAACCATACAGGGAGATATAGCAACGCATACCTCACAGATTACTGAACTTCAGGAGAGAATCAGCCTGTTAGAAGATGAAATACATTTTACAAAAATAAAACTACAACAGAATATGAATGTCACAGCTTCATTGCAAACAAAGACTGATGATCTAGAGAACCGCTCTAGGCGCAACAATTTACGTATTATAGGTTTACCTGAATCCATTCCAGCCATGCAATTACATGCTATATGTTCTCTAGAAATTCCCCAAGCCTTGGGTATCCCAGGTCACATTACTGTGGAAAGAGCTCACCGTGTGGGACCCCCATCAGCGAACAAAAGCAAGATGCAAATAAAAAGAACAGAAACCCAGACAAGTGATTGTCAAGTATCTGAATTATACTGATAAAAACAACATTTTACAAAGCTTTAAAAAAATCTACAGTTGATGTTGCAATTCGTGGCCACAAAATCCTCATGTTTAATGACTACTCCGCAGCAGTGGTTCAAAAACGTAAAGCTTTCGCACACATTTGCTCGACATTGGTAAAAAAAATCAAATACGATTTGCTCTTCTTTATCCTGCCATACTGAAAGTTTTCAAATCGGATGGTTCAGCCTCTCTTTACAGTTCTCCTGAGGAAGCCATTTCTTCCCTTAAAGATGTAAAGGGTCTCACTCCACCTATTCAAGACAAGCACAAGAGACGACGTTTGGATGGTCCTACTGATACGGTAGAAAAAATGGAATGATTATGAACTCCATCTCTATTCTGTTGGACGCTATGCTGCTCATTAAAACTGAGTATTTTTTTCTCTATATAGCCCTATATATGTTGACTAAATACTATATTAGGGACACCTTGTTACTACATTATTATTTTCTTTAGTCTAGGTGGTAATGCATTTGGTGGTGTGTGTGTCTGTGTGTAAGTATGTATTTATGTATGTATATGTATGTGTGTGTGTGTGTGTGCGCGCGCGCATGTATATATATGTATAATTCCACCTTGTATGGTTTTAGGTTTAAGTACAACTTCTTTAAGTACTAATCATTATATACTGGCTCTTCCTTTTATTTTATTTTATTTATTTGCTTCCCTGTGACAACTCACACATTTCTCAGGGGGTAGGATGTGTATATCTTTAATTTTAATATATACTCATTTAGTGGAGCGGAGGTTGATGTGACCTCTCCACCAGTTATTTCTTTCTCTTTATTTCTTCTCCATAATGCGGAGTTTGCGAATGCTCCGAACATTGGACAATACGAAAAAAGTGAAGTCCACATCTCACTTTATTTGCTTAGTTTATATTGTTAACTGTTTTATTCTTAGGTATATCACCTTTAGTTTGTCTGAATATGCTACATGCTATCCTCTTTTTCTGCCTGAAAGGGTTACCCACTATGTTATTGTGCTTCCAGGGTCTCTTCTTAACACCTCCTCTTCTATTAATATTGTATGAAATTAATCACTTGGAATGTTAAGGGACTACGTTCCCCATCTAAGAGGACTTCTATACTGAAACACCTTAAGAGACTTAGGGCCGATATAGTATTATTGCAAGAAACACATTTAACTGAATCGGATTATTTCAGACTTAAACGTTTTTGGGTGGGTGCTGTTTATGGTTCACCAGCTATTAACCGTAAAGGCGGGGTAGTTATTCTTACACATAAAAATTTAGCCTGTACGGTATTATCTCAATATCAAGATGATGAAGGCAGGATATGTCATCTTCTTATTGACACTCCAGCCGGCAAATATAGCATATATAACGTTTATGGTCCGAACACTCAGAGACCTGATTTTTTTTTAAAATTGGAAAACCTCATTCTGCAAGATGACAATAATCTTAAAATAGTTGGTGGAGACCTAAATACTGTTCTTAATACAACTGAAGATAGAAAAAGAACTAAGACCCCTACTGTATATACTTCATCAGATAATATTTTATCCAACTTCCTTAATTCTACCTCCCTATCTGATTCTTGGCGTCATCTACACCCAGATGGTAGAGAATACTCTTTTTACTCTCACTCCCAAACGGCCTGGTCAAGAATAGACTACTGTTTAGTGTCACCAGACTCTCTTGGCAGAGTAGAAGACTCTGAAATTCATGATATAGTAATTTCGGATCACTCCCCTGTTAGTTTACAATTAAGAAATATTTTTCAGAAGGGATCCGATATTATTTGGAGATTTCCTCCTCATTTAGCTAAGGATGAGTCATTTATCAAACTATTAAAAAAATGGTGGTCAGACTTTTATTCTAACAATGCTGAACATACACAATCCCCAATACTTTTCTGGGAGACTGCAAAAGCAGTTCTAAGGGGCCAAATAATTTCTTATGTGGCTGCCCAGAAACGTGAAGCACGTAAAAACTATCTTCAACTTTCCCAAGATCTGCGCTCTACATACACTCTTTTCCTGTCTTCCCCTACAGATGACAATAAATCTAAATGGACAGCAGCTAGACAAGCTTTCAAAATTGCACAGGAAAAACTCAATGCTATATATAGAGATCAATACATATCCCGTTTATTCCGCTATGGTAATAAATCAGGGAAAATGTTAGCTAACCTTGCTAAAGGACGTAGACCTACTACACATATCCCTGCTCTCAAAGATACAGCGGGTAATATACAAAAAGATCCTAAAGTCATATCACAACTTTTACAACAATTTTACCGCTCACTATATTCCAAAGATAGGCTTGATCGAGCTGCTGGTAAGAACTTTCTAGAGTCATTAACTCTACCGTCTCTTGATACACCTTCTCTTGATTCTCTCAACGCCCCAGTCACATTGGAGGAAATTACTGCCACTATCTCTACACTTAAAAATAACAAAGCTCCATGCCCTGACGGCTATAGTGTGGAATTTTATAAATCTATGTCTTCTGTCATCTCCCCCACTCTTCTTTCTACTTTCCAAACTATTCTGACTGACCATCACATGCTCCCCTCGGGAGATACTGCATATATAAAAATACTTCATAAACAGGGGAAGGATCCGACATCTCCTAATTCGTACAGGCCAATCTCTTTAATAAATGTAGACCTAAAATTGTTGGCAAAGATTATGACCAATAGATTGGCAGACATCCTACCATCACTAATAGGCAGCCATCAAGTTGGCTTTATAAAAGGACGTTCTGGTGTCACTAATATAAGAACGGTACTAGCGGCCCAGTCTGGTGTCCAATCTGGGGGTCGTTCCAGCCACTCTCCAGGTCTGTTGGCAATTGACGCCGAAAAGGCTTTTGATAATATCAGCTGGGAGTGGCTGGACATGACCTTAACAAAATTTGTTATCACAGGTCAATTCAAAGATTTTATTTCCACAATATACACATCTCTGAAAGCTAGAATTCATACCCCGGGTTTCCTTTCAGATAGCTTTCCCTTACAAAAAGGTACCAGACAGGGTTGCCCCCTATCTCCTCTATTGTTCAATTTGGCGATGGAGCCTCTTGCTAGATATCTTATTTCTTCTGACTTTTTCTCAGGCATACGGGTTGGTTCCCAAGTCATCAAAGTTACATGCTTTGCTGATGATACTTTAATATATTTAGATAACCCAGATCTACATGTTCCAGCAGTATTAGATGCCTTAAAATTTTTTGGTTCCTTCTCTGGGTATAGAATCAATATACATAAAAGTCAACTTCTTTACCTAACTCCACATAAGAGGTCTACTTCGGGTCCTGCGGGGGTCTCCATCGCTAAATCCTATATTACTTATCTTGGAATCCAGATTGGCAGAACTCCCTCCTCACTATATTCCCTGAACTATCGCCCTATAATTAAGAGAATAAAACAAGATCTCCAGAGATGGGAATCTCTACCATTGTCAATTCTAGGCTGTACCAACTTAATCAAAATGATGTGTTTTGGAAAACTGTTATATCCAATGCAAACAATACCCCTTTTACTCAAACATTCTGACGTTTCCCTACTCCAATCATATTTCACTAAATTTATTTGGCAATCAAAGAGACCTTCGTATTGCCTATTCCACTCTCTGTCTCCCTACTTCTAAAGGTGGTGCTCAATGCCCAGATATTAGATTATATAATTTAGCCGCTCTCTTTCGCCATGCTAAAGATTGGATTATGGACACGTCATATTTCTCCAATATTTTAATTGAGAAAGCTTTAGCAGCACCTTGGCCTTTACCCACCCTGCTACATGCTAAATTACCAGAACTACCCCCAGAAATTAAGAGAAGTGTTATCTTTAAAGACACCATTGCCACATGGAAGGCGATACGAAAATTATATGGTTTACCCTTTTGCCTATCGAAAAGATTTCCTCTGTGGCATTCACCACTTTACCCACCTGACTCAGACAAATTAGATTACTCAGAGTGGCAGAGTGCACATGTTTCTTCTGTTGGGGATTTGCTGGATACTAATTCCAACACTTTCTTATCATGGGATATCGTCAGAACACGATTTAAATGGTCTTCATTTAATTTACCTCAATACGATTCTATAATTGAATTTCTTACTTCCAGAGTGCGGGACATAGCAGAAGCAGAAAGCGATATAGAATTTGATAATCTATTCCCAACACCACTGGTTCATAATTCTTTATCACATACATATGGAGAACTTAGATCACGCTCTCAAAAGAATTTATCTAGACAAATTTTTTTCAAAAAATGGTCCTCCGTAATTTTTTTTTAGAGGATCTGACCCAACAAATATTGAGAGGATCTCAACTAGTGCATTCTGCCACTCCTAATGTGGTTCTACGTGAAATACATTTCCGCTTTTTTACACAAGGCTATATATGCCTTTAATATTCCTTTTTCCAACTCCCACACTTCTCACATAAACAGTTGCCCGAAATGTTCACTTCCTAAAGCAGACTTGTTTCACTGTGCCTGGGCCTGCACGCGAGTGCAGGAATTTTGGGACTCTGCGGCTCCATCTTTTGTCCACTTGGGGCCATGCCATACCACTTCTCCCTCTTAGTTATCTTTTTAATTTTATTGATATAGACTCTACTACTCCCTCTCCTAAATTACTTACTTCTAAAGGAATTCATATAACTCTTATTAGTTTCCCTGAAATGTTTATTAAGACACTGGATACTGGATACTCTACCAGACAATTCTGAGGTAATCTCCGCTCTGAAGGAGACCTTTCATTGGGAACTTTTGGATGTATTGCGCACCAAAGAAAAATCAACAAAAACATTTATGTCCAAATGGACACAATTTCTAATTCATGATTTTACTATAGAAGAGAGAGACTCTGTCATTAATCAATTTAAGGACACTGATTGGTATTGCATGGCCGCCCAAAAGGGAACTCTGGGAGCAATCCAAATATCTTAAGCTTTTCCCTTTCTCTGTTAAAGACAATTCTCTCCATTCTATTGGTAGCATATTTGAATATCTGACATCTATACCATGTTTTAAGGTGATATTATAAATTACTGTTTTTCTACTTATGTTTTTGGTAAGACTATGTTGTATTGTATATGATAATATGTCTTTTAAGGTTATTACAAAGGCTCATTGTATCTGTATGATATTGTAAAGATACAATCCTTTGTCGCCTGTGAGCGACTTTCTTTTTGAATATGTAATGAATTTTCAATATGTATGTTCAAATATTACATAAGCCAGTAATAAAATATTGTTTAAAAAAAAAAAAGAAAATGCGCTGCGCTGTAGTGTGTGTGAAGCTACCCTTAGGCCTTCTTTCCACATTGCAGTCACTGCACTCATGCAGTCCCCAATGGCTGTGCAATGTAGCTGATCAATCCCGGAAACAATATACACAGAATAGAAGTGACAACACAGACAGAAGAACTCACCCAATATCTATCAGTGGTGCCTTCCCTTTCTCACGTTTGTAACAGATGAATAGTTCTGGGCTCTTCAGACTACCATGATTAAGATTTGCCTGGAGGCCGCTTGGTGTGAGTTCGATACAGGTGTATCCCTCTGGTACCGTCTCACCAGCTGTTCGGTTGATGATGACAATATCCGTGATTGGAGCTTTGGGACGACCTGCTTTGCTCTCCAAACGAGCCACATCATGGTCCAGAAGTTTAGAGGTTTCTGTTAGTCCTGCCACTACAAAGTAATCTGCTACGCGGGGACCTTTATCTTCCATCATCGCTGCAGATGGCTGCCTATATAATACAAGCAAATAATTAAGAAATGCACCAATTTTTCTGTTAAATTACAATATAAGGCAATCGGATAATAACTGCATAAAGCTAGAAAATGAAATATTGGGGTTAGGCTTCCAAAGCTGTATAGGAAGTAATAAAATGCACTTAGGGAATTGTATATTTCACTGCTGGCAATATAAAAAGGAGGCAGTATATAGGGAATTTATAATTCTCCTACATGTTTGGAATCACATAAATTTGTTGCAAATTTTTGTGCAATCATTTGCTCGAAAATTTGCAATTTCTTTGCTAACTAGCACTTCTCACGTATGTCTTCAAGGAAGGCGAGTAACGCATTGTGTTGGATTAGTCTTTGGTCCTCATGACACATTTATCAATGGCGACTTTTGTCAAAATGTTGCCTGTGCTAGTGCAGATCCACTCCAGTCCAGACCACACTTATATGGCTATGACGGTTAACTTGGTGGAACATTTAACCCCTTAAGGTCAAAGCCTATTTTCGTTTTTGCACTTTTGCTTATTCCATTTTAAGTTTAAAAGTCCATAGCGCTTGCATTTTTTCACCTAGAGACGTATATGAGCGCTTATTTTTTGGGAAACCAATTGTACTTTGCAATGACAGGCATTATTTTTCCATAACATATGCTGCGAAACTGGAAAAAAATCATTTGCACTGTCAAATTGAAAAAAAAACGAATTTGTTTTGATTTCGGGGAGTTTTGCATTTACGCCGTCCGTCCTATGGTAAAACTGACTTGTTATGCATGTTCCTCAAGTCGTTACGATTACTATGATATATAACATGTATAACTTATATATACAGGATGGCCTGTAAAAGATTCAAACCATTGTTAACAAATATACGTTCCTTAAAACCGCTCCATTCCCAGGCTTATAGCGCTTTTATCCTTTGGTCTATGGGGCTGTGTGAGGTGTCAGTTTTTGCGCCATGATGTGTTCTTTCTATCGGTACCTTGATTGCGCATATACGACTTTTTGATCGTTTTTTATTACATTTTTTCTGGATTTGATGCGACCAAAAATGCGCAATTTTGCACTTTGGAATTTTTTTGCGCTGACGCCGTTTACCGTGCGAGATCAGGAATGTGATTAATTAATAGTTTGGGCGATTACGCGCGCGGCGATACTAAATATGTTTATTTATTTATATTTATAAAATGGGAAAAGGGGGGTGATTTGGACTTTTATTAGGGGAGGGGATTTTTTATTAATAAAAACACTTTTTTTTTTTACTGTAACTAGAAGCCCCCCTGGGGGACTTGTATATAGACAGCACTGATCTCTCATAGAGATCAATGCTGTGTATATACACAGCAAAGATCGATTAGATCGGTCATAGATTACTATGGCCTGCTGCAGGCCATAGCAATCTATTGCCAAGCCGGGATCAGCGTCATTCCGACGCTGAGGCCCGGCACGGGCAGAAGAACGGATCTCCCCCCCCCCGCGATCGCATCGCGGGGGAGAGATCCGTCCCACTAGACACCAGGGACGTTCGGCGCAGTGCCTCTACGTGCAGCTGTCAGGTTTGACAGCTGCACTTAGAGGCTTAATTAGCCGGCGCGGCAACGGGACCCGCGCCGGCTAATAGAGGCACTGCCCGGCTGCACGTGTCAGCCGGGATCAGCGCCGTTCAAAACGGGGTCTCGGCGGGACCCCGCTCTGAACACCCCGAGCGGCACCATGACGTATCAGATACGTCATGGGTCGCTAAGGGGTTAAGGACCTTTTACAATTACTAATCTTCGGCTGATTTAGATTTATCTGGGTCAAAGGGGTAATGACTCTCCTTAAGGAGAGCCCGTCTCAAGGACGTGTGGAGACTTACAGACCATTGCTGCTCCACTAGGAATTCTGGGAAGAAAGAATATGCAAAATAGCTCTCACACCTCTTAAGCAAAGAGATATCCCTTCAAGTCAAGTCTCGCTCAGTCTGACTGAGAGATAGTTTGGCTTGGCATAAAATCTCCAGTCAATGTTCTAAGGCTCCTTGACTGAGCGAGACTTGACTTGAAGGGATATCTCTTTGCTTAAGAGGTGTGAGAGCTACTTTGCATATTCTTTCTTCTTAGATTTATCTGACAGATTTGTGAAGCCAAAGCCAGGAACAGACTTTAAACAGAGAACGATGATAAAGGAAACACTGAGATTTCTCCTCTTTTCAAATCCATTCCTAGCTTTGGCTTCAATAATCTGTCAGATAAATCTGTCTGTGTAAATGCACCATAAGACACTTCAATTATGCATGATATACAACTAGAGATGAGCGAACCTCGAGCATGCTCGAGTCCATCCGAACTCCAACGTTCGGTATTTGATTAGCTGGGGCTGCTGAACTTGGATAAAGCTCTAAGGTTGTCTGGAAAACATGGATACAGCCAATGACTATATCCATGTTTTCCACATAGCCTTAGGGCTTTATTTAAGTTCAGCAGCCACCGCTAATCAAATGCCAAATGTTCGGGTTCGGATGGATTCGAGCATGCTCCAGGCTTGCTCATCTCTATATATGACAACTAAAGATAAACAAATTCACAGTAATAAGAAAGCAAAACGCTTTGTTATGTCTGCAATTAGCTTATCAGTCTGCTGCCTTTATACTGACTAACGCTCCTAGCTGGGTGTCGGGAAAAGCTAGATCCAGTCTTGGAAAACTAGGAGAAGTTTTCCAGGACTGGATCCAGCTTTCCCAAGCCCCCGAAGAGGAGCGCCATGGAGTTAAAGGCGGCAGACTGATATGCGGATTGCAGAGATAACAAAGCGCTTTGCTTCCTTATTACTGTAGATTCGCTCAACTCTAACAACAACACCTATTAAATCACTGATCTACATTCTCCTGACTAAAGCTCTTCTAAACTAACCCCTGATGCTTTTCTCCCTTGACAATTCTCAGTCAGGTGATTCGGCCTTCCAGGAAGCTCAGGTAGTAAACAAGGATTTACAGGGACTGGATGGAATAATATCTGATTTTGTTTGTACAAATACTCTCTGTATTTTAAAGTGCTGCAGAATATGGTGGTATTACTATGATATAATGTAAAAATGTAAAGAGTCCATGTGATTGTTAGTTATAGCTTCACTCCCTAGCTGTTCATCCAGTCCAACTCATTTGCAGGAGACTGGCTCCATAAAGGAGTATGACAAGCCAAAAATTAATCTAAAGGACAGTAAGAGAAGCTTCACACATACAATATCGCAGGGGATTTGATGGTGCGAATTCGCAGCAGATTTGATGGTCAGTTTTGATGCTGTGTTCAGTTATTTAGATCGGATACGCACCATCAAATCCACTGTGATGTGGTACGTGTAAAGCTTCCCTAAAGGTTCTATTACATAGAACATTATCTGCCCAATCAGGCAGTTATCTTACTGTGTAATAGAGCTAGCGATAAGCAGATGAGCTTGCAAAACGCTTGCTTGTCAATTAAAACACTGTCTTCAACATGTTTAAAGATAATCTGCTGCCAGCCAACGGTTGATTAAAACAAGAGCGGCACAGATATCACTAGTGATGTTTATGCAGCCCTGGCCAAACAATCATTGAGCTACAGTAGGTTTTGCAAGCAAGCACCAATTCAGCAGATCAGTGCTCACTTACCTCGCAAGTCTTAAAGAAGTCTGGCGAAAAATTTTATATAATGTTGGTGAAGGGAAAACAAAGTGACAGCACACATGCTTTGTCTCTTTATGGGACAAGGGATCTCCATTCTAGTGATTAGTGGGGTCTCAACACCTGGACTGCCACTGACCTAATAGGTATCACCTATCCTGTGGACAGGTAATAACATTTAGGGTACAAACACAAAAGGTGGATCCGCAGCAAAATCCGATGCAGATCCATTGCCTGTAGTTTCTATGAGAATCCATACTCACAGTGGGATTGACGTGTGACAGCCCCGTTAACCCCCAGCCGGCATACATTACCTGCTCAACGCTCCGGCTTGCTTCAGGGGCTCCCGGTGTCTGGACGTCCCCCTTAGCCATTCAGTGCACTACGGCAGGGCAAGTATGGATTCTCATAGAAACTACAGGCAATGGATACGCTGCAGATCCGCCCTGTGTTTGTACCATTAATCTTGGGGTAAGGCTGGGTTCACACTACGTTTTTGCAATACATATTTTGCTAAAAACAGATGAAAAGAACATATGCTTTTTTGTGCATCTATTTTGATCCGTTTTTTCCAGCAAACGATGCAAAAAAAAGTGGATCAAAGCGGATGTTTTTATTTGGGGGTAAAACTGATTATGCATGTTCCTCAAGTCGTTACAATTACAACGATATGTAACATGTTTAACTTTTCTTTTATCTGATGGCTTGTAAAAAATTCAAACCATTGTTAACAAATATATGTTCCTTAAAATTGCTCTATTCCCATGCTTATAGCGCTTTTATCCTTTGGTCTATGGGGCTGTGTGAGGAGTCAATATTTGCGCCATGATGTGATCTTTCTATCGGTACCTTGATTGCGCATATACGACTTTTTGATCGCTTTTTATTACATTTTTTCTGGATTTGATGCGACCAAAAATGCGCAATTTCGCAGTTTGGGATTTTTTTTGCGCTTACGCCATTTACCGTGCGAGATCAGGAATATGATTAATTAATAGTTCGGGCGATTACGCACACGACGATACCAAACATGTTTATTTATTTACTTTTATTTAAAACATGGGAAAAGGGGGGTGATTCAAACTTTTATTAGGGGAGGGGGCTTTTTACTAATAACACTTTTTTTTTTTTTTTTTTTTTTTTACACTTATACTAGAAGCCCCCCTGAGGGAATTCTAGTATAAGTATACTGATCTCTCATTGAGATCTTTGCTGCATAGTTATACAGCAAAGATCAATGAGATCGGCACTCGGATGCTTTTGGCTGCTGCAGCCGAAAGTATCCGAGTGCCGAGTCGGGATCAGCGCCATTTTGGAGCTGACACCCGGCAGGTACAGATGTGTGGATCGCTCCTCCGGGACAACGTCCCGGAGGAGCGATCCACCCCACTCAGGGCTCCAGATGGCGACCAAAATGGTCGCCAATGCGACTGACATTTTGCAAATGGCGCCCAGATTTATTAATCTGGGCGCCATTTGCGACTGGCCCCGGCGGCGGCGCGCTGTCTCTTTAAGTATCCCCGGCTGAAGAAGAAGTGCCTGAAGAAGAAGAGGATCGCCGGGGGAGCGGGTTGTCAGGTGAGTTTGTGTGTTTATTTTTTTTAAATACTGCTTAGCATAGAGGAAAGGGGGGGGGGGGGGGGGGGGGGGGGGCATCTATAATGGGGGGAGAGGGGGGCCATCTATAAGGGGAGGGGGCATCTATAATGGGGGGGAGGAGGGGGCATCTATAAAAGGAGGGGGCCATCTATAAGTGTAGGGCAAACTGGCTGCAGACACTGGGAGATAGATATATGCACAATTATTATTATCAGGGCCCCTCAGGTGTCTGTATTGTAGGGGGTCACTTGCATTAGTCACTAGGTGAGAGATATATCTATCTATATACACATCTTGTGGGGGGTCACTATGGCTGCAGTCATAAGTCTAGCTCAGTATGTATAGACGGTGACTGGGTGACAGGCTCCCAACCCCCCGTTAGAACCCCCTATACTCACCTCATCGCGCCGGGTCACGGAGATCTCAGCCGCTGCAGCCCGGCGCGCACACTGAGAGATGAGTCCAACGCTCATAGAGAATGACGGAGCGCTGGACTCTCCCGTCATTCTCTATGAGCGTTGGACTCATCTCTCAGCGCACGCCGGGCTGCAGCGGCTGAGATCTCCGTGACCCGACCATCTTCAGAAGCGGGACCCGGCGCGATGAGGTGAGTATAGGGGGCTCTAACGGGGGGTTGGGAGCCTGTCATCCCGGCATGGGGGTCGACAGGTTCCCTTTAAGTTCAAGTTCAGAAGAGTAAGCCTCATTAAAAGGCTAGCCAAGTGAAGCTGAAGTACTGAGTCAGACTGTATATGGTTGTCAAGTTGCAAGTTTCCATGTTGAACGTTTTCAAACTAAGAAAAGAAAGGATCTAAAGGAGGAGGATGCTGCCGTGGCCTCTGCACACAGTAAGTTCCATTAAACATAACATTAATTTTACATGGTTTAAAATGTTGGCGACCAAATATTCTATTTGGCGCCTAAATTTTTCAGGTTAGGAGCCAATGGCTCCCAGGTAAATTTTTTAGTCTGGAGCCCTGCCACTAGACACCAGGGAAGTGATGCGTCCGGTAATTGGATGCAGCTGTCATCTTTGACAGCTGCATCTGATTACTGTATTATGGTGCGTTTACACAGGCAGATTTATCTGACAGATTTTGAAAGCCAAAGCCAGGAATGTATTTGAAAAGAGAAGAAATCTCAGTCTTTCCTATATGACCCATTCCCTGTTTATGGTCTGTTCCTTGCTTTGGCTTCCAAACTCTGTCAGATAAATCTGCCTGTGTAAACGCACCATTAGCAGGCACGGCGATCGGGCAGTGCTTGCTAATACCCGTGGTCCCGGGCTACACGCGGCGGTTCAGAGCAAGTTTTGTGATATAAAGCAAGTTTGCAATCTAGTTTAGCTTTTATGGAAAACAAGGCGCTTTCTGTTTTTTTACTTTATTCTCAAAAAAAACAAAAAAACAAACAAACAGTAAACAGTTAGAAAACAGGAAGTCCTGTGTATCCCAGGCCAAAAAAAAATAATAAAGAATGTATATTGCAAACTTGCTTTATTTCACATCTTCTGTTGATTTAGATTTTGAAAGTTATAACAACAGATACACTTTAGGGGCCTATTATACCAATAGATTATCTGAAAGATTTTTTTGAGCCAAAGCCAGGAATGGACTATAAACAGAATAGTAATGTCAGATAAACAAAAAAATCTGTCAGATAATCTGTTGGTGTAATAGGGCTATGGCTATGCCAAAGTACAGCTATATCCTGGCACACAAATAGCCAATCAGTGCATGGCCCTGTCGCAGTCACTGAATAGCTGGGCGGGACCTATGGGAGCCTCAGATGCAACCAGAGCACTGACCAGGTAAAGATGCTCCGGGCGGTGGCTGGTTAAAGAGAACCTATAATTTAAATTTCACTGTCCCTAATATAAAAGTTTATCTTTCCCTAAGTCTATACATGAAGATACATGAAGTATCTTTTACTTTACCCAATCCTTTGTTTCTGTGCAGCAAGGTCAGGCGCTGCCATCTTGATGACGTCACTTGCGTTCCAGCGCTGGAACGCAAGGGACGTCATCAAGATGGCAGCGCCGGCCTTGCTGCATCGGTACAGAGGAGTAGGTAAGGCATAAGATACAGACTGCAAAAGCAGCCTGTATCTTCATAAATAGACTTCATGAAGATACAGACTGCCCTTACAGACGGCCTAGACGGTCTTGATGACGTCCCTTGCATTCCAGTGCTGGAACGCAAGTGACGTCATCAAGATTGCGGCGCCGGCTTTGCTGCTCCGAAACAGTGGATTAGATAAAAGTAAAAAATACAGACTGCAAAGGCAGTCTGTATCTTTATGAATAGATAACAGGGACACATACACAGCGATCTTGCGCTGTATAGTGCGAGATCACTGAGTATTGACAGAGCGGCAGGCAAAGGATCATGGGAACCTTTCCCGTCGCTCTGCATGATGGGTGGGAGTTTCCTGTCTCATACCGACTCTTTTGAAAAGAGCTGGCACAGCAAATAAATTAAAAACGGGGCCACAAAATTAATTATATTTGTAAAAGTTAATAAAAAAGATTAAAATTTAATAGAATAAAAAAATTTTTTACAAAAAAATCGGCCGTGATTGGTTCTCTTTAAGGGGGCCAGCATTTACATACTAGCAGCGGAATGAAAACCCCATTCAAACTCACAGTTGTGGGAATCAGATTTTACTGCAGAACTCCAGTATTCCAGTTTGCTGCACTTCACAAGCTCAGGGAAAGCCTCTATATTATGGAAGCACAGACAGATATATGAAAGGTACTATAGGACTCCATGTCCTATCAACTTCCTAACAGAGTCAGCAGTGAATGTGAATTGCTGCTGCCAGATTTCCTTTAAAAACTAGCAGGGACTAGGGCCCGAGTCTCCCCCATGCCTGACTGATAGATGCATGAAACTAAAGATAGGGATCAGAGATACAGAAACTGTCTAGTGGCTTCCAGCTACATCTGATGTAACCATTTTCGTCAAAATAGACACAGTCATTGCATCTATAATCTGCTATTCTCTGGAAAAGGATAAAATATAATACTGTAAATAAAAAATAAAAAAAGGCCCCAGCAAAATTCAGTGGAAAAAACAAGGCGTTAAGTCTGTTGCACACTGGAAACCAACGGCAACTGACATACCCTATTGACTTAAAGGGGTTATCCAAGTAACAAAAACAATATTCTAAATGATCCCCAATACCACCCTATGTCTAATATACATGTATAACATATCCTGCACCCTTTCCCTGTTTTTTTCTCATACTTATCAGCTCTGGACATGTAAAATCATCTTCTCTGTGTCCACTGTGACAACACGCTGCTCCCTCCCCCCCCCCTTTGTAGTAACAGGACATGTGATCTCCTCTCTGGGGGCCGGGTTAGCTGTCTATTGACTTGGTAACCCGACCCCAGGAGACATTATTTGCATAATCTTCATGCACCTGAGCTGCTTCGCCCAATCAATTGTTTAAAGTGAATGTACCACAAGGCCTAGGCAGAAGCACTGGAGGCGGGCCGACCCACCCTTAGTGGGAGGAAACCCTAGCCCCTCTATGATAGGGTTCCATTGATTCTAATGGAGTCACGTCATGGAGGGGCTAGGGTTTCTTCCCACTAAGGGTGGGTCGGCCCGCCTCCAGTGTTTCAGCCTGGGCCTGGTGGTACAGTCACTTTAACGATTTTGAAGTAACAATTTCTTTTTTTTAAGCCGAACAACGTTTAGACGGAAAGACAAATCGTTCGAAAAATCACTTTAAGGGTACAAACCCACTTGACGTATTTGCTGCGTGAATCAGTCTTAAAAATAAGCAGGCAAAACGCAGGTTGGCTTTATACAATTGTTATGCGTTAAAATACGCAATTGCGTATTTTTGAAGCGTGAAGCTTGTTGTTAGCAGAGCATCAGTTGTTAACAACCTGTGTGAAAAACGCATGTAGCTTCACGCTTCAAAAATACGCAATTGCGTATTTTTAACGCAGAACAATTGTATAAAGCCAACCTGCGTTTTGCCTGCTTATTTTTAAGGGTATATTCACACGAACGGGCTCACAGCGAGATTCTCGCTGCGAGCCCGGCAGGTCCTGGCAGTTCCCATACACTACATACTTGCTGCGGTCTAAACGACCGCAGCGAGTATGTAATTATACCGCCCTTAACCCCTTCTGCTCCCGCCCGGCTCCCCCACTGTAAGCATACTTTACCTGTCCGGCGTCCTGCTCTCCCGTCCGGCCAATCAGTGACTGCGGCTGGGCAACACACTGATTGGCCGGACGGGAGAGCAGGACGCCGTACCCGTGCAGCGGGGACAGGTAAAGTATGCTTACAGCGGGGGAGCCGGGCGGGAGCAGAAGGGGTTAAGGGCGGTATAATTACATACTCGCTGTGGTCGTTTAGACCGCAGCAAGTATGTAGTGTATGGGAACTGCCAGGACCTGCCGGGCTCGCAGCGAGAATCTCGCTGCGAGCCCGTTTGTGTGAATATACCCTAAGACTGATTCATGCAGCAAATACGTCAAGTGGGTTTTTACCCAAGATTGCTTAAAGGGGTTGTCCGGCGATAAAAAATTATTCACAGAATAACACACATTACAAAGTTATACAACTTTGTAATGTATGTTATGTCTGTGAATGGCCCCCTTCCCCGTGTCCCACCACCCCCACCCGTGTACCCGGAAGTGTGGTGCGCTATACATTACCTGTCACGTGCCGACCATGGTCTCCGATCCTCAGCAGTGACGTGTTCTTCGGGAGGCCGGCGGATCTTCCCGAGTGCCGGCCGCCCTCTGCAGCGTCATCCGAAGCTCAGCCGCGATTGGCTGAGCATAACTGTGCTCAGTCAATCGCGGCTGAGCGGCTGATGACGCGGTCACCTCATCAGCTGCTCAGCTGCGATTGGCTGAGCACAGTTATGCTCAGCCAATCGCGGCTGAGCTTCGGATGACGCTGCAGAGGGTGGCCGGCACTCGGGAAGATCCGCCGGCCTCCCGAAGAAGACGTCACTGCTGACGATCGGAGACCGTGGACGACACGAGATGCGGTGAGTATAATGCACCACACTTCCGGGTCTAGCGTGGGTGGGGGGAAACACGGGGAAGGGGGCCATTCACAGACATAACATACATTACAAAGTTGTATAACTTTGTAATGTGTGTTATTCTGTGAATAATTTTTTATCGCCGGACAACCCCTTTAAGGCCATCTCACACACTAGGATGAATCTTTGAAAGACTCTTTAGACGAAGCGATCCGACAATTATCTGCGAACGACCAACGATGATTTGAGAACATGTTGAAATACCAAGATGAACGTTTCTCGCTGGTCGCTTAATCATTAGCTGTGTTTACAGAAGCCGATTATTGCTCAAATGCCATTATCTTGAAATCTCGAACGATAATCCCTCCGTGTAAAAGGACCATTAGGGTGCCTTCACACATAGATTTCTCTGATTTTTGAAGCCAAAGCCAGGAACAGACTATAAACAGGGAACAGTTCATAAAGGAAAGACTGAAATTTCTCCTCTTTTCAAATTCATTCCTGGCTTTGGCTTCAAAAATCTGTCAGATAAATCTCTCTGTGTAAAGGCACCCTTACATGTGTCCCTAAATCCTAGGTTTCTATAATATGAAAAGTTATAGTTCTATCTTAGCTTGTTGTCAGTGAATGCAGGCATATGCACCTGTCTTTGTGTCACAGCTCTGTATATTGTAAGTGTTATAGATGTTCTTAGAGTCTGAATGGAACTAGAATGTTTTCATTCACAGTCAGCAAGCAGAGATCTAAACCTACACTACAACCCCCGGTAAACAGATGCCTGTTATGCAGCACATAGCTACACCAATGCGCCAATCAGCTCTGCTACATCATCAGCTAGTATGGAATACATATTGGCGTTAGGCCGGGTTCACACTGCGTTTTTGCAATCCGTTTTTTGCAAAAAACGGATTGCAAAAACGCAGTGTGAACCTAGCCTTATATGTTCCAAAATCAGTGAAAAGACAGTCCTGTGTTTACTGTGCAATAGTAATGACAGTAGTGGGTAGGAAAGAAAGCTAAGGGGGCGAGTACACAAATGGACCACTCAGGCAGATGCATGATGGGAAATGTAGTTTCCTCGCCAGCGCCATCTTGGATAGAGATCGGCTTTTAGAAAAACTTGTAACTCAGGAATGGCAGCAGCTAGAAAGACAGAAGATGGCTCAAAATACTCAGGGGACTTGGTGAGTAAGACCAGTTAGGTTTAGGAGTAGGGATGGTCCAAACAGAGTTCGGTTCGGGTTCGTAAGAACCCGAACTCTTGGCAATGATTCCCGCTGTCTGCCCGCTCCGTGGAGAGGGTGGATACAGCGGGAGGACCGCCTGGAAAACTGGGATACAGCCATAGCCATAGGCTGTATCCCAGTTTTCCAGGCGGTCCTCCCGCTATATCCGCCCGCTGCACGGAGCGGGCAGACAGCGGGAATCTGATGCCAAGGCGTTCGGGTTCATACGAACCAGAACCTCAGCAGTTTCGGACCATCCCTATTTGGGAGCATTTCACTTTTTAGCTCTTAGGTGGATAACCCCTTTAATAAGGTTGTCAGGTTTACGGCGTGGCGTCAGGCCTTTTCACTGGATGAAATACAAGAGCATGCTACATTATTTTGTTTGATATTCTGAACAGAGGGTCCTAATGTAGTATTATAACTGGTGTGCCCGCCCAGCCTACTTCTATGAGTTGCTATTTCCTGTCTCAATAACGCGTAAATATACTGAGGAAAGGATACAACGTACCACTCTAAATGAAAACAAAGACATGTAATAACATTGTAGGTCCCTGGTGGCACAGCTGATAGGACGTCACAGTGTATTCATGTGACCTGGCTGCATACTGTACATGGCGGACTGTGTGCGGACGTCATGTACAAGCTCTAGCCTGGGCGTAAGTGACACCCGTTACCGAGTGCAATGTCAGGTAACCTGATCTCCACAAACACACCGCACCTCGCACAGCCGCATTACAGCTTCCCACAAAGAACACAAAAGGCACAACTTTAGTGATTTTACATAGGACTGCAGGTAACCTATGCAGTCCTAATAGTGTCTTATTTTTTTATGCATAAATCACAGACAACTAACACTTCTTATGGAGACATCCGAGACCACACTATACCATGAAGCAGTGTGTATCCAGAGAAAGTCAGGGTAATGTGCACAGTCTCTGACATACATGCAGCCATTCTATTATGGAGAAAACAGTCCCCGTCCCGGAAGGTCCAGGCGGCTGTCAGCACTGACACACACACAGTGCAGCCGGGCTGTGCCAGCTCTGCTACATCCATACAGCAGGGTACATAGCGCTGTGCAGGGCGGCCAGGTGACACTTGTTGCAGCTCTGTGAGAGGAGGAGGGCGGTTACTGCTGTGAGGCGCTGTACACACTGTAGGAAGTCATTGTAGTTATGCAGGTAATGGAAAGTTTCCCAGTGCGCTGACACCACAGCCCGCGCCCTCACTACACCCGGGTTCAAGCCCAGCCCGCCCTCCTGTGCACTCACCTGGGCCAAAGGGCGACAGAAAAGTAGTAAGTCTTGCTGGTAACAGTTTACATTACAGTATCACACAGATAGTTGTCTCTGACACCGCGGCCGTCTGCTGTACTACTGGCGCCATGATCTTCACTTCAGACCGGAGAATACTTCCGGGCTTAGCCCCGGTGACCGCCTCCCTATTGCCCCCTACCGTCCAGTCCTGGTTACTGCAGTGTATAGTTAGTTCCCCTTTTGACTCGCTGACTTGGGAAGGTCAGGTGACTGGGGAGTCACGTGAGGCGGGATCTGAGCGGATTGCTGGCAGTGTGTGGAAAGTGAGGCGGTGACGAGTTTATCACATTAGGGCAGTGTCTCTCGAGTTGTGGCTCAGCTGCTGCTGCACAACTACAACTCCCAGCGTGTCCTTAGAACGGCATTCTGGGGTTTGTAGTTTTGGGTCAGCTGGGGAGCAGCGCTTTAGGTGGGTTTCTTATAGGGAGCTGTAATAAAACATGGGCAGCTACTTATGGATTACTATAACAGATGTAGCTCATCATTTAACCCTTTCTGCTACAGTACTATAGTCTGCATTACTACAGCCACATTGTGTTACATGCAGAACTATCCGGACAGGTGCTAGTTAGGATTCAGGGGGCCCCATAGCAAAATATTGTAAGGACCCCCACCCTCCCCTACACACAACACAAAGCACTGCATGGTGATGTGACCAAAAAATAAAATCTCTTGTGGCCAGAGGCAGAATCCTGTATGCAACTACAAAAGTGACTGGCAGAGCAGAGAGCCAATGGCTGCTTGCTCTGTCAGTCCACTGTATTTATTGTATGTGTTATTTTGTGAATAAATGTTTAGCGCCGCACTACCCCTTTAACCCTTTAAGGACATGGCCCATTTTCGTTTTTACGTTTTCGGTTTTTCCTCCTTGTGTTTAAAAGGTCATAGCACTTGCATTTTTCCACCTAGAAACCCACATGACCCCTTATTTTTTGCATCACTAATTGTACTTTGCAATTACAGGCTGAATTTTTGCATAAAGTACACTGCGAAACCAGAAAAAAATTCAAAGTGTGGTGAAATTGAAAAAAAAAACGCATTTCTTTTATTTGGGGGAAATGTGTTTTTACGCCATTAGCCCTGGGGTAAAACTGACTTGTTATGCATGTTCCTCAAGTCGTTACGATTAAAACGATATGTAACATGTATAACTTATATTGTATCTGATGGCCTGTAAAAAATTCAAACCGTTGTTAACCAATATACGTTCCTTAAAATCGCTCCATTCCCAGGCTTATAGCACTTTTATCCTTTGGTCTATGGGGCTGGGCGAGGTGTCATTTTTTGCGCCATGATGTGATCTTTCTATCGGTACCTTGATTGCGCATATACGACTTTTTGATCGCTTTATATTACATTTTTTCTGGATTTGATGCGACCAAAAATGCGCAATTTTGCACTTTGGGATTTTTTTTGCGCTGACGCCGTTTACCGTACGAGATCAGGAATGTGATTAATTAATAGTTCGGGCGATTACGCACGCGGCGATAGCAAACATGTTTATTTATTTATTTGTTTACTTTTATTTAAAACCTGGGAAAAGGGGGGTGATTCAGACTTTTATTAGGGGAGGGGGCTTTTTACTATTAACAACACTTTTTTTTTTTTACACATATACTAGAAGCCCCTCTGGGGGACTTCTAGTATATACACTTGGATCTCTCATTGAGATCTCTGCAGCATAGATATGCTGCAGAGATCCATGAGATCGGCACTCGTTTGCTTTCGGCTGCTGCAGCAGGAAGTAAACGAGTGCCGAGCCGGGGACGGCGCCATCTTGGACGCGTCCCCGGCCGGCATCAGTAACGGAGATCGCTCCTCCGGGACAAGGTCCCGGAGGAGCGATCTCCCCCACTAGACCCCAGGGAAACGTTGCCTCCGGTAATCGGAGGCAGCTGTCAACTTTGACAGCTGCCTCCGATTAGCTAATTAGCGGGCACGGCGATCAGACCGTGCCCGCTAATAGCGGCGGTCCCGGGCTACACGCGGCACCCGGGATCGCGGCACTTCAAAGCGGCCCCGCTTTGAAGTGCAAGTGAGGACATATGACGTACGCATACGTCCTATGTCCTTAAGAGGTTAAAGGAGAAGTCCGGCCAAAATAAATTTTTGATATGTTGTTACTTATGAAAATTTATACAAATTTCTAATGTACATTAATTATGGGAAATGCACATATAGGGCTATTTCCCTTAATTTAGTAGATCAGGAAGTATTAGAATTCTCTCAGATCCAGTGACCTCACGACCAAAGGTGTAATTCCTATGGAGTGTCCAGCAGAGGGCGCTCTATATATTGAAGTCTATGGGACTTTATTGTGTCTATAGATGTCTATGTAAAGTAATGTAATGTAGTGTAGTGTAGTGTACAGTATGTTTTATTAAATGAATACATCTATGGAATACTTTGGGGAGTAAGGGTACATGCTCCCCAAAGTATTGCATAAATGTATTCATTCAATATATTTGGATATCACAGTAAGCCCATCGATCCGCCGCATTCCCGGCGCCTGCCGATCTGCCGCATTCTCGCCGATCTGGACTATATACACTGAACTACAGCTCCCATCATCTGCTTATAGTATGAGCAGATGTTGAGAGCTGTAGCTGGGTTATGGATATGACTTGCCTGCCGCCGCTGATGCCACTGCTTATGCCGCCGGGCGCAGGGGGGAGCCGCTCAGTACATAGGAGCGCTCCCTCCTCCTCCTCCTTCTTCCGGGATACCTTCCCCCCTATACCACTGCTGACTCCCCGCCTGGCCACCGCTCTCCGCTCTCATCTACAGGCTCCCGAGCCGGTATATGAAAGCCGAGAGCGGTGGCCAGGCGGGGAGTCAGCAGTGGTATAGGGGGGAAGGTATCCCGGAAGAAGGAGGAGGAGGGGGGAGCGCTCCTATGTACTGAGCGGCTCCCCCCTGCGCCCGGCGGCATAAGCAGTGGCATCAGCGGCGGCAGGCAAGTCATATCCATAACCCAGCTACAGCTCCCAACACCTGCTCATACTATAAGCAGATGATGGGAGCTGTAGTTCAGTGTATATAGTCCGGATCGTCGGGAATGCGGCAGATCGGCGGGCGCCGGGAATGCGGCGGATCGGCGGGCTTACTGTGATATCCTAATATATTGAATGAATACATTTATGCAATACTTTGGGGAGCAAGTACCCTTGCTCCCCAAAGTATTCCATAGATGTATTCATTCAATAAAGCATACTCTACACTACACTACATTACATTACTTTACATAGACATCTATAGACACAATTAAGTCCCATAGACTTCTATATATAAAGCGCCCTCTGCTGGACACTCCATAGGAATTACACCTTTGGTGGTGAGGTCACTGGATCTGAGAGAATTCTAACACTTCCTGATCTACTAAATTAAGGGAAATAGCCCTATATGTGCATTTCCCATAATTAATGTACATTAGAAATTTGTATAACTTTTCATAAGTAACAACATATCAAAAATTAATTTGGGCCGGACTTCTCCTTTAAAGGGGTAGTGCGGCGCTAAACATTTATTCACAAAATAACACACATTACAAAATTATACAACTTTGTATTGTATGTTATGTATGTGAATGGCCCCCTTCCCCGTGTCCCACCACCCCTAAAGCGTGGTGCATTATACTCACCGCATTCGTGTCGACCCACGACTGCCATCTTGTGACAATGAGGGGGGCCGGCATGAGGGATGACTGGAGCGGTTCGGCCGGCCTCCTGAAGATGTCATCATTGTCCCAAGATGGCGGCCGGGGGTCGACACGAATGCGGTGAGTATAATGCACCACACTTCCGGGGTGGGGGGGAACACGGGGAAGGGGGCCATTCACATACATAACATACATTACAAAGTTGTATAACTTAGTAATGTGTGTTATTTTGTGAATAAATGTTAAGCGCCACACTACCCCTTTAACTATAAGGGCCTATTAGGAGCCCTTATGTATAAATACATAAGTGCAGGAGCAGACTACCTTCTGCTTAACCCCTTATGTACTGCTGTGTGTAAGTAACCCAAAGTTCAGAAGACAGGGAGATCTCTGATTACTGCTGATGCACTGATAAACCCTGACCTCTGCACAGAGCTCTTTTTGTCTGCTTGTTAACCCTTTTTTATGTTGTGGCATGTAAGTAAACATTGGGCCACTTACACACTGCAGTACATAAGGGTTTAAGCAAAAGGACACAGGTCGGCTCTTACCTTCTCCCCCGGGCCCCTCTCCTGCAGGGGCCCCATAGCAACTGCTACCCTGCCTCTATGGTAGCTACGCCACTGTATCCTAACTATTAAGGGTCCATTCACATGGGAAGGATCTGCAGCAGATTGGATGTCACTGATTTGGAGCTGCAGATTTTTATGCTGTTTTTTGTCATCCCGCCTTCCACACACAAAAGGGACATTTATCAAGGTGCGTCCCTGGAGTATGCTATGGGAAAGGGACAGAACACAATGAGAGAACGGCTGAACAGAATGATGTAAGTAATGCACCGATCTGTTCAGCATTTCTGTCACTAATTTATGCTGCCCTGATTTAGGGTGGAATAAACCTAGTGACAGATTTTCTTTAAGTTTTACGCTTGGAAACAAGCATAAAACAGGCTCCAAAGCAGGTGTAGATTCTTTTGCAATTCCGGCGCCTGTGGCTTTACTATGAGGCGTGCACCTCTTAGTAAATCCGTTCAGGAAAAAGGGGACAGGGCTTTATCTAAGACTGACGTATGAGTAAGTCAGTCGTGATTAATGTCCCCCAGAGAAAAAATCAAGTCTTCCCACCTCCTTCTGCACTCAATATGAAAAAAGGGGCTTTGCCTACTTTGCACAAAAAAATGCACCTGAATCTTGCTGAAAGTTCTGGGGGACTTCAAGCCAAGTAAAAGATGGTGTAAACTTTGCACCAAAAAACTAGACAGTCTGAAAAACCTAGCACATTTAAAGATAGTCTAGTCTAACTGCCATATTAGGCGGCCTGATTACTACTGTAAGTGAGCACCGATCTGCTAAATCACTGCTCGCTTATAGAGCCTTTTAAACAACTCGATGGTCATGCTCAACAGACATTGTTAGCGATGTCCGTGCAGCCCTTGCTTTAAAGTGTCAGTGTCAATATAACTTTCTAAATCAACAGTAGATGTGATATAAAGCAAGTTTGCAATTTACACTGATTATTTTTTTATTTTTTTTTTTAGTTATGGAAAACACGACACTTCCTGTTTTGTGATTTTTTTTGCTCAGAAAACAGGAACATGACAGGGCCTGTGTATCCCAGGTCATCTGAGCGCTCACAGAGAGAAGGCAGTCATGTGACTGATGGACACATTGAGCCGTGACTCTCTGTACTGGCCGGAATTCCTGTGTTTAGTCTCTTTTTTTCAGAAAATCTGCCTTTAGGAGACTGGACATGGATTTCTGGTAAGTTCAGCTTTGTTTTACAGCATGATAACAACAACAAAAAAATTACACACACTGGTTTGTGATAGATGTGAAAGATGATCTTAAAATAAGGGATGTAGTACCTGCCTACACCACTAGATGTCACTCTATCAATTAGAAATTACCCACAAATAAAATTGTATACAAATAGAAAAACACAATGGGCTTAATTCATAAAAAGTATAAAGAATTTTTATTGTATATAATAGGTACCAATACATAAACAATTTTTACCAATATAAAATGAAGTTTTAAAAAATATGACCCCAGTAAAAACACATATAAGATAGGTGTCAGCAATACGGTATTATACCCACAACAATTTTCTAATATGGGAATATAGCTATAAGGTGCATAAAGTTATATACTGTTCTAGTATTGCCTCAATATCATTCCGCATGTAAACAAAAAAAGCCAAGTGGCCACTATAGCGTTTAAAGCATATTGCACATACCCATGTTTGTCTGACACCGCACAAGCCGTTCCTACGTACGTTTCGCTGTTGCATGCTTCCTCGGGGAACTTGAGTTACTAGTAAACAGTATGACTACGTTCACACAGAGCAAAATGGGCGGATTACGCGAGGAAATATTTCCGCCTGAAATCAACTGACGCTGAATTCCGAGCAGAATATAAGCAGAATGTAAGCAGAATCACTGCGTATTCCGCTAGGAAAGTGTTCAGCTCGTAATCAGCTCTTGACAAATTCAGCGCGGAATACTCGAGGAATCCGCACTGAATCCGCATGCATTCAGCGCAGAAATTCAGCGAGTATTTGGCGAGTAAACTAGACTATACCAGAATATATAGTAGAATCCTCCTCCCCCCTTTTTTCCCCATTTCCGTGCTGATTCAGCGCGTAATTTCCGCTTGTATTACGCTTGTATTCCGCGCTGAATGCGCGCGTATTCCGCGCTGAAACAGAAAAACAGAGCCCCATTGGTTTGTATAGGCTTCCGCTAGTGGAAGAATGAACATGTTCATTCTTCTGGCGGAAAGCGGATTAGTTCAGTGCGGAAATTCCACTGTGTGAACTGCAGAGCAGAATTTCCATTCAACACAATGGAAATTAGCTCTGCACCTATTTTAACGGCTGAAATTTCAGCGCTGATTCAGCGCAGAAATTCAGCTGCTTTTGCTCTGTGTGAACGAGCCCTATACAGTATACAGCTGCTACAATTTAGATATGTTTTCATTTTATACGTTTTATTACTACTTGTATTTGTAAATATTTGTAATTTATGAAACAACACCAAACAATTGGCAGAAAGCAAAAGTAACAATATAAGAACTAAAACTCCAGCATTAGTCCAGAAGATGAAGTCAAAGTCCACCAGGGTGCTCAGTGTCCAGAAGTGTCTCTGCAGGCCAATGTCCTGTTCAGTATAGTACTACCAAGAGGCAGCAAGTATAATCTTTATTACACTGTCACCAAGGATTTATAAACTTGCTGAAAGACAGCGATCAGCCAAAGATCGGTTCCTCAGCAGATCATTGTCTTTATTTCATGTGTGATCTCTGCCCAAATCAGCCTTATTCGGCAGATATTTGCTTTGTGTAATAGGGCCCTATGCTTGCACACAAGATTTACCCTTTCATGAACTGTAGTGTGACATCTAAGAACAGTTATCAGGCAGTCATGCGTGTCCTTAAAAATAGGAAATGAAAGCTACTATTCCTTGTCACAAGTAAAAACCCTACTGCTATGGTAACAAAAAGGAAATGTCCTCTTTGAGAAACATAGTCATGGGGATTTGTGCTTGGGTAATACTGTTTTTGGGGCATGAATTACATGGTGCACTTTGTTAAAGCATTGAGTTGTTATGGAAAATATATGCCTGTGTTGGAAATGGAAATTGGTCTACACCATGATCAGTAAATTTGTATGTAAATTGACTGTGTATTTCCTGGGGGATTATTATATTATCAGGGGTGTAAGGGGGGGACATTACTTGGTATATAAAAAAAAATATGTGTCTGTTTGCTGACTGCTGGCTGATGTTTCAGTCCTTAACAGGCATGGGGCTGGTGAAATATGGTTTTATCTAGGCTTGGTTCAGTTTGATAAAGGTCACCCTCTTCACACTGGGGCAAGACAGCCTCATCCTTATGGGTCTCCCAATGGCCCCTGTCTCAATAAACACCCTCTCAGATGTCACACTGGTGGCTGGGCAGGACAGCAGGGTCAGAGCAAACTCTGCCAGCTGCGGCCAGATGTCACACCGGGTCAAAAATATTTAGAGGCAATGGTGACTCCAAGTATGACTCCGGATCCCCTGACCTTTGACTATCATGAGCTGACTTTTGTCTGGATTCTGATTTGGTACCTCTGCTGGTCATTTAGTGTGACCTCGACCAGAGATGACGCCCATTGGTGTTTGAGACCCCTGCCCCTATAATTCCTCCTCTTCCTCCTTCACCACCGCTTCTTCCCTTTCCGGGTTCATTTTTACATGGAAGACCGTAGCACTGCTCCTCTAGGTGATGATGTTCCTCAATGCAGTCTCCATGACATGAAACAGGGGAATGATGTCATTTAGACTGTAATCATTGCAGCTGACCAACAGAGTAAATACCTCAAATGGTCCCTGAAATTGGCAGACATCACGCATCATCTGTTAATGTGTGACCTTAAAATTACAGTTCGGCGTGAATCTGCCAGAATGCGTGATGAGGAAGTCAGAGACCGCCAATCTCTGTTGGTACAGCCGATCCAACATGTGGAGGGACGAGTTCCACTGTGTCGGCACATGGCGGATCAGCCGATGTTATTGCAGTCCATGATTGCGTTGAAGAGGGTGTTAGGTGTTACATGTGAGGCTGTAGTGGGTATAAAGTTTCCTCACCATCTTCAGGAGATCCTTCAGTCCTGGGAAGTACAGCCTGACAGCACAGGGCTTGGCAGCATTGATACGCCACAGGAACAGGGTTTGTTTTGGTGTGATAACCGAACAAGGTGGTGGAGGCAGACGATAAGATCTCTGGATTATGTGCATGGAGAAATCTAGAAGGCGATAGCGGGGTGACCTCCATTACTTGTTGCCGTTGCAGCTCTCCCTGATAATCTATTATCCAGTGTAACGTCATGGACATATACTTCCCCTGGTCATAGCTGGAACGCTAGACGTCCGTGCTTAGGTGCACCCAATGTGAGGCACAGAGCTGCAAGGAGATGCCAAGCTTCTGTAAAGTTTATGGTGTTATGCACAATGCAAAGGGAGTCCACATTTAGTTAGTTAGAATGGTTAAGAGTATAGTATTGCAGCCTTTGTTGTTTACAGGTAAGAAGTGGTGTGGGAGTCCCAGTTCTTCCAGGCATTAGGGTGATGGTTCAGATAGCATCATGGTCTTTGCCACTACCAATGTGGAAAAACTACCACACTACTGATCGCAGTGAGCGGTTCTTTGTAGCTGTTGTACTGCTAGACTGCAAGTCCCCCCGCTGCCTTGGGGTACCCCTTAAGTGCCTGTGCCTTCCTAAACAGCAGTCTGGCAACAAACTGACGCTGTACCCCTCCCCCTTTGCCTCTGGACCGACAAGCTGTGGATGGGATCTAACGCTGCCTCGTGGAATAAATACATTTTCATCCCCTGATAAAAACACTAAGCTTGACAGAAGCTGTCTTGCTGATGGTCCTCCAAAGCTGACTTAAAGGGGAACTCCACATAAGAAAAATTTGTTTTCTATTGAAAGCTATATAGATGTGTCTATACAATGTATTACCATATCTATATGGTTCTGCCACACTGGTAACTGATTGACATCCAGGAAGTAAAAAAAATGATCTCTGTGCCAATTCACATTGTCTCCTTGTCTCACTGCTCTCCCACCTTAGGAGACAAATATTGCATGTCTCTGTCTCACATTGTGTGTGTTTGCTGAGCACAGGCTGATGATGCAGACAGGGGGCAGGGCGTGATGTCACAGGAGGCTTGGCTGGATCCCCCAATCCCCTGAGTGATCCCACCAGCCTCTGTAAACATGTTCATTCTTCAGCGCGGAGAGTTGTGAAACTACCAAAAATCCATTTGTTTTGGGGTCTTTGTTCTGTATCGTGTTTCTGTACTTCCTGATTAAGCAGTTGTACACAGTACTACAGGTTCCAGAATGCATTGCTTTCCTTCAGGTGTTTATCGCAGTCCTCCATCCTGCCCATTCCCCTCCCAAAACTGTTGCAGAATATCTAGGCTATGTTCACACATTGCAGTTTCATTATGTTACTGAATTAATTGCAGTACTTTATCATTTCATTGTGTTCCCACCCACACAGCACGCTGTATTCTCTACCTGTATCACCACACAGCACACAATTACTACCTGTAACTCTGATATTGGAAAAAAGTAAACTTTTCATCTCCTCAAACATATTATGATCAAGCATCTTTTATCTTTGAGGTTGAGCCCCACAATAAGGATTTTATCTGATATTATCTTACATGGGAAATGCTGTTTATTCCTCGTTTACTATCATTTATTTGTGTTACTGCATCATTTCTGTGAAGACGCTGCAGTACTGGAATGAAACTCCAACATGTGTGAACATAGCCCCAATTTCACTGCAGACTTTTGCCTAATCAGCGAAGTTGCAGCAGTTGCTTCTGGCTGGTCAGAGATGGTGAATCACTCAGGGGATTGAGGGATGCAGCCAAGCCTCCTGTGAAATCACGCCCTGCCCCCTGCCTGCATCATCAGCCTGTGCTCAGCAAACACACACAATGTGAGACAGAAGCATGGAATATTTATCTCCTAAGGTGGGAGTGCAGTGGGAGCAGGAACAATGTGGATTGGCACAGAGGCCATTTTTCTTCACTTTTTGGATTTCTATCAGCTACCAGTGTGGCAGAACCGTACAGATATGGTAATACATTGTATAGACACATCTATATAAATTTTAATGAACTTTTAATAGAAAAACAGTTTTCCTTTTGTGGAGTTCCCCCTTTAAATGGTTTATTAGGAAGTTTATAGACACTACATTTCTCATCCACCAATGTCCACTGTTGTCCAGGGTGAAAATTTACATTTTTTTAAAATTTTGACATTTTCTAATTTTTGGTACTGTCACAACAATAGCTGTTGAACAAAACATAGTAATAGTCTCATTATTGTAGCTACAATGGTTTGGCTATTTTATTGGGATTTGTTTGCATGAGATTCACAAATATTTTTGTCTGCTTCGCTTATCTCTAGTAATAAAACCTGAACAATAACATTATTATTTATTCCACACAGTGAATTCGGTATAAAAAAGATATGATTACTGTATTTTGTTAATCTGCCTCCCCAAAAAACTGTATGTAGGTTAACCCCCGACGGCCGGAGCATACATTACCTGCTCCATACTCCGGCTTGCTTCGGGGGCCAATCAGTGCGCTGCCCCACCACAGCCACTGATTGGCTGAGCGAGACGTCCAACCGGTAGCCCCCGAAGCAAGCCGGAGCGGGGAGCAGGTAATGTATGCTCCGGCTGGCGGGGGTTAACTTACATACTTGCAGCGAGATGTCAATCCCACTGTGAGTATGTATTCTCATAGAAAAGAACTGGCAATGGATCCGCAGCCGATTTTGCTGCAAATTCGCTGTGGATCTGGTACGTGTGAAGCTACATGGTAAAAGTACTTGTTTAGAACTCGTCCCACAAAAAATAAGCCCTCATATAGCTATGGTGCAAATGCTTGTGCATTAACCCCTTCCTCCGAACAAGATTTTGGGTGGAGACCAGACTTGGATGGATGGGACATTTTATTAACTTTTTATTCAATTTTATCTAATAGATGATAAATCAGTAATTTTGGAGCTTGGTGTTATTACATTTAGGCCGATCACTGTGTGGGATCAATAATTTAATTTAATTCATTTAATCATTAGATTGCATATACTGATCAATGCTAGCATTGATTAGTCACATCAGTGCTCTGCTGATTTACTTAATCAGAAACTGAGGCTGCCACAGAAGGCAAGTATTAGGGTCCTATTACACGGATCAACTTTTAATGATTAACGACTAATGGTGCGTTTACACAGAGAGATTTATCTGACAGATCTTTGAAGCCAAAACCAGGAACAGACTATAAACAGGGATCAGGTCTAGAGATGAGCGAACCTCGAGCATGCTCGAGTCGATTAGAACCCGAACTTTCGGCATTTGATTAGAGGTGGCTGCTGAAGTTGGATAAAGCCCTAAGGCTATGTGGAAAACATGGATATAGTCATTGGCTGTATCCATGTTTTCCAGACAACCTTAGAGCTTTATCCAAGTTCAGCAGCCACCGCTAATCAAATACCGAACGTTCGGGTTCGGATGGACTCGAACCCGAACCCGGTTTGCTCATCTCTAATCAGGTCATAAAGGAAAGACTGGGATCTATACTCTTTTCAAATCCATTCCTGGCTTTGGCTTCCAAAATCTGTCAGATAAATCTTTCTGTGTAAACACACCATTACGATAAGCCAGCGCAAACGAGTTTGTTTATCGTCAACCTAAAATCGCTCACCATATTACACAGAATGATAATTGTTAGTTACGATCATTACTACGATCCCAGCAAAACAATGAACAGTGTGCAATTACACTGAACAATGACTGAACAAATGCTGAACTAATCAACGACATATGAACGATATTTCGATCGTTGCCTGCAATTGCACAGAACGATTATCGTTTAAGTTAATGATTTTTCGCACAATAACCGTCTTGTGTAATAGGGTCCTTACACTCTGGCAGCCCTAGAAACCAATCAGCATACCGTTCTTTGCTGCAGGGGTGCCAGTCAGTCCCCTGGCAGGTCTGGCACCTAGCAGGGCTCTCCGGCATGTTACGATCAATATTGATTGCAGCATGCACAGGGTTAAATTTCTGGAATTGGACTCAAGTCTGCTTCCTGTAATTGCAGACAGGTGTCAGCCCTTACATACATCAAACACCCACTCCATATATAGCAGGGTCAGCTCCTGAGCCAGCGCTATATGCAACAACTACCAGGCTGCTGTAAAAAGGTGTATCTATGTGCAGGATCTTATTTTACAATACATGTTTATTTCTGCTCTTGTTCATTTATATATGTGTCCAGCAGAGGTTGCTGTACACAAGTGGAAAACTATATTTATTTTTACCATAAAGCTGAACAACATTATGTGAATTTTCTATTTTAGCAAGACAAGTATTTAAAAAGTTTTCAGCTGGATATGTTGATGTTATTCGGACTGATTAAATATATGGAGCCACCTCTTTGTGGGGACAGGTTCTTGGTTTTAAGGAAACCCCAGAATTATACTCCTATTTACACAGATATTTGGCTTTAACCCCTTAACGACATCGGGCGTAAGTATTTGCCCCCGCAGGGTGGGCTTTAACGCAAACGGGCGTATACTTACGCCCGATGTTTCCCCGATCGCTGTGTGTTCACACACAGCGGTCGGGGAAGATGGCCTGCTATAATGTATAGCAGGCCATCTCTGCCCGTCGACACGGGGGGTGATTAACCCCTCCCGTGCTGACGATCGCTGCTATATGCTGATCAATACAGATCAGCATATAGCAGCTGAAAACAGCTTTCCGGGTCATCGGTGACCCGGAAAGCAATGGCGATTGGTGCTGTCCGAGATAGCACCAATCGCCATAAGTGTCCCCAAGAAAGATGGCGCCTTTGCCACCCCCTAGATCGCCGTGATAGGCCGGCCAGTACCGGCCTGCCAATCACGGCGATCATACTGTAAAAACACAGTTTTGCCGGGTTCTGCACCCCTCAGCTAGGTAGCTGAGGGGTGCAGAACAGGTGTGTGTTGTGCAGGTTTACCATACTCACCTGATCTGGGCGTCCGGAGCGACGATCTGCGGTCCGCGCCGTCCTCGCGTCTTCTTCGGTTCACTTCCGGGTTCGGTCGTCCAGCGTTGGAAATCTTCGTAATCACTCGGGTCCTCGGGTTCGGCGGTCCTCAGCAATCTCCGGCAGCATCGCTCTACTGCCCCCTAGCGGCTGATCAGTGAATATCATTCACTGATCAGTTGCTTTGGGTTAAAAAGATTTTTATTTTTTTTTCCAATTTTTTTTTTTTATTTTTTTGCGCCCTAACGCCGCTGAGTGCTGATCAGCATTGCACGTAAGTGCGCCGCTGATCAGCAACTCCTCCTTTTTGGCGTAGGGGCGTTTTTTCCCCCCTATATCCTACCGCCACTGTCTGCTGATAAGTACCGCACATAAGTGCGGCATTTATCAGCAGCTTCTTTCTTGGCGTAGGGATATTTTTTCTTACTGTCAAAAAAAACACTACACTACACCACACTACATGAAATAAAGTTTTACACTACACCACTACACATTTACATACCCCATATACCAATCCCCATATAAAGATGGCCCCCAGGGTGTTTTCGGAGTCAGAGGCATACGTTATTATTGCCTCCGACACCGAAACAGCCAGTGAGGATGAATGGGGGGATCCTTCGTTCCTACATTCATCCTCATCATCCTCATCATCCAGTGACGTGTCTGGGGGGTAGCGTAGCGTACGCTGCCCCCCAGACACGTCTTTTCTGCCAGTACCGTCCCAATAAGAGATGACGGTATGGCGTGAAATTCTCCAAACTCTGTGAGAGTACCTCAGGGTACACTTACAGATTTAGGGTATGTGCACACTCCGGAATGGCGAAGGATAACCCTTTGTGCATTCCGCAGCTGGCACCCGCCGGCAGACTGATGCAGGCGCGTGTCTCCCCCCGTGTCATAGACTCCATCCTATGCACGGGCGGATTCCGTTGTCCGTCCAAAGAATGAACACGTTCATTCTTTGGACAGAGGGCAGAATCCGCCCATGTATAGAATGGAGTGTGACACGAGCGGAGACGCGCACCTGCATCAGTCCGCCGGCGGGTGCCAGCTGCGGAATGCACAAAGGGTTATCTTTCGCCATTCTGCAGTGTGCAGGTACCATTACAGTGTATGAAGGAATGGACACCCAAATCCACCCCCAGATGCCCCCAGATGACCCCCCTCATCCTCGGAGTTAGTAGGGAGATCATTCGGGAAATGATCTTCCCACTGCTGGATAAAGGTTACCACCTGTACGGGGATAACTTTTATACCAGCACCCCCTCTTCCGGTCCCTCGCTGCCCGAGCTACTGTAGCTTGCGGCCTATCCGAAAATATCAGAAGCTGTAATAAAGCCCTAGTATTTAGCAGCCATGGAGCGGACCCAGCGCTTCTGGATATGAGGGACCCCGTATCGCACCAGGGCAACATTTTCCAGGTGACGTCCCCCACACTGGAGAAAGGGAGACCCCAGAAGAAGTGCAGAGTGAGGCGTTACAGGGGGATCAGAAAGGACACCATTTACCAGTGTGACGCCTGTCCTGATCACCCCGGCCTCTGCATACTGGATTGCTTCAAGGCGTACCACACGTCATCGGAGTTCTACATTATCTAAATTCTGTCCCTTATTCCTATTTCAGGGGTCACGTTGATCCAGGGATTATTCTGATCGCCATTATGGAGTCGGGAAGGAATTTTTCCCCTGTGATGAGGCTACTGTCGTCTGCCTCACGAGGGTTTTTTGCCTTCCTCTGGATCAACACAGGTTGAATTTGATGGACACCTGTCATTTTCAACCTTATAAACTAATAATTGGCCTAATACCCCCAAATAAATTAATAATTGTCCCTTTTCCCCAGCTAAGTAGGTATGGCCGCCATTCCCATTAGAGGATGCCATGATGCAATTACAAAGCCTCTGTGCGGCCAGGACAGTAGAAACCCCCCACAAGTTACCCCATTCTGGAAACTACACCCCATAAGGAATCTAACGAGGGGGGCAGTGGGGATATGGCCCCCTGGTGATGGCCACATTTGGGCCGTGAAAATGAAAAAACTGTATTTTTTATTTTCACGGCACATGTTCCACATATGTGCCTGTCACCAGTGGGGTATTTTCGTACTCAGGGGAAATTACCCTACACGTTTTGTGTTCACTTTCTTTTTTAACCCCTTGTGGAAAAGGAAAAAATCAAGGCTAGACCAACATTTAGTGTAGAAAATGTTTAATTTTTACACTAAATCATTGATCTTGTCTTGATTTTTTCATTTTCACAAGGGGTTAAAAGATAAAAAAAAAACACTAAATGTGTAGAGCAATTTTCCCTGAGTACGGAAATACCCCACATGTGGACATAAAGCGCCATGTGGGTGCAGGGTAAGCCTCCAAAGGGAAGGAGCGCCATTTGGCTTTTGGAGGCTGGATTTGGCTGGAATGCCAAGACAGTTGAACCCCCCCACAAGTGACCCCATTATGGAAACTACACCCCTCAGGGAATGTGAGGGGTGGAGTGAGCATATGGACCCCACTGGTGACGGGCACAAATGTGGAACAATATGGCGTGAAAATGAAATATTACATTTTTTACACTATAATGTTGGTTTAGCCTTAAATTTTTCATTTTCACAAGAGGTTAAAAGAGAAAAAAACACACAAAATGTGTAGAGCAATTTCCCGTGAGTCCGTAAATACCCCACATGTGGACATAAAGCGCCATGTGGGCGCAGAGCAAGCCTCCAAAGGGAAGGAGCGCCATTTGGATTTTGGAGGCTGGATGTGGCCAGAATGGATGATGAACACCATGTCGCATTTACAGAGCCCTCGTGCTGCCAAAACACTGAAAACCCCCCACAAGTGACCCCATTGTGGAAACTACACCCCTCAAGGAATCTAACAAGGGGTGCAGTGAGGATATGGACCCCTTGATGACGGCCACATTTGTGCCGTGAAAGTGAAAAAATGAAAATTTTCCTTTTCATGTCACATTGTTCCACATGTGTGCCCGTCACCAGTGGGGTCCATATGCTTACTGAACCCCTTGTTAGTTTCCTTGAGGGGTGTAGTTTCCAGAATGGGGTCACTTGTGGGGGGTTTCCAGTGTCTTGGCAGCACGAGGGGTCTGTAAATGCGACATGGCCCTTGAAATCCATTCCAGTAAAATCCAGCTTGCAAAGACCAATTGGCGCTCCTTCCCTTTGAAGGCTCGTCCTGCGCCTGCTTGGCACTTTATGTCCACATGTGGGGTATTTCCGTACTCGGGAGAAACTACGCTACACGTTTGGTGTTTTTTTTTTCTTTTATCCCCTTGTAAAAAATGAAAAATGAAAGCTAGAACAACATTTTAGTGTAAAAAATAGAATTTTTCCTTTTTCACGCCACATTGTTCTGAAAATCTGTGAAGCACCTGTGGGGTCCAAATGCTCACCGCACCCCTTGTTACATTCCTTGAGGGGTGCAGTTTTCTAAATGGTGTCCCTTTAGGGTTGCTCTTTAGGTTTTGGCACCCCAGAGCCTTTGCCAACCTGAAGTGTCACGGTCAAAAATGACCAAATATAACGGGGCAATCAATATTGGGGTGCATTTCTCTGCTAATAGGTTTATCATTATGAAAGATATTGGATTACAATAAAATCTCTGCACAGAAAATAAAAATTTGACTCCCCTAAAGGGTTAAAACACTTTCTGGATGTGCTTTTGCAGAGTTTGGGGGGTGCAGTTTCTGAAATGGGGTGCTTTGTGGGGCTTTCTAACACACAGTCCCCTCAAATACACTTTGAACCAGAACAGGACCCTAAAATTATCTGATTTTGAAATTTTACTGAAAATTTGGAAATTTGCTGCTAATGTTTTACGCTTTCTATTGTCTAAAAAAAATGAAATATAGTTTAATAAAAGCTACCAACATAAAGTAGACATGTTGCTAATGCAATTTAATATATAATTTATGTGGCATAACCATTTTCTGTATAAGCAGAAAGGTTTCAAAGTTGGAAAAATGCATTTTTTCTAAATTTTTCACGTTATTTTGGTGTTTTTCATAAAGATTCGTTATGAGTATCAACTCCATTTTACCAGAAATGTAAAGTACCATATGTCACGAGAAAACAAACTCAGAATCGTCCGGATAGGTAAAAGCATTCCGAAGTTATTAATGAATAAAGTGACACAGGTCATATTCATAAAATTTGTCTCTGTCCTTAAGGCCATTTCAGGCTCTGTCTGGGGTTAAAAGCATTTACCATAAAACATGATGTATTGCTATTAGTTCCATTATTAAAATTAGGTGCTGATCCCGGCTTGGCAATCCATTGTTGGTCACATCAAGTCTAGAAAATTTGTAATAAAAGCAACAAAAAGTCGCATATATGCAAGCAAGGTGCTGATAGAAAGTACAGATCATGATGCAAAACATGACACCTCACACAGGCCCACAGACTGAAATATAAAAGGATTATAAGGATGGTAAAAGACCAATTTTGAGATCATTTTTTAAAAGGTTTTAATTTTTTAAAAGCTGTTAAATAAAATAAAAATGATATAAGTTACATATCCTTGTAATTGTACTGACTTGAGGAACATACTATATAAAACATGTCAGTTTTACCATAGGTTGAACGGTGTAAACACGAAACCCCCCAAATTAAAAATAGTGTGTTTTTTTTATTTATTTTACCACACAAATTACCACCCATTTAGCAGCATATGTTATGGAAAAATTATGTCTGACATTGCAAAGTACAATTGGGGTCTCAAAAAATTTACCCCCTTAGGGACCCATTGATGCGGGTATGTCATCAGTCCTTAAGGAGTTAAAAGATGCAACGGACAAGAAGGCGGATGTGTCACTCGAGAGCATACTCCAACTCTGCTAATGTAAGTAAAGCAGCATTTTCCTCTGTTCCAGTGTCCGACCAGAGCCTTAAAAGGGTACTCCAGCAAAAATCTTTTTCTTTAACCCTTAGGCGACCCTGGACGTACCCGTACGTCCAGGGCCACCTACCCGCGTTCAGAGCGGGGCCGTGCGGCGGCCGCGCTCTGAACCGCCGCAATCCCGGGTGCCGCATGTAGCCCAGGATCGCGGCTATTAGCGCCAAAAACATCATGGCGCCAAAAATGACACCTCACACAGCCCCATAGACCAAAGGATAAAAGCGTTAAAAGACTGGGAATAGAGCGACATTAAGTGACATATATTTGTTAACAATGGTTTGAATTTTTTACAGGCCATCAGATACAATAAAAGTTATAGATGTTATATACCGTTTTAATCGTAACGACTTGAGGAACATATATAACAAGTCAGTTTTACCCCAGGGCGAACGGTGTAAAAACACAAATCCCCCAAATAAAAGAAATACGTTTTTTTTTTTTCAATTTCACCACAGTGTACTTTATGCAAAAATTCAGCCTGTCATTGCAAAGTAAAATTAGTAGCGCAAAAAATAAGGGCTCATGTGGGTTTCTAGGTGGAAAAATGCAAGTGCTATGGCCTTTTAAACACAAGAAGGAAAAAACGAAAATGCAAAAATTGAAATTGGCCGGGTCCTCTAAGGGTTAAAATCAACTGATTTCAGAAAGTTACATAGATTTGTAATTTACTTCTATTTAAAAATCTCCAGTATTCAGCTGCTGTATGTCCTTCAGGAAGTGGTATATTCTATCCAGTCGGACACAGTGCTGTCTACTGCCATCTCTATCCATGTCAGGAACTATCCAGAGCAGTATCAAATCCCCATTAAAAAAAAACACCTCTCTGGTGCTGGACAGTTCTTGTCAAGGATAGAGGTGGCAGCAGAGAGCACTGTGATAGACTGGAAAGAATATACCACTTCCTGCAGGACATACAGCAGTTAATTAGAAAGAAATTACAAATCTATATAACTTTCTGAAATCAGTTAATTTGAAAGAAAAAGATTTTTGCAAGAGTACCCCTTTAAGCATTTGTATTAGTCAGCTTAGTAGAGGAATTAAGGATGGTGTCCATAAAGAAAAACTCCTATATCAAGAGGCCAATTTAAAATCTGTGGCTGAATATTTTTGCTATTTCCCTTTTGGTGCTCTGTAAATATCATCAAAGAATTTGGCTCTTTGGTGACAAAGCTTCCAAAAACTATTTTTGACCCGTACCCTTTGAACCTAGTCATCTTACTGGTTAACATAGTAACATAGTTAATAAGGTTAAAAGAAGACAAGAGTCCATCAGGTTCAACCTAGGGAAACCCTACTGCGTTAATCCAGGGGAAGGCAAAAACCCTTATGAGGCAGATGACAATTGCAATGGCAACCAGAACAATCCCTGGATCAACGTATCACTGGAAATCTAATGCCCATAACTTGTAATATTATATTGTGCAAGAGCATCCAGGCCTCCCTTGAACTTATTTAATGAATCGGCCATGACAACATCATGTGACAGAGAGTTCCACGGTCTTACCGCTTGTACAGTAAAGAACCTGCGTCGATGGTGAAATCTTCTCTTCTCTAGACGTAGAGGATGCCCCCTTGTCATGGTTACAGATCTAGGAGTAAAAAGACCACTACAAAGATCTCTGTACTGTCCATTCATATATTTGTACATTGTGATCAGATCGCCCCTAAGACGTCTTTTTTTCTAGTGTAAATAACCCCAAGCTTGATAACCTGTCCTGGTACTGTAACCCACCCATTCCCTTAATGTCCTTTGTTGCCCTCCTCTGCACCAGCTCCAGCTCAGCCGTGTTCTTCTTATATACCGGTGCCCAAAACTGTACACAGTATTCCATATGTGGTCTGACCAGTGATTTATAAAGAGAGAAAACTATGTTCTCATCTTTAGCATCTATACCTTTTTTGATGCATCCCATTATTTTATGAGCCTTGGCAGCTGCTGCCTGGCACTGATCACTAAAGTTGAGTTTACTGTCCACCAATACCCCCAGGTCCTTTTCAGGAGCAGTTTTACCCAGTATTTTATTATTTAGCAAAAAACTGTACTTATTATTTCTACGGCCCAAGTGCATAACCTTACATTTATCCACATTAAACTTAATTTGCAATTTCACTGCCCAATCCTCCAGCTTCTCCAAATCCCTCTTTAATATGATATTATCATCCTCTGTGGTGATTACTCTACCCAGTTTAGTATCATCTGCAAAAATGGAGATTCTACTCTGTAGCCCCTCCACTAGATCATTAATAAAAATATTAAAAAGAAGTGGACCCAACACTGACCCCTGTGGTGCCCCACCAGTAACTAAAACCGAATCTGAATACAGCTGCTGTCCTCGGTCCTGTCAATGCCGGTCCCATTGTCACCATCAGTATGCCTGTTCGGCCTGTTGGAGGAGGAGGTCTGGACGCCCCACCAGCGCACCTTTTTAAGGGAGACGTTATTTCTCGCTCGTAAGTCCATCGCCATCAGATGGATGGACCCCCGTCCCCCTAACCTTTCCATGTGGAAAAAACAGGTCAACACCGTAATGATGTATGATAAAATTGTATATTTGCACCGTAAATGCCCTAAAAAATTTGCTAAAGTATGGGGCGCGTGGAAGGACTCACACCTGACAACATCCCCCCCAGATAGGAATTAATATGGTAAAGTGTGTCATTGAATCACCTCAGTTATATTTATGTTTATATTTATGTTTGCAACGAGTTATTTCTGAATGTAAGTCACCTGTATGTAGTACCTCTTGTCATGCTTACCATTCTATTGACCATGATGGAATTGCTCATGATTCTCCTTTCTTGATGATACCTATGCCAATTCTCTTTTGTACTGCATTTTTATACATTTTTAATAAAACTGAGTTTAAAAAAAAAAAAACGAATCTGAATATGTTCCATCAATGACCACCCTCTGTTTTCTATCACACAACCAGTTACTTACCCTTTTGCATATGTTTTCCCCGAGTCCCAGTATCCTCATTTTGTAGATTAACCTTTCATGTGGCACAGTATCAAATGCCTTTGAAAAGTCCAGATACACAACATCCACAGCCTCCCCCAGGTCCAGTCTATAACTCACCTCTTCATAGAAGCCGATCAAATTATTCTGACAAGGCCGATTCCTCATAAATCCATGCTGGTGCTGTGTTATAAGATTATTTTTATTAAGATACTCCAGTATAGCATCTCTTACAAACCACTAAAATACTTTACCTACTATAGATGTTTCGATAAATCGTTCATTTTGATCATTTAATATGTTCATAAATCGTTGTTCGTCGTTCGCAAAAAATTCGCTGATCGTTCATTGTAAACAGTCGTCGCGCGATAGTCCGGCCGCCCGCAGCCCCGCCCGCCGCCAGGCCCCCCGCTCGCAGCCCGACTCCCCGCTCATCCACAGCCCCCTGCGCCGACTCAATCGCCACCCCTGCCGCTGCTCTGATCGCCACCCCCGCCGCCCCGATCGCCACCGCCGCTCCGATCGCCCCCCCCGCCACCTCTCTGATCGCCCCACCCCCACCCGCCGTCGCTCCGATTGCCCCTGCCGCCCCTGCCGCCCCGGCCACGAGCATACGTTACCTGCTCCGCGTAGCAGGTCTTCGTGATCCCCGGCTCCCCTCTTCAGCGCATTGATTGGCTGAAGAGATGAGCCGGGAATTTCCAACGGCTCCTCTTTTAAAAATTCCCGGCTCCCCTCTTCAGCCAATCAATGCAAGGCAGCACTGATTGGCTGAAGAGGAGCCGTTTGAAATTTCAAACGGCTCCCCTCTTCAGCCAATCAATGCACGATCGGACCAATTATCGCTCTGTGTAAACTTAGCATAAGGGTCCATTTACACAGAAAGATTATCTGACAGATTATCTGCTAAAGATTTGAAGCCAAAGCCAGTAACAGACTATAAACAGAGAACAGGTCATAAAGGTATGCATGAGATTTCTCCTCTGTTCAAATCCACTCCTGGTTTTGGCTTCAAATCTTTGGCAGATAATCTGTTAGATAATCTTTCTGTGTAAATGGACCCTAATGGTACTTTTACATGGTGCGATAATTCGCCCGATCGCCCGATTAACGATTTTGAATGAACAATGTTTTTTTTATAACGATCAGCTTTTAGACGGAACGATACGGAAAATTCGCTTTGCGATCGTTTTGCAATCGTTTAAGCCTATCTCACACATAGGGGAAATCGTTGAAAGACTGTTTACACTGAAAAATCTGCGAATTTTTTGCGAACGATCAACGATGATTTAAGAACATGTTGAAAGATCAAAATGAACGATTTCTCACTCGTTGTTTGATAGTTTGCAGCATTTACACGTACGATTATCGTTCGAATTCGACCGTTATCGTGCAAAAACGAACGATAATCGTCCCGTGTAAAAATACCATAAAGGAGTTTCATTTATTTATACAGTTTTCAGGTGCCAGGAAAGGAAGAAAGATCCCAAAAGACTCATTAGCCAGATGATTAGGATCATTCTGGGAGCTTACAAATTATCCGGTAAAGAACCTCCCATTACACTAAGGGCACACTCCAACCATTCCAAATTGGCCTACTGCACAAAGATGGCTCAAAGCAAGGATCCAACCTTCAGCACAGGAGTTTTAAGTGCAGCCATATAATTTAGGGTCCATCTAAACAGAAAGATTATCTGACAGATTCTGAATGATTTGCCATCTCTGACCAGCCAGAATCAGCTGCTGCGACTTTCCTGATTGTGCGAAACTCTGCAGTTAAATTAGGGCTATGTTCACACATCTTAGAGTTTCATTGCAGTACTGCAGCGTATTCACAAAAATGATACACTAACACAATGGAATGATGTTAAACGTCACAGAGGATCAGAGCCGGCACTGCCAATCCCACCTGGACAAAAAAAAGAGGCATAAACAGTATATCCCATGTAAGATAATAACAAATAAAGTCCTTATTGTGGGACTTAACTTGAAAGATAAAAGATGCTTTATCATAATATGTGTGTGGAGATGAAAAGAAAAAAAAATTTAATTAAATTGAAATTTTTTTTTTTATTTATTCCAATATCGGCGTTACAGGAAGAGAATATAGTGTGCTGTGTGATGTTACAGGTAGAGAATACAGTGTGCTGTTACAGGTAGAGAATACAGTGTGCTGTGTGGTGTTACAGGTAGAGAATACAGTGTGCTGTGTGGTGTTACAGGTAGAGAATACAGCGTGCTGTGTGGTGTTACAGGTAGAGAATACAGGGTGCTGTGTGATGTTACAGGTAGAGAATACAGCGTGCTGTGTGGTGTTACAGGTAGAGAATACAGCGTGCTGTGTGGTGTTACAGGTAGAGAATACAGCGTGCTGTGTGGTGTTACAGGTAGAGAATACAGCGTGCTGTGTGGGGTTACAGGTAGAGAATACAGTGTGCTGTGTGGTATTACAGGTTGAGAATACAACGTGCTGTGTGGTGTTACAGGTAGAGAATACAGTGCTGTGTGGTGTTACAGGTAGAGAATACAGCGTGCTGTGTGGTGTTACAGGTAGAGAATACAGCGTGCTGTGTGGTGTTACAGATAGAGAATACAGTGTGCTGTGTGGTGTTACAGGTAGAGAATACAGCGTGCTGTGTGGGTGGGACTACAATGAAATAATAAAGTACTGCAAATAATTTAGTAACACAATGAAACTGCAATGTGTGAACACAGCCTTGATGTTCTGAAACTAATTTGGGCTGGGAATGGGCAGGGAGGGGACTGTGATGAACAGCTGAGGGAAAGCATTGCATTCTGGAACCTGTAGTACTGTGTACAACTGCTCAACCAGGAAGTGCAGAAACACAAAACAGAACAAAGACCCCCAAAACAAATGGATTTTTGGTCGTTTCAAAACTGGGATAGACATGTAAGTAATGCTATATGCTTCTGCAGAAGTTAAATTTTTTACCTTTACCTGGAGTTTCCCTTTAAGATGGGTGGTCCTAGGGAAATCCCTTCTGTGCTGTCTTCTAACATCCACATTATTACACAAGGGTCTTAGACAATGTCAATACAAAGGCAAGTATATAAGAGAAGCCATATTATATGCTGTGTCTATCCATATAATTGTACTTTATGCACCATGTTCATCCCGTGTTAGATACAAATGTGAAGTATATAGTGGGATGAAAAAACGTAACAAGGTTTCCTTAGAACAGTGTATTATATGAGCGATCAGAAGATCGTAATTTAAAGTCCAATTTAAGTCTGAAGAACAAAAGATAGTGCCACTCACTTTATTTAATTTTTTTTTAAATAAAACAAAATAATTAAAGCGTACCTGGGGCTTGTGCACATGACAGGTATACTTTGACACAAACCATGCATATTTGCTAATGACATGTCTGTAACAACCCAATCTATAAAACTACACTGGTACCTTGTTTCTGAATGTTTGTTTCATTAATTTTACATGTTATTCAGAATATAAAATCATTATTTTTGGGGAACCAATTGTCTGCATTTCTATGATCACTTATGGGAAAATTTGCTTTGGTTTAAGAGTGGATTTGGGTTACAAGCGCCGTCCCGGAATGAATTATGCTCATAATCCAAGGCACCACTGTATACTGTTACTGTTAGGATCCTATTACAGGGAGCACAGGGCATTATTGCAGAATGGGGGCACAGTAAAGGAAGGTCACAGGGGGCATTTTCAATAAGGGGGGTGGCATCAGGGTATTATTATTTTTTATTGGATGACAACAGGAGCATTATTAGTGTGTGTGTGGGGGGGGGGGCACAGTTGTGGCACTATTACTAAGGACATTATTGCCATATACATTAATGAGGGCACCATACTCCATAGAGACAAGTTGCAGTTGGGGGAAGTTGTCATAGTTGTCCAAGTCAGATGAAGAAGAAAACAGAAAGAGAACATCTCTGATCAGAGAAGACATCACCTGTGAGTCACTGAATGTTACTGTAATGATTTATTTAGGCTTTAACCCCTTAGCGACCCATGACGCCGGGACCCCGCTCTGAACGGCGCTGATCCCGGCTGACACGTTCAGCCGGGCAGTGCCTCTATTAGCCGGCGCGGGTCCCGTTGCCGCGCCGGCTAATTAAGCCTCTAAGTGCAGCTGTCAAACCTGACAGCTGCACTTAGAGGCTTCAGACCTCACGTCCCTGGTGTCTAGTGGGACGGATCTCCCCCCGCGATGCGATCGCGGGGGGGAGATCCGTTCTTCTGCCCGTGCCGGGCCTCAGCGTCGGAATGACTCTGATCCCGGCTCGGCAATAGATTGCTATGGCCTGCAGCAGGCCATAGCAATCTATGACCGATCTAATCGATCTTTGCTGTGTATATACACAGCATTGATCTCTATGAGAGATCAGTGCTGTCTATATACAAGTCCCCCAGGGGGGCTTCTAGTTACAGTAAAAAAAAAAGTAAAAAAGTGTTTTTATTAATAAAAAATCCCCCTCCCCTAATAAAAGTCCAAATCACCCCCCTTTTCCCATTTTATAAATATAAATAAATAAATAAATAAACATATTTGGTATCGCCGCGCGGGTAATTGCCCGAACTATTAATTAATCACATTCCTGATCTCGCACGGTAAACGGCGTCAGCGCAAAAAAATTCCAAAGTGCAAAATTGCGCATTTTTGGTCGCATCAAATCCAGAAAAAATGTAATAAAAAACGATCAAAAAGTCGTATATGCGCAATCAAGGTACCGATAGAAAGAACACATCATGGCGCAAAAACTGACACCTCACACAGCCCCATAGACCAAAGGATAAAAGCGCTATAAGCCTGGGAATGGAGCGATTTTAAGGAACGTATATTTGTTAACAATGGTTTGAATTTTTTACAGGCCATCCGATACAATATAAGTTATACATGTTATATATCATAGTAATCGTAACGACTTGTGGAACATGCATAACAAGTCAGTTTACCATAGGACGGACGGCGTAAATGCAAAACTCCCCGAAATCAAAACAAATTAGTTTTTTTTTCAATTTGACAGCGCAAATGATTTTTTTCCGGTTTCGCAGCATATGTTATGGAAAAATAATGCCTGTCATTGCAAAGGACAATTGGTTTCGCAAAAAATAAGCGCTCATATACGTCTCTAGGTGAAAAAATGCAAGCGCTATGGACTTTTAAACTTAAAATGGAATAAGCAAAAGCGCAAAAACGAAAATAGGCTTTGACCTTAAGGGGTTAAAGCTCCTTTATAATAGTAGTATGTATGGGGGGAATTTTGTCCAATTTTTAGGTGGTTGAGGGAAAGAAATTTCATTACATACAACGTCCTTTGTAAAAAAATTTTATGTTCGGCAACATTATTGAACAATTCTTGGAATTTTTAGGTAGAGATAAGCTTTGACATTTAGTTCATTTTTCTTGGCTATTCTCTTCTACAGTTTTTGTTATCAGTCCTCATTATATTATTGTTATTTCTGAATGTATCTTTAGAGACTGTAGTTTAACAAGAGTCAAGGACAGAAGATTTAAATAAATGACATGAATGATTTCTCCTCTATGTGAATGAATCAATTGAAGGACATACTGTACAAGGCAGACAATGCCAAATATTTTTTAACTTGGTGATATTTCTATATTTTAACCCCTTAAGGTCAAAGCCAATTTTCTTTTTTGCGCTTTTGCTTTTTCCATTTTATGTTTAAAAGTCCATAGCGCTTGCATTTTTTCACCTAGAGACCCATATGAGCCCTTATTTTTTTCGAAACAAATTGTACTTTGCAATGACAGGTGTCATTTTTTGCGCCATGATGTGTTCTTTCTATCGGAACCTTGATTGCGCATATACGACTTTTTGATCAGTTTTTATTAAATTTTTTCTGGATTTGATGCGACCAAAAATGCGCAATTTTGCACTTTGGAATTTTTTTGCGCTGAGGCCGTTTACCGTTTACGAGATCAGGAATGTGATTAATTAATAGTTCGGGCGATTACGTGCGCGGCGATACCAAATATGTTTATTTATCTGTTTATTTATTTAATAATTTATATTTATAAAATGGGAAAAGGGGGGTGATTTGGACTTGTATATACAAAGCACTGATCTCTCATAGAGATCAATGCTGTGTATATACACAGCAATGATCCATCATATCGGTGATAGATTGCTATGGCCTGCTGCAGGCCACAGCAATCTATTGCCGAGCCGGGATCAGCGTCAGTGTGACGCTAAGACCCAGGCCGGCCAGAAGAACGGATCTACATCGCATCGCGGGGGGGGGAGATCCGTGCCACTAGACACCAGGGATGTTGTGCATAAAGCACTTCAATGCAGCTGTCAGGTTTGACAGCTGCATTGAAGTGCTTAATTAGCCGGCGCGGCAACGGGACCCGCTCCGGCTAATAGAGGCACTGCCCGGAGGGACCCCGCTCTGAACACCCCCCGCGGCACCATGACGTACCAGATACGTCATGGGTCGCTAAGGGGTTAATGATTAGCCTAAAGAGCAGATTATTTATCAGTAAGAGGCAGTGATAAAAGGGCAAAAAAAGCTTTTTTTTTTACTGACCAACAGAAGTATGACAAGTAGACCAATCCCTAAATTTACACATATGTTCATCTGGGTTTGCTGCACATAATCGCCCCCCATGTACATGTAAGTGAGTGAGTTAAACTGTTGCCATTGTAGTCAGCAGTGTCAGCAAAGTATTATATAATTTTGAACATCGACTCACGCAATTTAAAGCCATGTTCACACAACCTATGTGTTGTATAAATCATGGTTTTTGTAATAATGAAATTTATTTGGGATTTATAGTATTACCTGTATGATGTTATGAAAATTTGATATAGAAAAAAGAATTTGAAAAAACTTAAGTAGAAACTAGATTCAAGAATAAACTGATTGTAATATTGTATTAACCCCTTACCATCAGTAATACGTATATATACGATCCTACTGCACATACCTCATGCAGTAGGAATGTATATATACGATTCTGACTTCAGGGGCTTACTGATGTGTGCAGGACTGCTGCAGTGAGAGCAGTCCCACACACATCAGTGTGTCCAGGGTTAGAGGTAATGAGAGGCAGCTGTGGTCCCGCAGCTGCGTCTTATTAACCCCTTAAACTCAACCTTAAAGGTACTCAGTGACAGAACAAGTTTCTGTCACTGAGTGATCAGGGGTCCCAATCACATGTACCAACAGGCGGGGGTAAGCCTCTTACCTCCGTCCTGTCAGTTCGCGATCTGTGCATAGAGTCTGTTCTCAGGCAGGCTCTATGCATAGATCGCCGATAACACTGATCTGTGCTGTGCTATGGCATAGCATAGATCAGTACATGCAATCTAATGATTCCATGTTTTACAGTGAAAAAATATGTAAAAAAAAGTGTAATAAAAAAAGTTTTTAAAAGTATTTCAAAAACCCTTATAGACCCCCTCCCAAAAAAAGTTTAAAATATCCCCTTGCCCATAATAAAAATGTAAATATTTTTTTAAAAAATAAATAAATAAATATATTATATATCGTAGCGTGTGGAATTATCTGATCTAATAAAATATAACATTATTGTTCCCGCACGGTGAATGGCATAAACAAACAAACAAAAAAACACCAGGGTTGCTAATTTTATTACATTATATATCAGAACAAATTTTACAAAAAGCGATCAAATTTTTTCTGCTACACCAATATGATATTAATAAAAACTAGATATCATGGAGCAAAAAATGACACCCCAACCAGCCCTGTAGGTGGAAAAATAAAAGCGCTATGGCTCTTAGAAGGTGAGGAGGAACATTGCATTATTTTGACCCGCTTATCTGGGCATCAAAGGGCTCTGTCTTGAAGGGGTTAATAACACTTATCCTTTACATGCCATAGACAAAATAAATTTCAATTAATAACTGTGGCCATGCAAAAGAAGTTTAAGTGATGGCCACGTATAGTGACAGGTCCCGGGAACCAGCCAGTAACCTATCACTGTTTGCATCGGCTGGGTATTGTTGTGATTGGCCTGTAATTAAACAGGGACCAATTGCAGTATAACGGGGCTGGCTTTTAACAGGTCTTCCTGCTCTGATCTCCTCTGTAGTGTGCGATAGGAAATCAGAGCCGGGAGTGCTGCAGAGCCCCGTGGCACAATGCAGCATAAAACACACAAAGACACAAATGCACCCTTCCTACCCTGATTGTTGCCCCTTTCCCCTATTTCTGTGCCTGAATGTCTTTACCTAATAATCCTCCTGTCCCCTGTAAATGTACCTGATTGCCACCTCTGTTAGTGTATCTGATCATTCCCCTTGTACCTAATCATCACTCCCATTAGTGTTTCTGTATAATATTGCTTAGTCTTTTAGATATTGATAGTCCTTTTCCAAATTTTTTTTTAACATAGAGTAGATATATTGTAAACGTGAATTAGTTTCTACTTAGTTTTGCATGACTATCTTTGTCACAGACACCTTTGTTGAGACGCACTATAACAACTAGAAAAAAAAACAGCCCTCAAGACACCATGAGCAGTCGCCTATAGTTTAATCACACATGATAAAAACTAATATATAAAAAAATAAAATAAAATAAATCCACAGGGCCCTTCTGGAAAAGGTAATTAAATCATCAATAGCTAAAATACAAATTATGATCTCTTTGTTAAAATACCATGTAGAGGTTTAAATGAAAATACAGCAACAGATTAAACCAGTGTTCATCCAGTCTTGTCAGAGCTGTCAGTGCTGTTAGGATGTGCAGCACTGGGGATGTTGCATAGTTCTGCACAGTCTTTGGGCTGTAGTAACAAGTTGTAGCAACAAAAGTTTCATAAACAAACCCAATGTCTGCCCAGCCCTGCAAGCCTTGTCTGTGGCTTATACTGTCTGTATCAGAGAGCAAAATATGTATCATGTATAGTAAGTAGCAATGTCTCTCCAGTCCCACAAGCAGCAATGTATACAATAGATGGTGAATAGCAGTGCAGACAATATGCTGGATAAGTTCAAACAGTACAGACTGGATGATGTTGCTGCACATGTAGTACTTAGTAGATCTTCACAAGGAGACATGCAATATTAAGTTCAGAAAGAATATTTGTGTGTAGACACCTCTTGCCACTCCTGTTGCTGTGGCTGTCAGCTGACAGCCAACAGCCACAGCAACAGGAGTGGTGAGAGGTGTCTACACACCAATACTGACTGAAATATACGTAGTGTGAACCCAGCCGGAAGCTGTTATTCACCATCGGCTTCTAGAGCATCTTCTTCAGTCTCAGACAGACATCTCCTTTCTGATGATGAGGAGTCCGAAGTCACTGAGTTCGAAATAGTTGAAGATATGTCTCTCTTAAAAAAAGGACTCCCTAAGCTTCTATTGGCTGTAAAAAAGACTCTAGAGACTGACAAAGTTGTCACTCATAAGCCTAAGATCAATTGTTATATTTTCCACCCACCAAAGATAAGGTCTTCCCTTGCCACTCTCTGGTTAAAGAGTGCTTCAAGAGTACATGGCCTAAACCTGAGAAGCCTGAGAAGTCAAGCTCTAAATTTAAAACTGTATACAGACTAGAACCTGAGTATACTGATGAATAGGTGGCTCCACCCCCTGTAGATCTTAAAGCAGCTCGCTTATCAAAGAAATCCCTATTCCCTTCAGAAGATTTGTCTTTGTTATGTGATCCTATAGAAAGGAAGGCAGATTCTCTTTCCAAGAAGGCTTATGCTGCAGCTTCTCCTAGAATCTCTGTGGCAATTGTACCAGTAGCTAGAGACTTGAGACTATGGCTTAGTGAACTTTTTATGACATTGAAGATGGTGTGCCAAGAGAACAATTGCTCCAGAATATATCAGTTATGAAGCTTGCTGCTGACTTTATGTGTGATTTTCCTACGGACAATCTGAAGTATTCATCCAGAGTAGGGATGGTCCGAACCGAGTTCGGTTTGGGTTCGTACGAACTCGAACTCTCGGTAATGATTCCCGCTGTCTGCCTGCTCCGTGCAGCGGGCAGATCCAGCGGGAGGACCGTCTGAAAAACTGGGATACAGCCATAGCCATAGGCTGTATCCCAGTTTTCCAGGCGGTCCTCCCGCTGTATCCACCCTCTCCACGGAGTGTGCAGACAGCGGGAATCTGATGCCGAGCGTTAGGGTTCATACGAACCCGAACCTCTGAGAGTTCTGACCATGCCTAATCCAGAGCCATGGCTGTGTCTAATGCCGCAAGGAGCGCTCTATTGCTGAAGCAGTGGTCATCAGGGGATGTGCTGTCTAAAAACCACTTCATCTCCCTACTATTCCATCCATCCTCTCTATTTGGTCCTCGGCTAGAGACCATTCTAAATCTTCTAAGTGAGAAGAAGGGCATAGGCTTTCCCTTCTAATCCAGGTCCTTCATATCCTACAAGGGGAAATATAGAAGATCACCTGGAAAGCAGTCTAGTTTTTGGGCCTCCACCAAGTGAAAGCAATATGGCAGACAACAGTCCAGTCAGGGTGGCAAAAAGAAACCAGACTCTACCAAGTCTGAACAATGACGCCAAGCCTCAGTCCATACCGGTAGGAGCAAGAGTGCAAAACTTCTCTGCGACCTGGGCAGAAACATTGTCTGATGCCTGGGTAATCTCAACAATATGAAGGGGTTACTCTCTGGAGTTAAGGGAGTTCCCTCTAGACAGATTTATCTTGAACACAACACGAAATCCTGTGGTTCAACAACTTCTGCTTCAGTTTATTCAGAAGGGCGTTTTGGAAGAAGTACCAGAAGGCAAGGGAGTATATTCTCCGGTATTCGCTGTCCCCAAAGCCACTGGAGACTGGAGACTAGTGATCAACCACACATTTCTAAACAAATTCTTTCTGAAAAAGAAATCAAAATGGCATCTATACATACTGCTGTTCTCGCTATCCAGGAAGTAGACTATCTTGCCACCATAGACCTCCAAGACGCCTATTTGCATATTCCAATCCTGAGATCTCACAGGAGGTTCCCTTAGAGTGGTAGTCTTACATCATCACCAGATTTAACATCTTCAATTCACCTATCTTTCTTTCGGAATAACATCAGCTCCTTGTGTGTTTTGCAATGAGGGTACTCGGCATGCTAACTTCCTCAATAGAAGCGGTCCAATAGGCCAGATCACACATCCGAGAGCTTCAAAGTCTCATCCTGAAACCCTGGAGAAGATGTCCATCCTGCCTCAACTCCTCAATGCCAGTGACAGTAAAGATGAAGCAAGACCTGAAATGGTGGCTATCCAAGCCTCGCCTCCAACAGGGCAAGAGGCTGACATCTCCTCCTCCCCTTGTACTCACTACGGATGTCTCGGGTTTGGCCTTGGGTGCTTATGTAGAGTCTCTGTGGGTCCAGAGAAAATGGTCGAAGGAACAACAAATGTCCTCCAACCTGAGGGAATTGAGGGCAATCAGGCTAGCCCTTCTCCATTTTCAAGGAATACTCTGCAATCATTCGGTGCAAGTCCAGTCAGGCAACATCACCTTAGTGATGCAGAAGAAAATCTCCTATCAATATCAGCAGTACACATCAGGGGTGTCCTGAATACCAGAGCTGAGACAGAAATATTCAACTCAATTGTCACCAAATGGGGTCGCCCTCAGATGGATGTAATGCCACCCCGTAAGAATAAGAAGCTGGCATAGTTCTGTTCTCTGTCCAGAGTAGATCACCCGTTTGCAATAGACAGCCTATCCATCAGTTGGTCAAAAGTCTTCATCTATGCGTTCCCTCCAGTTCCTTTGATTGCCAGAGTTCTGAGGAAAATTCGGGACGAGAGAGCGAGAGCAATTGTCATCGAGGGGAGAGTACTAGAAGCTGCCACTTCATCTTGATCTCATCAGGAGGGAATGTTCCACCCCAATCTGACCAATCTTCACCTCACGGCTTGGAACATGAACATGAAGAATCAAGGTCTCTCAGATAAAGTAATCCAAACCCTAATATCATCAAGGAAACCCAGTACAGTGAAGGCTTACTCTAGAGTCTGGGGAATTTATTCTGCCTGGTGCATCACCAATAAAAGATCACCTGAGAAAATTAGCTCGATTCTCCAGTTTCTGCAAGAAGGGCTCCAGAAAGGCCTAAAGCTAAATACCCTTAAAGTGCATTTAACCGCAGTGAACGCACATCTGGATGGAATCTTTTCTAGAGTTCCAATTATGTCCCGTTTCTTCACAGCTGTGGCTAAACTAAGACCTACATTCCATAACCTTGTGCCTTCATGGGATTTGTCGGTGGTGCTAAAAAAGTTGTCCGAAGACCCTTTTGAACCATTAGACCCTTCTGAGTTAAAGTGGCTTTCGTGGAAAACTCTTTTTCTCATAGCTGTGACATCTGCTAGAAGAATTAGTGAGCTGCATGCCCTATCAGTTAAGGAACCTTATCTCCGGATACTGTGTTCTGCGTACAATGCCAGGGTTCTTACCCAATACATAGCATCTTACCTCTTTGTAATGCTGGGAGGGTTATTCTGAGGTCAAGTTACTAATGAACTCACAGTGATTAACCCTCCCAGAAATACAAAGAAGCTACAATGTTGCAGATAAAGCCAGTAAGGAACTTGCTTACATCAGCTGTCTCAGAAGGGGGAGGGGGTTGAGAGGGAGACAGAAAGGCTCACACACTATTTTTTGTGTTTTCAGTAGAAAGCAGCAGCTAAGAACTAGGGAAAGGAGTCTGAAAAGATAATAACAAGTATGCAGGGCCGGCATCAGCACCAGGATTACCCGGGCAAGTGTCAAGGCCCACAGCGCCTCTAGGGGCCAAGAGAAGGAGAGGGGCCTGGTGCTCTAATGTGCAGCCTGCTCATTTTGGTGCAGGAGGAGGGGGGGCTAAACATCAGAAGACAGAGAAGGCACAGGACCTGTCAACATCCTGCACAGAGAGAGAAGAGGGTGAAAGACCTGATCACATGACCTGAAGGTCCTCAACCTTACAATGTGTAGAGAAGCCTGACAGAGAGGTAGAAGACTGGGCTGTAAGCGCTGTGTGCTAGACTCATTACTGACACACACATTACTGACTGACTGTCATCTCCTCCTATCTAATATGACTAAGAGGTGTTACAATCTCTCAAAGCTTATAGGAGGGTACCGCCTCCATACATATATATTCAGCAAAGGCAGCATGTGTTATTAGGTGCCATTACTCAATATGTTATTCAAACTGCTCTTAGTCGCCGAAGCAACTTTTAAACAGTGGGGATGTCAAAGTTGTTGCAGCAGTTGTGTATGTATGTATTGATTTGAAAGTCCCACCTGGTGTAAATTGTCCCACCTAGAGCAGTTCTCTAAGTCATCAATGCGATCATGCAAAATAATATTTGACTTGATCAGGTTTTGCAACTGGTGGTGGTGCTCAGAAGTCAGATCCTCATTATTCTATTTTTGCACAGTAAACGGCGTCTGCACAAAATCCCACCTAAGTGCAAATTGCTGATTTTTAGTCACATCAAACTTAGAAGGATTGTAATAAAAAGTGATCAAAAAGTTGGATATATGCAAGCAAGCAACTGATAGAAAGTACAGATCATGTCGCCTCACACAGCCTCAGAGACCAAAAAATAAAAGCATTATAAGGAGGGTAATAGGGCAATTTTAAACACATTTAGTTTTTTTTAAGTTTTACATTTTTAAAAGCCACCAGGTAAAATAAAAGTTATATTAGTTGCCTATCGTTGTAATCGTACTGACTTGAAGAACATAGATAATATGTCCATTTTACCACAGGGTGAACAACGTAAACACAACCCCCCCCCCCCCCCCCAATTTCGCTGTGCAAATAATTTTTTCCCGGTTTTACAACATATTTTATGAATTAAGTTGGTCTTTGCAAAATACATTTGGTGTTGCAAAAAATAAGGGCCTATGTGGGTCTATAAATGACAAACTGCAAGATGACGAAAATGAAAAGTGGCCCGGGGGGAAGGGGTTATGGCCAAAATCCTTAAGGGGTTAATAAACACATTTAAAAAAAAATATAATAATAATGTGTAGGAGAAACACTTCCTGGAGAGACAGGTTGAAAAAAAATGGATTTACATTTTTGTGTCATTTTTTGATAGATACTATTTCTGAATTTTTGTTGGTGACCCTTCAACACCCAGCATATGCTGATGAAAACTGCTGCAACTGGTTAAGTGATCTAATTCATCATTCTTGACAGTGAACTTGATTTCTGATATCAAAGTTCACATTACTCAATCATCTTGTCGCAACTGCAGACATTGGCTATCTCATTTATGTTGTAAGTACAGTTAGGTAATGTTCTGAACTTTGGTACTTTAAGTATTGTGTGCTAATATCTACAAGTATACCAAAGGGGAGAAGAAGCAAAGCACCACAATGTAGCATACCACTATTGTAAAATAGCTTTATTAAACAGCTAATATTTAGCTAAATATTAAATCTTGTTGCACACACAATATAAAGTGCAATATTCCCTCTGATATGAACCAAATCAGGCTAATTGACTTTAATGGCTCACGTTATTAGTTTCAAAATACGGCTGCATTTTAAGAATTAAGAGATTTGGTGGGAGGGTTAGAGAGAGACCATGTTAATACACGAACACAAAATAGTCACGAGGAGCTAAAAAGACTCAAGATAACTTAGATGCTTATTTGTTGGAGAAGGCGAAACACCAGATTCTTTTTGGGATAGGAAATGTAAGGGATCAGGTACACTGAATAAAGGAATATTAGCACTTATTAACAATCAGGAGGTTAGGAAAGGAGTTGACGCTATTAGAAGGGATAAAGGGAGGCCGTGTTTATATACCATGTCTAAATCACCAATTTCAATAAAATATTTGTCACAAAAAAGAACGGATAAAGGGAAGTTCACAACGCAAAGAGAAGAGATTTTAGAGGAGTTTAAAATTTTTTATTCACAATTGTACACATCAGAAGTGGAGTATAGAGTTGTGGAATTGAAGGAATTTTTGTAAGAAATTCCAAAAATTAGCCAAGTCCAGATAGAAGATCTTGATAGACTCATTACCTTGACGGAGCCGAATAGGGCATTGGATTCATCGGGAAGCAATTCTGCCCTGGGTAATGGTAATGGTGGTCTCCCTTTTGGCATTTATAAAGAGCATAGGGATGTTCTTCTCGCTGCCCTTTTGGAGACTCTTTATTACTCTTTGTGGGATGGGCAACTTCCTAAATCAATGGGGGAGGCCGATATCATCCTTATTCCAAGGAAAAAGACCCCCTGGAGGTTGGGTCATATAGACCCATCTTCCTTATTAACGCAGATGCCAAGTTTTTGGCCAAAGTTTTGGCAAACAGACTGGGCGGGGTGGTGGGGGAGGTGATACACAATGATCAATGCAGGTTTGTAGAAGGCCGTATAGTGAAACATAATATAAGATGCCTGTATGGAAATATGCAGGTGGTGATTGCTCCGGGGTCCCTCTCCATCCTGTCTCTGGATGCAGTTAAAGCATTCCACAGAGTGGAGTCGGAGTACCTGTGGGAGACCTTAAGGCAATTTGGGATTAGAGAGGGCTTTATCCAGATGGTTAAGCTACTATATTCAGGAGCAAGTGCCATGGTATCGATGGAAGGTGTGTCTTCGGTCCCGTTTCTGTTGAGTAGAGGCACAAGGCAGGGTTGTCCCCTCTCCCCCTTGCTCTTCACCCTAAGTATTGAGCCCTTAGCCTTTGCGATCAGATCAGATGAAGGTGTGGTAGGGTTTGGGGCGAGGGTGATGAGTCGTGAAGCTGGTGGAGAATACGGGGAGGTTTTCTGGCTTGAAAATAAATTGGCCCAAGTCAGTGTTTATGCCCCTAGATGAAAATCTGAATCTGGAATTCCCCCCGCTAAGAGTTCTTGAGAATGGGGTTCTTTTAGGTATCTAATGGTGAGAGTCTTCAGGAGGATGAAGGAATTCAATAGTCTAAACATTAAACCTGCTGTTGATTTACTAGCAAGGAAAGTTGGGATATGGCAGAAACTACCGATATCGAGGGTTGATAGAATAACTCTGATCAGATCAGTGTGTCTCCCTAAATTATTGTTTTTGTTTGCAGCCGCTTCCTGTTATAAAGAGGATAATTACTTCAGATATATACAATCCTTATTTTATGCTCTAATTTGGGGTCGGGGTAGAGTCCGAATGAAGCTGGAGTTGTTATCTATGCCAAAGGAGAAAGGGGTTTCGGGTTCCCAGATATAAAAAGATACTGGCTTGTCCCGCAGGTATATTGGTTGGCAAATCACAGATCCAGTTCCTTCTTTGAGCAATTGGGGGAGGTAAAGGGTAATCAAAGATAGGATATATTTCAGAAATTGGAGGCAGGAATACTAGAACAAGGTGGGTTTAAAGAGTGGGTTATGGTAAAATAATTGACAAGAGTATGGAGAGACTTTAAGAAGGCTCAAGGAATTAAAGGGCTCTGTGATTTTGCGCCATTGTGGGGAAACCTTAACCTAACCAGGACCAGTAAGTTAGAGGTGATAGGGAAGTTATGGAATATGGGGATCCAGAAAGTTGGAGACGTTTGGAGTGGGGAAGGAGTTAAAAGCTGCGCTACAGTGAAAGAAGAATATATTAATAATGGTGGGTAATGGTTGGATTATGAGAGTTTGAGGACTGTGTTGACAGCAGACATAAGAATGAATTCACTTCAACTTGCTGGGCAAGACTGGTTGGTTGGAAAATAATTGGGCAGCAGATTAAAAAAAAGGAGATATCCTATCTATATAGAAATTTGGGTAATGTTGTCGCAACTGGCAAACAGAATTGGGAGAGGATGTTAACTGGAATTGGTCTTTAATTTTTAAGAATATTAGAAGGGTTTCTAAATCTGGTAACCACCAGCTCATACAGCTCAATCTGCTTTACCGCCTTTACTATACTCCTGTCTTTCTGTATAAGATTGGTTGTAAAACTCATGATCAGTGCCCTAGGTGTGGGGTGAATGAAGCAGATTTTACACACTTATTATTGGACATGTGATGAGATTTTTCAGTTTTGGTACATAATTCTCCAGAAAGTTGAGAAGGAGGTGGGAGTTAAACTACCGAGGATGGTGGAGTTTGTGATCTTGGGGGATACGGGAGATATAAGACTGCAAAGTTAAAATATGAAAGCTATGCTGAGATTGATTTTCTATGCCAGACTGGTCTTGGTGCGAAATTGGATGGCAAGGGAAGTCCCGAATGTAAGGGAGTGGGAAAGATGTGTTACTCTTTATAAAAGGAATTATGGTTAGAAAAGGTTTTTCTGTTTTTCCCAGCGGACTGGTTGAGTGGAGGTTGATAATCTTATTAAGGGAGTTGGTGATATGAAAATGTGTTTGAATAATTTGTAGCATTTTGTGACTATTAATGTAATAATGGTTGTTTATAATGGTGCGTTTACACAGACAGATTTATCTGACAGATCTTTGAAGCCAAAACCAGGAACAGACTATAAACAGGGATCAGGTCATAAAGGAAAGACTGGGATCTATCCTCTTTTTAAATCCATTCCTGGCTTTGGCTTCCAAAATCTGTCAGATAAATCTTTCTGTGTAAACGCACCCTAATACGATTACATAAGGCTCCTTTAGTCTCTTCAGATTGTATTTGTATGGTTTTATATAGTAAAACAAAGTAAAAAAGTTAAATAAAGGTGAATTAAAAAAAAAAATACTGCTGCTTTTTATACTTATTTTACTGTTGGATTTTGCATTTATTTTACTGTGTGTGAACATAGCCGTAAAGGGGAAGTCCGGGAAAAATAATTTTAAGATATGTTAGTGCCCAACCAAAGTTATAAAAATTACTAATAGACACTTATTATAGGAAATGCACCTAGAGTGCATTTTCTCTGCACTTACTACAGCATGGCGTGTTCACGTCTCTGAAGAGTTGGTGATGTCACGTCAAGTAAACTGCCGACACCTGCTGCTCCAGTCTGTCCCACGGCTGCAGCAGGAGCCGACAGTTTATGTGACATCACCATCTTTACAGAGACGTGAACATACCATGCGGTAGTGAGTGCAGGGAAAAGGCACTATAGGTGCATTTCCCATAATAAGTGTCTATTAGTAATTTTCATAACTTTTGTTGGGAAATAACATATCTTAAAATCATTTTGCCTGGACTTACCCTTTAAAGTATTTTATAATTCAGTAGAAAAGTTAACATCTACAATGTCTGGGTGAAATTTATGACCACTTGCCAGAAAAATACACAGAATTTTTTTTTTATTATTTATTTATTATTTATTTATTTTAAAAAAAAAGCATAGGGTCCCCCCTATTTATATAACCAGCCGGGTTAAAAACCAAGCGACAGCAGCCTGGTAACACCAGGGTGGGAAGAGCCATTGGTTTATGCCCTCCCCAGCCTAAATCTTACCAGCCTGCTGCCGCCCAGTCCAGGAGTGCCAATTTTGACGCTCCGGGACCACTGGCACCCGGCTCTTCCCAGTACCCCTGGTGGCATTGGGTACTGGGGTAATAATGGGGGGTTAGTGTTAGCCATTTTATACCGGCTAACACTAGGCCCCGACTTAGTAATGGATTCCGTCTATTAGACTGCTTCCACTACTAAGTCTATAAAGTAAAGAAATAAAGACAACACACAAGTGAAATTTTTTTTTATTCAAATAAAAACACCCCCACGCCCCTCACTGACCATTTTATTTAAAAAAACACCAAACAACCGCTGGTCATCGACGTAGTCCATCGAATCCGACATAATCCACAGGATACCGATATGTAAAAAACAAAAAGGGAGAAACACACAAAAAACACACAAACAGGAGCACAACACCCATCATTGTGAGCGGTGTTGTGCTCCTTACAGTATGCAGCATCTTTACAGATCGCTGCTTACAGTCTGCCCCCAAGGGGTTAAGGGAGGATGTATTGCATCCCCCTTAACCCCTTGGGGGCCAGACTGATGTCAGACTGCACCCATCCCAGCAAGGAAGGGGTTAAGTGACCCCCCTTCCTTACTGGGATGGGTGCAGTGCTGGGGAGGGGGTGGGGAGAGCTCTATACTCACCCCGATGTGTCCTCTTTGCTGGTCCGCAGCACAATGAAGTCACTGTACTGCGGACCGACTCTTTATATGTGCGCTCAGCCGATCAGCCAATCAGCTGAGCGCACATATAATTCAAAATGTTTCTTCTAATAATGCTATTGTGATAACATAATTAGAAGAAACATTTGATGTTTTTAATTAAAGTAAAGTGATAATTAGTACAGAAAGCTCTAATACTGGGAATATGAATTAACGGCTTAATGGAGCTTCCTGTACTAATTAATATTTAATTAATAAAACACATTTTTGTTGTAATAAAATCAGTTTCGTTGTTCAATAATTTAATTTAAACGAATCCATCATTGTGCAATTAAATATACTGTCAAAAAATAAATATATATATATAAATATACATTTATTTATATATATATTTATTTTAACAGTATATTTAATTGCAAAATGATGGATTCGTTTAAATTTAATTATTGAACAACGAAAGGGACTTTATTACAACGAAAATGTGTTTTATTAATTAAATATATTAACCATGAGAGACATCGGCATTACTGCAGAGGATCGCAAACCCCGGTAATAGCAATTCCTGTAAACTGTTTCCCTGCTTTCCCAGATGCATTCCAGAGGTGTTTGCATCACTTTCTAAAGATTTTATTTGTTATTTTTAGTTGAACCAGATTTCCAAGCAAATGACCGTATGTTTTCAGCCGCATGTCTATTTTTTCCCACGGCCGTAGTTTCAGCCACACATTTCCAGCCGCATAAAAAATACAGCCGCACAGATACATAGTGTGAACATAGCCTAAAACTCAGATACTTAAAAGAATCTGTTCTGGATGGAAATAACAGCAAATTAAGGGTGTGTTCATTCCTTAGGAGATATGTCAAAGTTTCTCATTTCAGTCTGATAATGCTGGAATGCTAGACATTTTTTTTCTATAGTTTGGAACAAGGCATTGGCATAACTGAAGAACATAAAAAAATAATTGTACAAATGGTTCACTGGGCAGGATTTACTATTAATTATGCCGGCACAAATCTACAGCTGCTTCCGAGCAGGCATAGATTTGTTACGTAATGCCTGCGCAAGGCACAGTGCCTCTTAGTAAATCAGTCCGAAAAACTTCTTTAAGACTGGTGTACAATAAATGTCCCCCAAAGAACCCCAAAAGTATAGTAGCTGTAGTAACTGTTATGTACTATTTTTGCATTCATCTTTTCTCCTGCAGGTCTGACTGTGATTCCTGACTCTAGCCTTAGTTGGTAACTTCAGCCTATCTACATACCAGCCTTTGCCAATGGAACCTACACTGGGGATTTTGGGAAAGTCCAGAGTCCCCTGCAGGGGTTATGTTTTAAGCAGGCTTAGAACCTGACACATAAAACTACTGTAATAGACTGTGGTTAAAAAAAAAAAAAAAAACAATTACAGCCTAATGTGTTACCAATGGTTATCTTGATGACAGTGATTCCTGCTGCCTTAAGATCAATAACAAGTTTCCCCCATGCAGTTTTAGGGTGATCTCTTATAATCCTTATGTTCCAGGATACCCCACAAGGTGAGATTTTGCATAGAGCCCCAGATCAATGTCAATTTACAGTCACTTTGTATTTTTTTTCCATTTTCTTACAATTGCACCAATTGTTGTCTCCTCACCCAGCATCTTACTTATGGTTTTGTAGCCCATCCCAGCCTTGTGCAGGTCTATGATCTTGTCCGTGACATCCTTACAAAGCTCTTTTATCTTGCCCACGTTGTAGATGTTAGAGTCTGAATAATTAATTGAGTCTGTGGACAGGAGTCTTTTATACAGGTGACAATTTAATACAGCTGTCATTAATGCAGGTAACAGGTAGATTAGGAGCATCTAACTGTTCTGTAGGAGCCAGAACTCTTAATGGTTGGAAGGGGATCAAATACTTATTTCTCTCATATTTATATGATTTATACAATGTCATTTTTTGGATTTAATTTTTGATATTCTATCACTGTTGTTTTTGCAGAAATCAATAGTCGAGGTGATTTTAAGAAACTTTGTAATTGGATTTATTAGGCAAATATGCCATTATCTGCATTTAAAAAGACTTTTCCCAGGTTCCCCCTCCTTTCTGTCATCCACTGCTCAGAATCAGGAAATCTCAATCAGATGCATCCTGTCTGTGCTATGGAGAGGGGAGAGGAGAGACAGAGGAGAAATGTGGCAGCAGAGAGCAGAGAACAAAGGATTACACAACAGGGGAGCTATTCAGAGTGCTATTCAGAGGTCAGAGAGGTCAGTGGTGACATCAGAGGAGAGAGCCCGGTGATGTAGCTTTAAATTAACTCTTTGTTGTCCTGTTTTGGTGTCTTATTTCCCTCTCTCCATAGGAGAACAATGAAGACAGGGGGAGAGCTTCAAACTGCTTTTTCATGATAAAAATTCATTTTTCAGCTAATAAACCCAGTTACAAAGTTTCTTAAAATCGCCTGTACTATTGATTTCTGCAAAAAAAATTTTTTAATGACAGTGACACTTTAAATTATAGACTCTTCATGCCTTTGTCAGTGGGAAAACTTACAAAATCAGCAAGGGATCAAATAATTATTTCCTGCACTATATATATTTCCAGTGTTTTTCCTCTCATTCTTTAATAGAAAGCGTTTAATCAAGTGATCAAAGAATGACATGATGTAAAAAACACCACAAAAGAGATGTATACACTAATAAACACTATTTTGGGGGAAGGGGGGAGGGGGCAGCATGGTAAAAAAAAAAAAACACCATGCAAAAAGTATGTTTGAAGGAAACATTGTCATGTCCTTTTTTTATTTTTATTAACTTTATAAATATTTTTTAATCATTTATTTATTTATTCATTCATTCATACTAAGGAACTTCACAATGCAATCTTATACAAACTGATACAATGTTCCCCCTCTTGCTCTCTCATTTCTCTGTCACGGCCTCGGCAGCGTCCCGTGCTCCGGGCCGCCGCTGCAACCTCTCCGTGCAGCCGCCGGGGTCCATGTGCAGGGACCCGGTGCTGCTACTAGTTTGGCCCCGGGGGGGCGCCTTACCTCGCCCGCTCCTGTCACCCGCTGTGCCGGCCGGCGCGCGTGTCCCCGCCTCCTAGGGCGCGCACGCGCCAGCTGTCTCTGATTTAAAGGGCCAGTCCGCCCCTAATTGGTAGTTGCACCAATCACTCCCTATAAATCCCAGCATGCCCTGTCCCTCGTGTTGGAGCCTCTACATGCTTCCCATAGCGTTTGGCCCAGCTCCCTGTTGTTCCTGACCTCAGTCCCTGTTCCTAGTCCCTGTCCGCTGTCCCTAGTCCCTGTCCGCTGCTTACTCATTGTTCCTGAGTACTGTCTGCCACCTGCGGTTAAGCCTACAGACCTCTGCCTGCACTATCTTCTGCCTACTGCTCCTGCCACGCCTCGCCTGCTGTCACTAGCAACCAAGCCAGGGGCAGCGACCTGGGGGTCGCCTGCCGCAGCAAGTCCATCCCGCCTTGCGGCGGGCTCTGGTGAAAACCAGCGGCCCCTTAGACTCCGCTCCCTGGTGCGGTTAATACTATCGCTAGTGACGGTCCAGTGGATCCACGACTCCAGGCGTTACAGTAGGCTCCAACCATGGATCCCGGCGAGGTGCCTGATATCCGTGACGTAGCCCGAGTGGTCGCCCAACAGGCGCAACAGATCCAGCAATAGTCGCAGCAGATTCAGCAACTGACCGCCGCCTTACAGCAGCATACTACAGCCCAGCGCTCTCCACCTTCTGCAGCCCCTTCGAGACTTCGACTGGCTCTCCCGAGTAAATACGGAGGCGATCTCAAGTTGTGCAGAGGATTCCTGACTCAATGCACCATGCACATTGAACTTTTAAGTAGTCAGTTTTCCACCGAGCGCTCTAAAGCGGCTTTCATCATCAGCCTACTGGAGGGTAGAGCTCTGGCTTGGGCCACGCCTATCTGGGACCGAGATGACCCTGCTGCTGCCAATCTCCGAACCTTTCTGGCCGAGTTCCGCTCCGTCTTTGAGGAACCTGCCCGTGCGTCTTCGGCTGAGACAGCTCTCCTCAATCTCTCTCAAGGGAGTTCCCCCGTTGGCGACTACGCCATCCAGTTCCGCACCCTGGCAGCAGAATTAGACTGGAATGAGGCCGCTCTAATAGCCACCTTCAAGAAGGGACTGTCCAGTCGGGTAAAAGACGTGCTCTCCGTCCGAGATCTTCCTACCTCCTTGAACGATCTCATCCTACTGGCTACCAGAGTCGACAACCGGTTTTCCGAGACAGGAGGAGGTCCGGCAAGAACGGCGACTAAGGCTGCCTCGTCGCCATCACCGACTGGCACCGGTTTTCCAGAATCCAGTCACGCCAGTACCCCAGTTAACTCCTGAAGTTCCGATGAAGGTAGAACGAGCTCGCCTGACCTCTGATGAGAGAGCTCGCCAACTGGAGCTGAATCTCTGTCTCTATTGCGGTGGCTCTGATCACTTCCGGCAAAGATGTCCCCAACGTCCGGGAAACGCTCGCACCTAGGTCCGGTAGGAGAGGCCTCCCTAGGTGTGAATGCTACCTCTCCGAGGTTGTCTCTGCCAGTCTCCATCCAGACACCCTCAGGACAAACGCACCAGACTACTGCCTTCATCGACTCTGGGTCTGCAGGCAGTTTCATTGCAGCCACATTGGTCCAAAGATGGCGGCTACCCGTGACCCTATTAGCCAGACCCCTGACTATCTCCTCGGTCACGGGCGAGATTCTTACCGACCATGTGCACTACCAGACCGCACCTCTAGTCCTCCAGGTGGGCACTTCACATCAGGAGAAGATCTCCTTCTACGTCCTGCCCCATTCTTCTTCCACCATCCTCCTGGGACTCCCTTGGCTGCGATTACATGCCCCTAAACTGGACTGGAGAACTGGGAAGATTCTCAGTTGGGGTCAGGACTGTTCCAACCGGTGTCTGAGGTCACCTCAGCCCAAGTACGCTATGTCGTCACCCGACCCCGCCAAGCCTCTATCCGGCCTACCGGCGGAATACCAGGACTTGCCTGATGCCTTCTATGCCAAGGAGACGGACTCTCTACCACCTCATCGGGCGTACGATTGTCCCATAGACCTCCTTCCTGGAACTTCTCCTCCACAAGGTCGGGTGTACCCTCTCTCCGTACCCGAGACTGAGGCCATGTCCTCCTACATCCGGGAGAACTTACAGAGGGGTTTCATCCGCAAATCCACATCCCCTTGTCACATTATACCTCCCGATCGCCTAGGGCCAATCGCCACCTCTACTCTTTAGAGAGTGCCTCCTGGAAAGAACTATGTGCGCCCTGCACTTCAAAGACGAATTTTGAAGTGGGGTCATTCCTCTCTTGTGGCCAGACATCGGGGAGCTCAAAGGACTGGGCAATTGATCTCTCGCCACTACTGGTGGGCCAATCTCCTCCAGGATGCCAAGGACTTTGTGGCCTCCTGTGCCGTTTGTGCAAAAAACAAGTCCCCCCATCAAAGACCTGCCGGTCTACTTCAGCCATTGCCAGTTCCAGGCCGTCCCTGGCGCCACATAAGGATGGACTTCATCACTGATTTGCCTCCATCTGCAGGCAAGAAAGAGGGGGAGGCCAAAGGGGGGGGGGGTACTGTCATGGCCGCTGCGGCGTCCCGTGCTCCGGGCCGCCGCCGCGACCTCATTATGCAGCCGCCGGGGTCCATGTGCAGTGACCCCGCGCTGCTACTAGTTCGGCCCTGGGGAGCGCCTTACCTCGCCCTGCTCCTGTCACCCGCTGTGCCGGCCGGCGCGCGCGTCCCCGCCTCCTAGGGCGCGCACGCGCCGGCTGTCTCTGATTTAAAGGGCCAGTCCGCCACTAATTGTTAGTTGCACCAATCACTCCCTATAAATCCCAGCAAGCCCTGTCCCTCGTGTTGGAGCCTCTACATGCTTCCCATAGCGTTTGGCCCAGCTCCCTGTTGTTCCTGACCTCAGTCCCTGTTCCTAGTCCCTGTCCGCTGTCCCGGTCCCTAGTCCCTGTCCGCTGCTTACCCATTGTTCCTGAGTACTGTCTGCCACCTGCGGTTAAGCCTACAGACCTCTGCCTGCACTATCTTCTTCCTACTGCTCCTGCCACGCCTCGCCTGCTGTCACTAGCAACCAAGCCAGGGGCAGCGACCTGGGGGTCGCCTGCCGCAGCAAGTCCATCCCGCCTTGCAGCGGGCTCTGGTGAAAACCAGCAGCCCCTTAGACTCTGCTCTGCGGTTAATACCATTGCTAGTGACGGTCCAGTGGATCCACGACTCCAGGCGTTACATTCTCTTACTTACTAACTTCTTTTTACCTACATAGTGGCTCCTCTGAGTCTTGTTGGGTTATGAATAATTACACATTTTACATGTCTCATACACCCATTTATTTGGCCTACCTCTAATGTTTTATATCCCTGTTTGTTTCATAAAATTAGAATTGATAAAAAAGACAACTGATACAAATCTTTGTTATACTCTGCATACTCAGAGAATGTCACTATGCAATTGTTTAATTGCCCATATAATACACTGCAATACTGTATTATATCCTGTTATGACTTATAGGGCCTAACATGTATACACAGGTGGCAGAACTGGGGGCCTTTATTAGGGCTTTGTCTGCAGGGACAACCCACAGGTACCCTACTGTTGTTTTTGGGGATAGGCCCATTAAGTGATAGAGGGAGCTCTCTCCCAGTTTATAACCACTTAGATGCATTGATTTCTATTAGTTTTGCCTTCCTGCAGCCTCCCCCACAGGGACACTGGCTGCATACTTTTTGTATTATGTACTTCAATGTATAAACAAAGCACAGTAAGCTTCTAAATTATTGCTAATGGTGGATGAAGGAAATTTCTTTTAATTTCAAGAAATAATTTTTCTCTTAAAAACCAGATATTCTTTTAATTTCAAGAAATTTGTCAGGAATGTGCACTGGGCCTGTTTTTACTTTTGTGTGACACACCAGCTTGCTTCTCAGCTTCCTGGCAATAAGTTAAGCTGATCACTACTAGACTTGATATTTACAGCTGAGTAAGGGCTCTATTCCACAGGACGATTATCTTTCAGATTATCGTTAAGTCATTTGAATCTAAGCGATAATCGTTCGGTTGAATAGCAGTTTACTATCAAAGACCGAAAGAGAAATCATTGCTCATTTAATAAGACCTGGACCTATTTTTATCATTGCTCGTTCGGAAATCGTTCGCATTGAATAAGACGTCATTCGGTCATTCACAGTAGTGACAAACGCAATAGCGACAACAAGACGACCGCAAGAACGATCATAAGTAACGATTATCGTTCCATGTAAATGGGTGAACGATTTAAGGTCTTTCGCAATAGCAGTCGTTTGGATCGTTTATCGTTACCGATTTTGCGAACTATATTCGTCCGGTGGAATAGGGCCCTTAGTCTTTTGACTGACTGGTTTCTCTACCTGTCTGCAACCTGAAAGATCAGAGCGATGGTCCAATGGGGATCCAGAATGGGGATCCAGACGGGGCTCTTGGTCATCATAAAACAACGCTGAGCCAGTCTCCCAACGCTGGTTATTAGGTTTCATACCCTGGTCCCAGCTCCCCCTGTCTATTCCTGCGATTTCTATCCTAACTCCCTCTGTTTGCTCAACTTTGTTACCTGACCTCTTGCTTGACTTTTTGACTATCCGATTGTTTCCTGATTTTGTACTACGCTGCCTGTTTGGTTCTGACCTTGCTTGTTTGACTATCCGATATTGTGTTTGTTTGTTTGTCTGTCTTGTTCTGTGTGCACGTATCCAGTACAGGGAATGTCTTCGTGTTTGTCCACAGCCGCCTAGGGCCGATTGAGGCAGGTAGGTGGGGACAGTGGGTGGGTTCAGCCTTAGGGCCCACTGTCTTGCCTTGTCCCTGCCTCCCTGTTCTGAAAAATCATTTTTCTCTTAAAAGCCAGATATCCCTCCAGGAAGGACCAAGCCAAGGGGTGGCTCCTGTAGGGAAACCACCATATTAACTGGCCCTATAAGTCAATGTAATGACAAGGGAAAGACCAGGGATATCTGACTAGTCCTGTGTTTCGAGACTCTTTAATGAGGCTCCACAGGCTTCTTTTTTGCATATACATGTTTCCCAGGGAGCAATGTACCTAGGATTTTACTGCATTGAGCACTTTAATCGGCAGCTGGCAGTGTTATCATTGGCTGGTCTCCCTGAGATCAGTGGTCTGTTTCACTTATAGCTTTACTAGGCATTGCTCCCACCTAGCCAGAATCCTGCTCCACACTGATGAGGGGCAACACCCCAAAACAGCTGTATGTGGATGGATACCTGGCATTGGTCTTTCCCTTGTCATTATATTGACTTATAAGGCCACTTAATATGGTGGTTTCCCTACAGGGGCTACCCCTTGGCTTGGTCCTTCCCGGAGGGATAATTGGCTAGTCCTAGTCCTAGTTTTGAGACTATTTATTGAGGCTCCATGGGATTCTTTTTTGCATATTCTTAGTATATCCGGCAGACTGCATGGGGTCAGGGCTTTATTTAAAGCAAATGTACCATCAGGTAAGGCAGTATTTTTTCATTACCCTGTCGATGCCAACGTGGTGATTCCAGTGACTGGTCCCTTTTCCGAAATTATGCACAGTTACTGAGCTGAGCGCAGTTTTGTCCTTGTGCACTGGCCTGCTCTATGCACTGGAGGCGGGCCCAGCACCCCCCATTGTAACAATATCCCCTCCCCTTTGGTGGCTCGCCTACATCAGAATCAAGCAGGGCCGTGTCACTGATGGGTAGGGATATCATCATACTGGGGGGCGCCAGGCCGGTGCACAAGGAGAAAATGGTGCCAAGCATGGGAACCAGGCAAAGTTTTGAAAAACAGAGCGTGCCACCGAGAACACCATGCCGGTGCCGACAGGGTAAATGTCCCTTGACAAATGTCCCCCATTGTGCAATGGCTGTGCCATGTTACTTTAGACCGGGGCGGCAGATAGGTGTCACCATACACTATTCAAGATATTTTTGTAAGGGGTATAGTATGTCATTACACAAATTGTGAAACACACTACGTTATATATATAGTGCTGTATCTTATCTTATTTATTTGACCTATATTGAGATTATCGAGAATATTTCACACCATGTGTTAATGCATATCTAATAATATTGTTTACGTTTTAATCTACGTTTTCAGTGATAGTAAAACATAAAGGGATACATGCAAAAACATTGATAGACTTTTGGAACTGATAAATAATCGCCTCCTCTGGTGACATCATCTTAATAAGAACTTGTGTTATGATAAATGATAATGAACATTGTAGTTTTCTATATTTATTTTGATCATAAGTATGAAATGAATACCAGTGCACGTTCAAATGAGCGTAAGTAAGCCTGGTTTAGTCATACATGCTGACACAATAACTTGCAATGCCTCTTCCTTTGACCTTTTACCTACTTACTGCAGCATTGAGAATTTCCCTTTTGTGAGCTGCACATTCATCGCCTTCTATTTATTCACCGCACGTATTTAGGCGAGTATCAGTAAACTAATCTACAACCCAACCTTGTTTTCAAAGTGTAAAATGTAAGCATTTTAGTTTTTACCTCCAGCTACACCGCTTGCATCTGTTCTTTATTTCACTTTACATGCTGTTCATGCCATGGCATTCATAAACTGTGGCTATGTATACATCTATGAGAAAGGAAATGTGGCATCCTCCATCACAAGCTCTGTTATGGACGTATTCCCTCTTAAAAACATCAGTTCTAGGGAAGAATACTGTTCTTTATGAAGGCACCCTACAGGTCCATTATATACAGTAGACTAAAAAGGACCTCATATGGTTTTATACAGAAACCACGTAGACTGCTTTTCTGCAGCTGTAAGTCCTTAGGCTATGTTCACACTACGTATATTTTTGTAAAACTACGGCCGTTGTTGCCGATTGCAACAACGGCCGTGATTAATACAAAAATATATGTGAAACTGACTCAGTTGCCCCTAGCAACCAATCAAATTCCACCATTCATTTTGCAGAGAGTCTAGGAGGAATGAATGGTGGAATCTGATTGGTTGCTAGGGGCAACTGAAACAGTTTCACTTTACACTATGTATGATAAATCTCCCCCATAGTATACACTCTGTCCGGGATACCTAGCGGCACCGTGAGAAACTAACATGTCAGTGCACACTGTGGAGCGAGCGGCTACGGCCGCATGCTCCATAGTGTGCAGTGAAGAGTTCTGATGCGGGCGAGCACGGATGCGCCCGCATCAGAACTCAGCGGCGCTAAAGATCATCCGACCGGTACTGCAGTACCGGCCGGGATGATCTTTTCTGAGACCGGCCGTTCCATGACCCAGCTGGGTCACGAAACGGCCGGTCTCTAACAAGGTCTGAACAAGGCCTTAGGCTGCATTCACAAGTCCGTAGATTTAACGGACGGTGAATGCATGCAATGGTTTGTTTCGAGGGGAAATATCGTCAGCAATTCAAAGATATTGTCAAAGATATTGACAAATCATGCTGGGCAGGCAGTGTCGGACTGGGATACCTGGGGCCCACTAGAGGAAATGATCCTTGGGGCCCACCAAAGAAGAATCGGTAAAAAGCGACATACTGACCGGCCCTATTCTGGATTCATATGGATCTGCGACAACTCCCTTGTCCCCCAAGCAGAGCAGGCTATAGAGATAGCACTCCAATGACTGACTGTATATACTGGTAGTTTGTGCCCATATGATGCAGCTGCACCCCATATAATCATTTTATTACCCCATTCATCCTCCTGCCGCCCATCAACATACTACTCCCCCTTTCATCCTCCTGCCCTTCATTATCATACTATTACCCCTTCATCCTCCTCCTGCCCTGCCATACTACTCCCCCCTTTATCCTCCTGCCCCTCCATCATCATACTTCTACCTCCTTCATCCTCCTGCCCTTTATCATCATACTACCCCTTCATCCTCCTGCCCTGCCATCATACTACTACCCCCTTCATCCTCCTGCCCTTCCATCATCATAGTACTACCCCTTCATCATCCTCCTGCCCCTCCATCATCAAACTACTCTCCCCTTCATCCTCCTGCCCCGCCATCATACTACTACCTCCTTCATCCTCCTGCCCTTCCATCATCATAGTACTACCCCTTCATCATCCTCCTGCCCCTCCATCATCATACTACTCCCCCTTCATCCTCCTGCACCTCCAAGATCATATTACTACTCCTTCATCATACTACCACCCCCTTTATCATGATACTACTACCCCCTTCATCCTCCTGCCCTTCCATCATCATAGTAGTACTGTACCCCTCTAATGCTTTTGTTCTTCATTACCATACTACAGCCTCCTTCATCATTCTCCTTCCACTCCATCTGTATTTAAAACAACAAACAGCTATACTTACCTCACCTGTATGCTTCCTCTAGTCCCCGAGCAACTCCTCTCCCCGCTCTGCATGAGAGAGATCAGTCACGCCGACAGGGGGCGGAGCTTCCCGGATGATACCCAGGACATGTTTTTTGCCGGGGTTTGAGTCCAGGTATCCTCGCAGGGCTGCTGAAGACCTGACAGCTGCCGCAGTGTCCGACACTGGGGCCCACTGAGGACAGGCAGCATCACTTTATGGCTGTCTGGGGGCCCCAGCTGCTGGACGGTCACTAGGAGTGGGGGAGGGGCACACCGGAGGATCCCAGTCCCTTGCATGCATTCACCATCTGTAGGTCCGCTAAATTTACGGACATGTGAATGCAGCCATAGGCTATGTTCACACTACGTAAAAGTACGGCCGTTGTTGCCGATGGCAACACCGGCCGTACTTTATGCGGAGTGGAACAATGCCTTATTTTTAATGGGATCCTGGTCGGAGTGTATACACATCGTACGCGGTCCGCCGAGATCCCATGAGGGGCCGCAAATAACTGACATGTTAGTTTTCTGTGGCCGCAATTCAATGAATTGTGGCCGTAGGAAACCCTGTCAGTTCACACAGTGAAGCGAGCGACTCCGGCTGTGTGCTATGGGGGGTTCTGATGCGGGCACGTGCTGATGTGCCCGCATCAGAACCCTGCGGCCAAAAGATCATCCGGCCGGTTCTTAGGCTATGTTCACATAACGTAATTTCCCTGCTAATCACGGCCGTTGTTGCAACAGCCGTGATTAGTGCGGAACTTATGTTGTGCTGAAGGCTGAGGGAATCCCGTCCAGCCCCCAAGGCAACCCCCCGGAATACTCACCAATGTCCTTTGTGTTCCTACACTGAGGCAGTAGCGAGACCAGGAGCAAGCGGTAGGATGTGGGGGCCATGGACCAAGTATGCCTTGTAGTGCTGGCTGTGCAGGTCCACAAGGGGATTAGGTGAGTGGGGGGGGGGGGGGGGGGGGGGCTTACTTTCGGAAGGTGCTTTACTTAAGGCCAGTTGGTAGGCTTATTAGGGTGTCTTAATTTAGGAGGATGTCTTATTTTCGGGGAAACACAGTAATTGCCACTTTGCCTCCTCCACTAGCTTCTTGCATGCAGTGTGTTTCATTATGATCACATGCATCTCTTTAATAAGTGTGTTATGGACAGGAGAGTCATCCGCCCATATTAGAAGAAGAATGAATCAAAGGGGAACCTCTTTGTTAGGCAAGACAAGTCACAGAATGTAAGTAGCAAATTATTATCATTGTGCAATGTTACTGAGATTACAGGGATCTGAAGAGAGCAGTGCTCATCCTTGCTCTTTTCCCATCCTAAACAGTAACTTTGTGTACTACCACTGACTCTAAGGGCCCTATTCCACAGTATCGATAATCGGACGGATCGGCCCCATTTGGCCCGATTCGGCCGATTATCGTTCGGTGAAATACAGAGAACAATCAGCCGATGATCGTGTCATCGGCTGATCGTTCATTTAGGGTCCTATTCCACGGGCCGAGGAGGGCCGATCAACGATGTAAACGTTTACTGGGCCTATTCCACGGCCCAATGATCGTTGAGCGAGGGCTGCAAGGACATCATTAGCGATGTCCTTGCAGCCCTTGCAGCATCATACATTACCTGTCCAGGCTTCTTCTCCGAGCTGTCTATCCCCGGGTCCCGCGCGCTCTATCTTCAGAATGGCCGGTTAGCTGACAGGCCACACTCAGCCAATCACAGGCCGCGGCGGTCTCGGCCTGCGATTGGCTGAGTGCTCTGTCAGCTGACTGGCCATTCTGAAGATAGAGCGCGCGGGACCCGGGGATGAAGATTGCGCGGAGAAGATGTCTGGACAGGTAATGTATGATGATACTGCTGCTTGTCAAATCGTCGGTCGCCCGCCGCGCACTGCTATTCAACCGTAGCGATGCGCGGTGGGGGAACGATGAGTTTAGGTCTGGCCCTAAATGAACGATCAGCCGATGACACGATCATCGGCTGATCGTTCTCTCTATTTCACCGAACGATAATCGGCCGACATCGTTCCCCCACCGTGCATGGCTACGGTTGAATAGCGGTGCACGGCACGATCATCGGGCCGTGGAATAGGCCTAATAAACAAACGGCGATCTAGCAGATCGCCGCTCGTTTACATCGTTGATCGGGCCCTCCTCGGCCCGTGGAATAGGACCCTAATGGTGCCAAGCACGGCTGTGAATAAAGCTGGGCAAAGACATAACAGCTGGTTCAATGGAGAGTTATCTCCCATGAGCCTACTATACCCGTGCACACTTGGGCTGGCCAAAAGGATATGCTATATCTATGGTAAGAAGTACATGTGACACCTCTTCTCCTGGAAATCTCTAATGCGAATTTGTAAGTGAAGAATTCTAAGTGGATGTTGTGTCATACACAGCGAGGAAAATGTCAAAGCAAAGCATTTAAGGGGAAATTTATCAAGACTGGTGTATCTGCATGTCAGTGTTAACTAAAGTATTGCCCCATCTAATTCTTCGATATGCCAGATGGAAACTGTAGTAAATTTGCCACAGTCCCTGACCACCCATCTGGTAAGCGGGGCACAGACCCAACAAAAAGGCGCAAAATATTGAGATATCGCTTTGCCCAATGTTTTGTGCCTTCTTGCTGGGTCTGCGCTAGAAACATGGATAATAAATTCCCCCTTAGTGCTATAGCTATAGTTATCCTATAGTTGAGGAAAATACAAACAGGAATGCGCTCACAGGAAAAATACTGACTTCTATGTCATCATACAAATGACTATTAGAGGTTACTGGAGTTGAATGCTCGATTGTTACCACACACTGTATAATTTCTTAATAGGGTTTACAGTGAAACAGAAGAATCATTGCTGTGTACAAAGGTGAATAAACCAGGATACTCCACCGACAGGAAATAGATGTAACTCTTAGTCATAAATGGAAGCTATCTATTATAACCTTTACCCTCATTAGTCCAGCACTTATACAGTCTTTATACAGTTATACAGTCTGACGGCTGGGTTCACACGCTGTAACTGTGCGGCTGTATTTTTTATGCGGCTGTAAATGTGCGGGTGAAACTCCGGCCGTGGGAAAAAATAGACATGCGGCTCAAAACATACGGTCATTTACTTGGAAATCTGGTTCAACTAAAAATAACAAATAAAATGTTAAGAAAGTGATGCAAACACCTCTGGATGCATCTGGGAAAGCAGGGAACACAGTTTACATGAATCGCTATTACCGGGGTTTGCGATCCTCTGCACTATAGCCGATGTGTCTCATGGTTAATATATTGAATTAATAAAACACATTTTCTGTCTAATAAAGTCCCTTTTATTGTTCAATAATTAAATGTAAACGATTCCATCATTTTGCAATTAAATATACTGTTAAAATAAATATATATATAAATAAATGTATATTTATATATATATTTATTTTTTGACAGTATATTTAATTGCACAATGATGGATTCGTTAGAATTAAATTATTGAACAACGAAACTGAATTTATTTAAACGAAAATGTGTTTTCTTAATTAAATATTAATTAGTACAGGAAACTCCATAAGCCGGTAATTCATATGCCGGCAATAGAGCATTCTGTACTAATCATCACTTAACTTTAATGAAAACATCAAATGTTTCTTCTAATTATGTTATGACAATAGCATTATTAGAAGAAACATTTAGAATTATATGTGCGCTCAGCTGATTGGCTGATCGCACATATAATGAGCCGGTCCGCAGTACAGTGACTTCATTGTGCTGCGGACCAGCGAAGAGGACACATCGGGGTGAGTATAGAGCTCTCCCCACCCCCTCCCCAGCACTGCACCCCTCCCAGCAAGGAAGGGGGGGTCACTTAACCCCTTCCTTGCTGGGATGGGTGCAGTCTGACATCAGTCTGGCCCCCAGGGGGTTAAGGGGGATGCAATACATCCTCCCTTAACCCCTTGGGGGTCAGACTGTAAGCAGCGATCTGTAAAGATGCTGCATACTGTAAGGTGCACAACACCGCTCACAATGATGGGTGTTGTGCTCCTGTTTGTGTGTTTTTTGTGTGTTTCTCCCTTTTTGTTTTTCAGATATCGGTATCCTGGGGATTACGTCGGATTCCATGGACTACGTCGATGACCAGCGTTTTTTTAATGTTTTTTTTAATAAAATGGTCAATGAGGGGTGTGGGGGTGTTTTTATTTGAATAAAAAAATTTGTAAACTTGTGTCTTGTCTTTATTTCTTTACTTTATAGACTTAGTAGTGGAAGCCGTCTAATAGACGGAATCCATTACTAAGTCGGGGCCTAGTGTTAGCCGGTATAAAATGGCTAACACTAACCCCCTATTATTACCCCAGTACCCAATGCCACCAGGGGTACTGGGAAGAGCCGGGTGCCAGTGGTCCCGGAGCGTCAAAATTGGCGCTCCTGGACCGGGCGGCAGCAGGCTGGTAAGATTTAGGCTGGGGAGGGCCTAAACCAATGGCTCTTCCCACCCTGGTGTTACCAGGCTGCTGTCGTTTGGTTTTTAACCCGGCTGGTTATAAAAATAGGGGGGACCCTATGCGTTTTTTTTTAATTATTTATTTATTTAAAAAAAAAACGCATAGGGTCCCCCCTATTTTTATAACCAGCCGGGTTAAAAACCAAGCGACAGCAGCCTGGTAACACCAGGGTGGGAAGAGCCATTGGTTTAGGCCCTCCCCAGCCTAAATCTTACCAGCCTGCTGCCGCCCGGTCCAGGAGCGCCAATTTTGACGCTCCGGGACCACTGGCACCCGGCTCTTCCCAGTACCCCTGGTGGCATTGGGTACTGGGGTAATAATGGGGGGTTAGTGTTAGCCATTTTATACCGGCTAACACTAGGCCCCGACTTAGTAATGGATTCCGTCTATTAGACGGCTTCCACTACTAAGTCTATAAAGTAAAGAAATAAAGACAAGACACAAGTTTACAAATTTTTTTATTCAAATAAAAACACCCCCACACCCCTCATTGACCATTTTATTAAAATAAACATTAAAAAAACGCTGTTCATCGACGTAGTCCATGGAATCCGACGTAATCCCCAGGATACCGATATCTGAAAAACAAAAAGGGAGAAACACACAAAAACACACAAACAGGAGCACAACACCCATCATTGTGAGCGGTGTTGTGCTCCTTACAGTATGCAGCATCTTTACAGATCGCTGCTTACAGTCTGGCCCCCAAGGGGTTAAGGGAGGATGTATTGCATCCCCCTTAACCGCTTGGGGGCCAGACTGATGTCAGACTGCACCCATCCCAGCAAGGAAGGGGTTAAGTGACCCCCCTTCCTTGCTGGGAGGGGTGCAGTGCCGGGGAGGGGGTGGGGAGAGCTCTATACTCACCCCGATGTTGTCTCTTCGCTGGTCCGCAGCACAATGAAGTCACTGTACTGCGGACCGGCTCATTATATGTGCGCTCAGCCGAACAGCCAATCAGCTGAGCGCACATATAATTCTAAATGTTTCTTCTAATAATGCTATTGTGATAACATAATTAGAAGAAACATTTGATGTTTTCATTAAAGTAAAGTGATGATTAGTACAGAATGCTCTATTGCCGGCATATGAATTAACGGCTTATAGAGCTTCCTGTACTAATTAATATTTAATTAAAAAAAACACATTTTCGTTGAAATAAATTCAGTTTCGTTGGTCAATAATTTATTTCTAACGAATCCATCATTGTGCAATTCAATATACTGTCAAAAAATAAATATATAGATAAATATACATTTATTTATATATCTATTTTTTTTAACAGTATATTTAATTGCAAAATGATGGATTCGTTAGAAATAAATTATTGATCAACGAAAGTGTCTTGATTACAAAGAAAATGTGTTTGATTAATTTAATATATTAACTATTAGAGGCATCGGCATTCGGCATCATTGCCGGCTATTTTTGAAGTACTCCGTACGGACCGCCTGTCAATCCACGGCCGCATATTCAGCCGCAAACAATGGTCTTGTTCATTTTTTACGGGTCCGTTTACGATAGGGCCGTAGATTCATACATAGTGTGCACTGTGCAGCCGCATATCCTATACTTCCAAGCATACACACGAACCACCAAAAATACCGCCGCACAATTACAGCCGCAAATACAGCCGCACTCTTACAACGTGTGAACCGAGCCTAATAATATATTATATATTGTCTTTTAATCTTGCAACATTTTCAAGATTTGGTTTCTTGCAGTTAGTGAATGGAAATATTTGCTGTTTATAGGAAGGTCCCTTTCTGCCATGAGGCCAAATGTGTTTATTATTTAGGCGTCAGATTTGTAGGGGCAGAATGTTTTATGGTGTGGCCATATATCATACTGTCTGCTATACACCACTGACTTCATTGACCCTATGACTTGTAAATGATAGCTGGACACAGACATAGAATGCAAGGAAGTCAATCACTTTGCAGGTATTGCTATATGCTTTAAACATCACTAGACTACAAGTGATCACTACCACTTTAAATGGAGCACAAGGTGTAATGTTGGTCGGAGTATGAATAAGATCACCATGAGTATTCACAATGCAGTGACACTTGTATATTTCAGGGGCTTTTATTCTTGAAGAAGAAATAAAGATTGAAGAATTGGTGACACACTGGTGTAATTGGAAACTTTAAAACTTTTTCTGTCTTGTCCTCACCAAGGATGAAAGGTAGTGCTTGAACAGGGCACTTGTTCATCAGATCACACTTCTGCAGTCGGTATAGTATTCTGGTCTAGGCAAACCTCTAAAACATCAGCACAAATCTCTTTCCAGTTCTGCACTCCAGACTGATAGCTTTTATCTACACTGATGCATTGTAATGTACAAGTCACTGACCACCTCTGTAGCTTCACGAAGGGTGCTATCACCTCAGGAACACCACTGAGATCTAAACATGTTTAAGGGGACAAACACACTTGCCGGATCCGCAGCGAGTCCTCTCACTGTGTATTTGCAGCGAGACTCACTGTGGATCCCGGCCCTATTCTTTCAATGTTAGACAAAATCGCAGCAGGGATGTACATCAGCCAGGGCTGCTAGGGGGTGATCAGACGGCAGTGGCTGCGGTCGGGCACTGGAGTGAGCATATACTTTACCTGATCCCGGCTCCGGCTTGCTGAAGACTCCGGGAACCGCCGGAACCGGGATCAGGTAAAGTATATGCTCCGGCGGCCGGGGGGGTTAACGGGGCGGGCTGGGGACAAACTCGCAGCAGGGATGTACATCCCTGCTGCGATTTTGTCTAACATTGAAAGAATAGGGCCGGGATCCACAGCGAGTCTCGCAGCAAATACGCAGCGAGAGGATTCGCTGCGGATCCGGCAAGTGTGTTTGTCCCCTAAGAAGATATAGTTGGACCAAAGAAAAAAGACCTGGGTTCTGGCAAAAAAAACCTCTTAAGAGAACCAATACTGGAGTTTGTATTGTACTATATGACATTTTTCAAGACATTTTCAAGACTCTGAACTATTTTTCAGCTATTTGAGATGGCTCAAGAACAGGGACCTGAGAATGAAGCAGAGAGCTGCTGGAGATTGGTTAGACCAGTCTTAGGGCCCTATATACGGAAAGATTACTGTGCGAAAAATCGTTTTATATTTGAATTTAAGCAATAATCTTTGTGTGTGTATGTAGGGGACGATCAAACAGCGAAATTCATTCATATGTCGTTGATCGCATATTTTGAGCTGACCATAATGTAATCATTAATCGTTTGCTAGTCAAAAACAAACAAAAGAATCACTTTGTTTACTAGAACCCTTAGGCTAGACCCACAGTTAGAGAATAAATGCAGCAGCAGTGCATATGCGTCTCCTGTCAATCCATTCTGATGGCACTTGGGCTTCAGTTCTGGAGACTGTGTGGGGGTCCCAACTGTTGGACTCCTGTTAATTAGATAGTTAACAGCTAATATGAGGATCACCTTTAATTGAGCAGCAATGTGGACAATGAAGAGTTCTTGTGTGGATGTCACTCCCAAAGGAATTTTGAAACTCTGTATTAAAGATGTATAGAAGATAGTGTTTTTTTTTCTTATTCAACAAGCTTATTGAAAGAAAGATTTATACAAGTGTATAGAAAAGAACACAGTGGGGGGATTTACGAAGACCGGCGTACAAGTACGTTGGTCTTATATTAGGCACCGCCCCCTTTTCCCCAGCAGGATTCACTAAGAGGCGCATGCCCCAATCTGTGCCCGGCGTACCAAATCTACACCTGCTTCCAGCAGGGGAAGATTTGCTTCGTGATTTGTGCAAGTGTTGCAACTGAGATCCAATGAAAACACATACTGAATAAGCTCACATATAAAAACGAAAAGTCATATAAATGTCAGGATATATAGGACCGGCAAGACAAAGGACAGGTGCAGCCCTAACAATGGCACCTGCCTCGAAATCAAAGAGAGTTGTAAGAGTCCAGAAAGCCAAAAGTCAGAAATACCAGATATACCAAGATGCAGGAAACGCGAGGTTAAGACACACTAGTAAACTAGGCTCTATTGCAGGCAAGTCATAGGACACAGAGGAAGATACTTAAGGAGGCTGGAGTCCCAGCTCCAGGCGTGATTGGGGCTGAGGATCCAGGTCTGGCCCACACACTGACAGGTGACTGGTGGTGTCAGCCGCCAGTATAATCAATACAATGCATGACACCTTTGCCGATCGGCCGGGGGCGGTAAAGACCTGGCCGCAGCTACATCGCAAGGAAGCACCAACCCGGTAGGTTACTAAGGATGCTGTCAGTGCACCCCTAGCAACCGGCCGAGCCAGTCCCCAGAGACTCTGTCGGCGCTGTCAGAGGACCGGCCACGGCCTGGCTCCTGACAATAATGTTTTTCTCCAGCACCCAGAAAGAAGAGAGAAAAATAAAGAAGAGTGCCAGAGCGGTCCTCTCAAACCCCAAAAGAGGGTATACTCTTCAAGCAACCCAGAGGATCCCAGGCTAAGAACCAGACCGACTATTATATCTGCAATACTCTGGAGAGTCCATAAAGCTAGACCACGGTAGCCACGGGGTGGCCGTCTTCCGTGGGTTACCCTGTATTTCTGCTCTCAACTCCTGCATTTGTTACTGCTAGTTGCTTTCACTTCACAATAGTGATGTACGATGTAATGAAAAATCGATTCTACTATTGATCAGTTTGATAACAGGATTCCCCGGTAGTTGATACTTTATGTTCAGACAGAGGCATTTAACGCCTCCTGAGCCCACACCATACATGGAAGGGGTAGGCTATTATGTGTAGCAGACACCCACTGCTAATGACTGCTGGTGGCAGTCACTTAACCCATCTAAGGCTATGTTCACACAACGTATGAGACCAGCTGTTCCGTGACCCGGCTGGATCACAGAACAGCCGCCCTCTGAAAAGATCATCCAGTACCTGCAGTACCGGCCATATGATCTTTAGCCCCACAGAGTTCTGATGTGGGCGCATCCCTGTGCGCCTGCATCAGAACTCTCCACTGCACACTATGGGGCGAGCGGCCGGATCCGCTCACTCCATAGTGTGCACTGACAGGGTTTTCTGCAGCTGCTATTCAATGAATAGCGGCCGCAGAAAACTGACAATTCGGTTGTTTGTGGCGCCTTGAGAGATCCTGGCCGTAGCGTATACTATGTGTATGCACTCCGACCGTGATTCCTAGGCAGCAATGGCACGTTTATTTCCGTAAAAATCACAGCCATTGTACAACGGCCGTAGTTTTATGACAATATACGGTGTGTGAACATAGCCTAATGCTGCGATGTAACACGACTGAGGCATAGAAATGGATGACTGGCAGGTGCTGTACCTGTTAAGTGTCTGATCAGCACCCCCTCGCAACGTCCAAATTTCAAATTTGCTAATTCCTGGTCACATCACATGCTAGCACCCCAGCTTTACATTCATCTCTTCAGTGCAGCTCCGATGGGATTTTTAGATAGATAGATAATAGATAGACAGACAGATAGATTGATATCAGATAGATGATAGATAGATAGATAGATAGATAGATAGATAGATAGATAGATAGATAGATAGATAATAGATAGATAGATCCTGTAATAGTACAGACCTAAAGAATATACATAACATGTCAGATTTATTACACGGTTAGTGGCGTAAAATGGCATGATATCTACAGTCGGGGGGTGGGGTATTTTTACTTTATAAGTATCGGATTGATATTAAATATCGAAAAATAAAAGTTGGTATCAGTATCAAACTCAAAATTCTGCTATGGTGACAGTACAGAGGGGAGGTTGCCGATAAGCGCACTGTGTCCTGCAGCCTTTGCAGAAGGAGCGGTAACTGTTATTACAGCTCACTCTGTTTCTAGCACAGGAGTGGTGATAGCAATCCACAGCACTAGATCAGAGCAGGGGATCAGCAACTGCAGGGTGCAAACACTGGTGGCAGCAGAGGGTGCTGGGTTGCCTGTAACTGCTGCCAGTCAAGGGAAGTAAAATCTGAATTAAAAAAATTATATACATGTTTTAAAATAATGTTATATGTTAATGTCTATGTTGTGCATGTTGGCGTGTGGCTGGCTGAAGTTTTCCCTTGTGATATTAGGTGTCCCAGCTTCTAGACCTGTGGTACACACTAGATTGGCAGGGCAGCTTTCACAAACACAACAGTCCAGATAACTCCTGTAGTGGAGGAATTTTAGATTTTAATACTAATTGCTTACATGTAAATGACTAATGCAATGATACATTAATAACAAAGATAAACTGGATAAAGTAAAGCAAAGTACTGGAGTCTTCACTAGTTAAAAATAGCAAAAGGGCAATGAACTTAAAGTAGATGAAGGTCATATAATTGCATCATTGGTTCAAAGTCACCGCCACATGTTACATGTGACAGCTGCATATTGACTACAGCTTTTTATGCACAATCTTTAATAATTAATGGTAACTTTTTCACAGTAAATATTAAATGTTAAAATCTTTTTTCCAGTTGGCTAAAACCAGCCAAACATAATGTCATTACATATTCTACACTAAACCTCTGTGATTTCAGTGGGCACCATTTAATACCCTTTTTTTGCAGAAATGAAAAATAGCAATGCATTGAGACTAGAGATGAGCGAACCTGCCGAGGTTCGGGTTCGTATGAACCTGAACTCTCGGCATCTGATTCCCGATGTCTGTAGCCTCCGTGAAGAGGGTGGATACAGCCGCCTGGAAAACTGGGATACAATGGCAATGTCGGACTGGGGTATCTGGGGCCCACCAGAGGAAATGATCCTGGGGGCCCACTGAGAAAAGACATGTCAGTCAGTGTTAGTTCAGGTTCCAAAGCTGGGGGCCCACCGAAGGATTCTCCGGCCCACTGGTGGGCCAGTTTGACACTGTGGAAAGGTATTACCTTTCTTCATACCCTGATGCTCCACTGCCCTGCAATGGCCAATCTACGCACAATGTTGCCATGTTGCCACATCATTGTACAGTGATTAGCCACTACATGCGGGCAACACGGATAACTCTAAGTATACTAATGTATACTGTCCTGATAGATGCCAAAAGGATACTCTTTTGTAGTCTGTTTTCAAATGGGTCCCTATGTAAGCCATAAATACAATTTGAACATACAGTAGCCAAAGCATACCCTATAGTATAATACCACACCCATTGCCGTATTTACCTCTAGGCACCCGTGGTCCGGTGCCTAGGGCAGCACCTTGCAGGGGGGCAGCACCAGGGAGAAGCAAACACCATTTTTTTTTGTTTTTATTTTTTTAGTTTCCCACCTCCAGTTCATACTTGCCAGTAAATCTGGTGACTTTTCGAGGGGGATGGGGGGATGGTGGTATTGGTCAGGTATGGTATGGCGATGTATGGCCTAAGACTGATCAGATATCAAAATGTTATTCAGAAACTAGAAATTCATGATGCCAATTGGTGAGTGACAATGGGGCGTCTTTGGGGTTAGCGCCTAGGGCAGCAGCAGCCCCTGACCACACCTAATGGATCTGGGGCTTTCAACACAATATTGACATCTGTCATTGCAATGTGCAATGCTGTTTAACCGTTAAATTTCTAGATTCTGTGCAGTCAGCTCTGTATAGATTTCTCCATCTCCCTCCACATAGTTTGTATGGTTAACAGCATATTTTATGTTTACGTGCTAAGAAGATCAAACCTTGACAAGAGACTGAGCCTCATTTCACACTGTTTACAAGGAAACATAATCAGCACTAAGGGGATTTATGCTAATACAAGAAGGGCTTTTATCCACAACAGCTCCACAACTATACGCCAAGTGTTCTGCAGATTCCCCAAGAAGAGATTATTTTCAGCTAAAATGGAATGTTTCAAACTTTGCTTCAAAATGTTTTTTATTGCTGCAGATTTTTCTTTAATTTTCATTAATTGGAAGGCTGATACAATTTAGGCATCAGCTGCAATAGATATGAGACAACTTTTGTATTTCCAACTGGATGGAGAGGCAAGAGGTCTATTCCATAGTACCCTGTTGCGATAGACCTGCACTATACAAAAATGGATTAGTCAGGATCCTGTCATTTAACAGGGCAGAGAATGTCTCTCTTTTTTGAAAGTGGTTGTCTGGGAAGCAAAAGAAGACTAAAGCCTTCTGCTCCCTGGCGCTCACTTCCTCTGATTCCACATCCACATAGTAATGGAGACACTGTACAACTATTGGACATTGTGTGTGGGCGTGGTTTCGCCGGCATGTGATGATTGGGACTAAGGGCCCTATTCCACAGTAACGATAATAGGCCGGATCGGCCCCATTTGGCCCGATTCGGGCGATTATCGTTTGGTGAAATAGAGAGAACGATCAGCCGATGATCGTGTCATCGGCTGATCGTTCATTTAGGGCCAGACCTAAAATCATCGTTCCCCCACTGCGCATCGCTACAGTTGAATAGCGGTGCGTGGCGGGCGACCGACGATTTGACAAGCAGCATACATTACCTGTCAGGTCTTCTCCGCGCTGTCTTCATCCCCGCGTCCTGCGCGCTCTATGTCCTTGCAGCCCTCGCTCAGCGATCATCGGGCCGTGGAATAGCTGATCGCCGCTCGTTTACATCGTTGATCAGGCCCTCCTCGGCCCGTGGAATAGGACCCTAAGACCGCCTGGGGAGCAGAAGGCTTTAGCCATTATATGCTCCCAACCCCTTTAAGCTGTTGAAAAATGGATCCTGACAGAAATGTGTTAAATGGACACTTTTAACCATGTCTATGGATCTGATAATGGATCAGATTAAAAAAACACATGGACATTTGAAAACAATAGCCACCCAAGGAACTCAGACTTAAAGGGGTTGGCCACTTTATAGTAAAATTGCTCAGTGTACAGTATTAGTAAGTGTACTTACTGTATATACTGACAGCAGCTCCCTGTGTACCTCATACAGCTAATATCAGACTCCCCTCCTCCAGGCTGGGCTGCCCTGCTCTGTGGTGTTTTGGTCCATAAGACTGCTTACATGGAGGAGCATGTGACCATGCCCCGCCCCCCAGTGTCCACCACTGAGCCTACATGTCTATGGAGGACACAGGGGACAGGGCATGGTCACATGCTCCTCCATGGCAGCCATTTTGTGGACTGAAACAAAACTTAGCAGGGCACCACAGCCTGGAGGAGGAGAGTCTGATTTTATCTCTATAAGGTACACAGGGAGCTGCTGTCAGTATATACAGTGAGTACATGTACTAATACTTTGTACTGACCTATTTGCCAACCCCTTTAATGGACAACTCTGGTGTTTTTCTCCCCCTTAATTAACACACATTAGTGTGAAATAAAGACATACATACCAATGGGAATGGGAGAGACTACTGGTGCGCATGCTTGGCTACTGGCTTGCAGCTTGCTCAGCCTTGATTGCCTGAGCAAGCTGGAAGCCATGTGATGAGATCCATTCAGTGCAGAAGAACCGGGAAGTGAGGGAGAAATGAAGACGCAGACCAGAGCTGACAGGGACTGCGGCTGGCGGGAAATTCAAACGGCGATCAAGTCAGGAGGGATGGTGAGTATAAAATTTATGTCTTGCTTTTTTTTCAGCCCTGAAGTTGTCCTTTAAAAAGGCACTGTCACTAAAAAAATGACTTTTGACATGTCAGGGAGCATTTAGACTGCGACCAATCGAGAGAGCGAGTCAGGAGAATGAGCTGGGAGAAGTCCGCAAGCAGCACATTCCTCTCCCGGCTCTGTGTCATGTGAGGAGACGGCCTATAATGGGGTACGTCTCCTCACATAGACAAAGAGCGGGGAGAGGATTGTGCGTCAGTGCGGTTGTCTTTATCCTTATTCTAAGGTCAGTCAGGGTATAAAGACTGAAACCTAGACGTGTCTCTCTGACAGGTAATCATAACTGCTCTAACATGGCCACAATACACACCCGCTCTTATTTACCACATATGATTAAACTGAGAGAATATTCTTCAGAGCTTACATTTGTGATATGTTATAAGGGGTACTGAGGAGGAATTACTACATGGTAAGATGCACAGAGGGCGCGGTATTAGGGTGGGTTCACACTGAGGAATTCTTGCAGATAAATTCCGTGGAATTCCGTCGGCTGTACGTGCGCACGGCCGCGCGCCTTTTCGACGGCTCCATAGACACCATTCTACGGGCTGGCTGATTCCACATTGCGCCGAAACAATTGACGTGCCAATGGTGTCTATGGCACGGGTGGAGAGGTGTACGGCCGTGAGCGCGTACAGCCGACGGAATTCCATGGAATTTATCCGCGAGAATTCCTCAGTGTGAACCCACCCACACAGTTTGAGGCACTTATGCACTCTTCCTCGGGAGCCACGCTCACTCACCCAGGCTCATCCAATGTCCCTGGAAGTCATTGCTCTGTTTCTCTATGAGACGACCAATTGAGTGTTTCATATAGAAACATACAGAGTAATGACTTGCGTTCTCGCTAAAGACGCACCTGGTCAGAGACCGGGTGACATGGGCCCCACAGCAGTACATGAATGGCATACTGCTGTACCAAGAGCACTGCACCAAGGGCAATGGATGGGTGAGAGGGCACTGAGCCCTGGTGGGAGGGGGTGTATGGTGCTGAGTCCTATTACTGTATGAAGCGGAGGGGGGCACTGAGGGCTATAGGACAGCTGGCTGCATTATATGTGAATCGTGCTGCATATGCTGTAATGTAAGTGACTGGGATGACACTGCCACAAGCAGCTATCACTTCTGGATGGATTTATATGCTCGGGCCCCTTGCCATGCTATACCCCATTGACTCCTATAAGGTGCAGCACAATCAGGGAGCACGACATGGCGGGCTGTGGTTGCCCCACATCAGCTGCAATGTCGTACAACAATAAAACATGAACTACTGCTACGCGTCAGATTACAAAGTACAGGCACAGATCGTCCCATACACAGCCTAGCAAACACGTGACCCCGGGCCGCCGCCGCTGTACACCGCCCCTCCAGACTGGGTGACATCACCGCGCCCTCTCACCAGTCAGCTGACCGCCGGGAAGCCTCTGTGGGCGGAGCTGCTCAGGTGGGCGTGGTTAGCCGCCTATAAGTACGCAGGCGCCCGGAAGCTCATTATATCCTGGAGTTGTGTGAGAAGTCGCAGGGTAGGTGGCGGCTGTGCTGTACGGGAGGAGCGGGGGCTGTCACTGCTTGCTTGTGTCTCACCATATGCCTTTCATCTTCTAGGGTCTTACCTATCAATATGGCTGAGATGGTGGAGCAGCAGCAGCAGGTAACTAGGGCGTGTTATGTACTGGCAGGCGGTCACTATATAGGTGCATATATATGTACTGGGTCAGACACTTATTTACGGTGTGTTTACACAGGCAGATTTATCTGACAGATCTGTTTATAGTCTGTTCCTGGCTTTGGCTTCAGAAATCTGTCAGATACATCTTTCTGTGTAAACCCCCTTATATTGCTGATCTGCTGGAGAGAAGAGGGCTGTGGTCCTGGACACCAGTCACCTGCTCGGTGTAAGACCTCTGGGCACAGTGCTGGGGGCTGCCGCATGCTGGGTTACATGGGATTGGTGTGCACAGGGCTCTATTCTCTGTAGGCAAGGATGTCAGGCTAGGGTTTACTGTCAGGCTCTGTGCATAGACATTTAGTTTCGCTGGCTCCTGCATCCATATGCATGGCTGAATATTCCAGGAGAAGCTTTAGAGGTGTCTGACAGATCTTTGAAGCCAGAGCCAGGAATGTATTTGAAAAGAGGAGAAATCTGTCTTTCCTTGACCTGTTCTGTTTAGTCTTTTCCTGGCTTTGACTTTAAAAATCAGTGTTAAAGGGTCCTTCTAGGGTAGTTCTGCAGCCATAAGAAGCCCATATAGTGCTGTTAAAGGAAATACATGGGCTCTTTACAATGCAGTGTCATCTCTGACCTGTAATACATCAGCTTTTGTATATAAGGGTGGGTTCACACTATGGAATTCTCGCGGACAATGTCTGTGGAATTCTGTCAGCTGTCCGCCCGCACGGGCACGCGCTTTTCTGCTGGCTCCATAGACACCATTCTATGGGCCGGCGTATTCTGCGATCCGCTGAAAGAAGTGACATGACACTTCTTTCAGCGTATAGCGGAATACGCCGGCCCATAGAATGGTGTCTATGGGGCCGGTGGAAATGCGCCCAGATGTGCAGGCGGACAGCTGACGGAATTCCGCGGACATTGTCCGTGAGAATTCCGTAGTGTGAACCCGCCCTAAGGGATGTGTTTTCCACTATGGTAGTAATAGTGTAATTTGTTACATTGTAATCCAAGTGGTTCTCCTCCAGAAGAAGGGCTTGCTCTCCTAGTCACACTCCTAAAGAACTTGACAGGATTTTATATTTTTTCTCCTTAGAATGTGGTGGTGAGGCTGATCAACCTCCCGCTGGTGAGCTCAACGTATGATCTCGTGTCTTCTGCCTATGTGAGCACAAAGGACAACCATCCCTATCTGAAGTCTGTGTGTGACGTTGCGGAGAAGAGTGTGAAAACAATCACCTCTGTGGCTATGACCAGTGCCATGCCAATCCTACAGAAACTTGAGCCTCAAAGTATGTGAACAGGAGGGTTTTTTACTAACTGTCTTCAGATGCGTTCCATGCTGTGTAAATTCAGGTTTTCTCTAACATGCTGAAGATATGCTACCTAGTTATGGGAAGGGGTTAACAAGGAATGTACAGGAAGTTCTCCTTGTCTTCTGCTCTGATATGCCGACATTGTGCAGTACATGTTCTCTCCTTACATAGAAAGTAGGCTAAATGTCATGTTAAACAGTCTAGTATGATTCACCAGGATCTCTGCCAGCTTGCTGTGTACTGATGACTATGTATCACTTCCACCTCAGTTGCCATCGCTAATAACATTGCCTGCGTTGGATTGGATAAGATTGAAGAGAGGCTGCCTATTCTTTATCAGCCCTCTGAAAAGGTAAGATATTAAATAATGTAGGGCTACCCCCTTGACTACCATGACTTTGTGTTGGGAAAAAAAAATGTATGGCCATATAAATGTACATTGGCTTAGGCTGGGTTCACACTATTTTTGCAATCACAAGTTTTTGCAAAAATGGTCCCCCCAGTGACTTCCATTATAAAAAAAGCATCATTCTTTGCTTACACACGTGGTCAACCTCACTTGTCACTTAGTTTTTTTTTTTTAATGGAACGTCAATGGAAAAACTGATGCACACAGTTGCATCCATTCATTGGTTTTTGCAAAAACGGAAGGAAAAATGGATTGCAAAAACGTAATGTGAACCCAGCCTTAGTCTGCAAATGTGGAGCTGTAAAAACAATGGCTGGTGGGTGGAAGAATGTGTTCATTATGCAAACCTATTTATAACTTTACTTCTATTTTAGGTTGTGGCAAATGCCTCAGAAGCAGTAGTTGGTGCCAAGGATGCTGTGATTCAGAGTATTACAGGTGTAGTTGGTAGAACAAAGGGAGCTGTGCAGGATAGTGTGGAGATGACTAGGGCTGCTGTAAATGGCAGCATTAACACTGTTCTGGGAAGCAGTGTAGTGAAGAGTGTGAGCAACCATGTGGACACTGCGCTGACAAAATCTGAGACTCTTCTGGAACACTACTTGCCTCCTACTGATGAAGAACTAGGTAAGCCTATTGCTGAATGAAGGCTTATACTGGTGACACTCTTGAAGTAGATGTAACTGTAGTTTCTTTCAACTTCAGCTAAGGAAGCAACCACAACAGAAGGCTTTGAATTGTCCAAAGACAAACCAAACTATTATGTTCGCCTGGGATCCCTCTCTACTCGGGCCCGCAAACGTGCCTATCAACAAGCTTTGACCCGGATCAAGGATGCAAAGTGCAGAAGTCAGGAAGCCATCGCTCAGCTCCAGAACACAGTTGACTTGGTTAGTAAATAACTTCAGACATCTGTGACTTATCATACACCTAACATGCAATGTAAGGGTACAAACACACTGTATACGCAGCGTATAATCTGCTGCAGATACAGTGTGTGTGTTTGTACCCTTAGGCTGCATTCCCAAGTTCCGTGATCCTAACGGATCACGGACGTGGAATGCATGTACCGGAGTCCCCCCGCACAGCATCTGTAGTTAGATGCTGGGAGCGGGGGAGACTGTATTCATAAGCGCCACCCTGTAGTAACAGCTTCATTACAGCGCGGCGCTTATGAATAGTCCCCCCCCCCCCCCCCCCCCCCCCCCCCCGCATCTAATTACAGATGCTGTGCGGGGGGACTCCAGTACATGCATTCCACGTCCGTGATCCGTCAGGATCACTGACCGTGGGAATGCAGCCTTAGACTACTTGTACTGGCATTGGACTACACTAAATGCACATTAGACATTCCATTTGTCTAGATCTTGCAGGACTTAAAGCAAACCTCCCAGTTCTTCCCCAAAGCTACTGTGTTTCACTGCAAACTAATGCACAATTGAGGTAGTAGCATGTAGTCATAGAGGGGAAGTGGGATCTGGGTGGCACTAAGCTGCATATTCATAAAGAGTGGGGCCACAGTAGGTCATTGACTTGCTGGTTCACATGGTTGTTGTTCATGCCTAAAGGCAAATGCCCACTCATTGTCTGAGTCTGGAGTCTGTACAACTGTGTAAAACTGCTGCTTCACAAACAATACTGCAAACACTTGCAACCCGGCTGTGCAATTGTGCTTCGTAAAGGCAGTGCTGCTTGGTGCTTTTGTGGCTGTAAAGCTGTCTCAACGGGTGCGAATGCCTTACCACCTTACTTCCTGAACCTGTCCACTATCTGAGCCCAGCAGGGAGGCTTACTTGATAGAAAATATTCTCCTGTCTTCAGTTCCCTAAAACATGGGTGCATCTTGGGAGTCCAATAAAAAAACTTGTACTGTCTCTTCTATGAGAACAATCTGAAGTGTGTAATTTTTTTTTTTTTAGATTGAGTATGCAAGAAAGAACATGAATGGTGCCAACCAGAAAATCCATGATGCCCAGGAGAAGATATATAACAAATGGGTAGAGTGGACAAAAGGCACAGGACAAGACTCTTGTGGTGAAAGTGTTGAGGTAATGACCATCGCTATGCCATATTTTAAGAACTGTCTGTATACTGGAAAGATCTTTAATGTAATGTAAATTCCTCTCTACAGCAAATTGAATCCCGCACTTTGACTATTGCCCGAAATCTCACTCAGCAACTGCAAACTACATGTCTTTCTCTGGTCGCAAGTGTTCAAGGTCTTCCACAAAACATTCAGAACAAAGCTCACAGTGTTAGTGCCATGGCTGGAGATATCTATCAAAACTTCCGTTCTGCCTCTTCTTTCAAAGAAATTTCTGACAGCATCTTAAACACCACTAAAGACCAGTTCACAAAAATGAAGGATTCTATGGATGATCTGATGGACTACTTTGTAAACAACACTCCACTAAATTGGCTGGTAGGTCCTTTTTACCCACAATTGGCTAGTAGCCAACAAGGGGAACAAGATGTTGATGGGGGAGACTCTATCAGAAAAGAGGACTGAAAAGAGAACCTGCTTCAGTTAAAAAAATAAAAAAAGCTCTGCACTTAAAATGGGAGTTAACTACACAATTTACTATTACATTTCTCAAGTCTGTTTTGCACCTTAAGCAGTGGGCCACATGACAGCTGTGCAAGAGTCTTTACTATTGGACTTTGTCTTACTTTTGGGGTTTATTTTCACAAATTCTGCCCGTATTTGACTTCCATCACTGACACTTGTAAACCCCTCTATGTACACTGTTTACTGTTTGTGCACTTTTGTACTAATAAAATACATGCATTGACCTGTCTGTGTTAAAGATCTGTGTTCATACAACTCTTACCAAATTTGCACTTGCAGTTATGAGAATTTCATAAAGTGCTCCTATAGTAAGACAAATCCTTAATATAACAAGGTGTTAGCTCATGGTAGTATCTATCCACATGCATCTGTGCATACTTGTTCTCTGGCCAGCCACGTGCTAGAATTTTAAACTGCGGGTTTAAAGGGGTTATCCAGTGCTACAAAAACATGGCTACTTCCCCCTCTCGTCTCAAGATTGGGTAGGGTTTCAAACTCCATTCCATTGAAGTAAATGGAGCTTAATTGCAAACTACACCTGAACTGGAGGCAAGAGGGGGGGAAAGTGTGGCCATGGTTTTAGCGCTGTGTAACGCCTTTAAAGGGGCTTTCCCATAATGTGCATAGGCTGATAACTTAGAGCCTATAACTTGCAAGAATGGAAAGGGATGATTCTTTACGTGCCTGGTTAATTGGCTGAACTTGCTGTACAATCATATATCTAGATGAAATATTTTGTAATATAAACTGATCTGTCATCTTGGCCCCAAAGGTCAGCAAGAGACTGGAGACACTGCTAGTTCCTAGATGTCGATAATTGGCCCCCTACGTCTTGCAAATAACCTTGATCGTTTATTCCCCTTATATTTTTTTTTTTTTTTTTTTTTTTTTTTCTTAATCTATCCTTATATTGGATTTTAAGACTGATGCACAGTGCTGCATTTTTTTTCTCTCCCTAACTTTACATGCATGTGTTAAATAATTTTGGGTTTTTAATGACACTTCTGGTCACACTGACCCTTCCCCCACATGCCTGCAGCGTCCATAGGATTTGTGATCTCATGTATAAGCTTCTATAGGCCTTATTCACGTGTAGTTGATCTGATGGACAAATTTATATCCCGTTGGTTTCTATGTTGCTGTTCATACATCTGCAAAAAAGCCCTAGTGGGGGCTGTAATTATGGCAGGGGCATACCAATAGTCTGGTGTTATTATCAGTTTGACTTTTCAAACACAAGTTCCTTCATTTAAAGTTTCCCAAACTATTAATGGTACAAAGGAAGTTTAGCAGATTTTGGAGTCAAAACATTCTGCTGTGTGCATGAGGCCTTATTCTGTGGAAACCTTGTTGAATGGCTTCTCTGTTGCAGATCTACCATGATTTGTGCAAAAGTGCATCTGTTTTACTTAAACTTATGGAAAAATTGCAGCAGGGAGCCTATACAACAGAGTATATGTCAGGTACATCTTGGGCAGCCACCCAAAACGTCGGCTTCATCTGCAAAAATCTGTAAATATTTATAGAATTTTTTTTCTGCTTGACAATGTCAAATACTTTTTTTTTTTTTTTTTTCTTGCAAGGTACCAGACTTCAGCATCGATGATCTTGCTTCAGAAACTGATGGTAACCTACGGGAAGAGGAAGAACTTCAAGATTTCTCCAGAGCTAATGGCCGTGTTGTAAACAGAGAATTAAGTTAAAATAGAAATACATTTTTCTTTTGTAAATCACTTTCCTCTTCTGATAATACTCCCAACACTGGAAGATGTCTGACCTTCATGTAGCTGTCATAATATAGGTTGGGGTGCGCTGTCATTTACGCCTAGGGACAATAAAACTTGATGGTGCAGATTTAAAATGTATCACTGAAAAGTAATGTCCTCATTATTAATGCCACAGGACGCTGGTTGACCTCAGGGAGATCAACCAAAACACCTTAGAGACAGTGGCGTAGCTACCACGGTTGTAGCGGTCGCTACCAAGGGGGGGGGGGGGGGGTGTCTGTGAGGCTCCCCCTTGCCACTGTACTGCTCCCCTCCCACTCCCTCTTGTGACCGCAAGCAATGTTTTGCCTGCGATCACTAGAGGGAGGCTGGGACGGGCCCCCGGCTGACTTGCGGGGCTGGGAGCATCACCAAGGCAAAAGAAAAAGCTCTGCCCCCTCTGCGGGAAGCCCTGCCCCCCACCGCGGGAAGCCCGCCAGCGCGCGTGACTAGAAGACTAGAGGAACCATTCAGGTGAGTATAGATGTTTTTGTTTTAAAGGGCATGATGGGGGGTGTAGTGGTATGATGATGGAACAAGAGGATGATGGGGGGTGTAGTGGTATGATGATGGAACAAGAGGATGATGGTGGGTGTAGTGGTATGATGGAACAAGAGGATGATGGGGGGTGTAGTGGTATGATGATGGAACAAGAGGATGATGAGGGGTGTAGTGGTATGATGAAGGAACAAGAGGATGATGAGGGGTGTAGTGGTATGATGAAGGAACAAGAGGATGATGAGGATGTAGTGGTATGATGAAGGAACAAGAGGATGATGAGGGGTGTAGTGGTATGATGATGGAACAAGAGGATGATGGGGGTGTAGTGGTATGATTAAGGAACAAGAGGATGATGAAGGGGTAGTAGTATGGTGATGAAGGGGCAGGAGGAGGGGACAACATGGGGGGCATCTGTAAGGGCGATAAAATGGGGGGCCATCTATATGGGGGATAACATGGGGGGCATCTATAAGATGGACAACACAGGGGGGCCATCTATAAGGGGGAAACATTGGGGGGCTATCTATAAGGTGGACTACATGGGGGGTGTATACAATAGGGCATGCACAGAGGGGGGCATGTATTATAAGGGGGATCACATAGTGTCAGGGCTACCTACTAAATGAGGGTGTAAAGGGGACAATACAGATGTGCAATGTGTAGAGAGATGAGGATGGTGTCAGTGTGTCTGTCTGGCAGATTCTGTGGATTCGTGGCTCGGAGAAGTTCTCATAATGGCCCAGGGCAGATGGAGAAGATGAAAAGGGAAGAACTCTTATCAGAGAAGACGTCCCCTGTGAGTCACTTGATATAACTGCACTGTAATATATATTGTGTATAGAGCCTGTGTACAGTGCGTCCACCTCTATATGAGTGTATGAAGTGATATTGGTCTATGTACAGAGGATTATATTCAGTAGCAGCGGTGGTGTTAGTCAATATGTGGTGGTATTAGTATGTGGGGGTATTTGTTACTTGTTATCTGGTACTGTGTTTTATTGGATTTAGTATACTGGATTTGGTCAGTAACAATATGGTGGTGATGGTTGTGGTGTGGCGGTAATATTTCCCCTTGTGTACTGGTAATATTGGCAATATTGGTCTCAGTAAACAGGATTTGTTTAGTAACAGTATGGCGGTAATAGGTATGGTAATAATATTTCCTGTATACTGGTATTATTGGTAATATCAGTCTTGAGATATATATATACCAATAGCATCGAGAAAGGGGGGGGGGCCCAAGTTGACCTCTTGCACCAGGGCCCAAGAGACATTAGCTACGCCCCTACTCAGACACCATCATATGTCTGGTCATCAGTGTATTCTAAAACATTGCCCCCATGGGAAATCAAATATGCAAGGAACACTGCAGAGACACCATCACAGGTATCGACGTCGGTGAACTAGCCAGACCTTCCTCCGGGAAGGAACAACCAAGCCAAGTAAAGTCTCCAATCAAGGAAACCACCCAAGCAAGCTATCCATCCACAGACAGCTGTTTCGGAATATTTGCCCCTCATCAATGTGGAGTAGGATTCTGTTTACTGACATTGATACCTGTGATGGTGTCTCTGCAGTGTTCTTTTGCATATTTGATTTCCCAGTGGCAATGTTTTAGAATACACTGATGTTGAGACGTGATGGTGTCTCTTCATTGATTTGGTTGATCTCCCTGAGGTCAACCAGCGTCCTTTTGCATGCACTTACTAGGTATTGCTCCCACTAGCCAGAATCCCACTCCACACTGATGAGGGGCAAATACCCCAAAACAGCTGTCTGTGGATGGATACCTTGCTTGGGTGATTTGCTTGATTGGAGACATTCCTTGGCCTGGTTGTTCCTTCCCGGAAGAAGGTCTGGCTAGTTCACTGATGTCCAGACATGTGATGGTGTTTCTGCAGCTTTCTTTTGCATACTCATTATTAATGGCATCATAGAGCTATATTGCACTGCAAGATAATACCAATACACACCTAGCCTGCATCTCACAATGAGTAAAGAGGCCTAATAATGTCATATCATTGAACAGTGTAGTGCTTATGGAATTGGAGTGATATGAGTGGATACAGGAACTGAAAGCTTCTGCTCTGCTGTTCTACTTTACTACATCTTCCTTTAGGGGATGCATATGTGATGAAGGGTGCGTTCACACTATGAATTCCGCCACTCGCACACATCTCCGCCGGTGCCATAGACTCCATTGGATGGTCGGGAGGATTCTGCCATCCACACAAAGAATTGACATGTCGGACGGTGGAATCTGACCGACCATAGAATGGAGTCTATGGCATGGGTGGTGATGCGAGCAGCAGAATTCGTGGCGGGTTTTCCACCCAGATTCTATAGTGTGAACGCACCCTCAATGAGCAAAAAAAAAAATCTGTATGGCCAATACTAGCAGCATTCCTGTTTGCAGGAAATGGACTGTCTATCTCTGATGTAGATGCATTATTAAAGTAATGGGGAAATGACGTGGCTTCTATAAATCCAGTAATAATCACTGTAATAAGCTATAGTCTGAGAGTTCAGATCTTTACCTACTCAGCTTTATGAAAATTGTTTAAAACAGCAGTGTAGCCATTGTGTTACACAAACACCAATGAGTAGTAATCAGTGTTGCCATTTACAGCTTACATTTGCTGCCCTAAATGCTTTATTGCTAGTGAAAGCTCTGATGTCATGATGAAATCTGTTTTCTAGCTTAAAGGGTTTCTCTGGAGAAATGAGTCAACTGGTATCAAAGTTATACAGATTTGTAAATGACTTCTATTTAAAAATGTTAAGCCTTTCAGTACTTGTCAGCTGCTGTATGTCCTGCAGAAAGTGTATTTTCTTTACGGTCTAACGTAGTGCTCTCTGCTGCCACCTCACAGGAGGAGAGGTTTTCAATTGGAATTTGCTACTGCTCTGAACAGTTCCTGTCTTGGACAGAGGTGACAGAAGACAGCACTGTCAGACTAGAGAGAATACACCACTTACAGTAGGGCATACAGCAACTGATAAGTACTGGAAGACTTGAGATTTTTAAATAGAAGTAATTTACAAATCCTAATAATTTACCAGTTGAGTTGAATTTTTTTTTCTCTCGAGTACCCCTTTAACTTCTGAATTTGGTATCCAATAATCTATATTAAATAAACCCTGTTTAAAACTCAGATATTGCCTGTGTGAGTTTGTTTCGCGTGCCTTTCCATTCTATCAAACTGAACAATACAATCTGGACAGGAGTTTGCAGAAAAGTCTAAAGGGCCTTTCACACAAGTCGATTATCTGCAACGAGCAATGATGCCATCGATCCATCAGCCATGTCATCGATTTAGTTGATGATGTCTTCAGTGATATCAAAGTCATCAATGATATTATTGATGATGTCATTGGTGGTGTCTGATGATGTCATCAGTGATGTTGTCAACAATGTCGTTGATCATGTCATCATTGATGTCAAAGATGTCTACATTGTCGCTGATGATGTCATAAGTGTTATGATGTTATTGATGACAACGTCTGATGTTGATGTCATTATGTTGTTAATAATGTCATCATTGATGTCTTTGATAATGTCTTTAATGATAATGTTGTTGATGCTGTCATCAGTTATGTCATTGATGATGTCATATTAGAGATGAGCGAACCTCGAGCATGCTCGAGTCCATCCGAACCCGAACTTTCGGCATTTGATTATTTGATTGGCTATGTGGAAAACATGGATATAGTAATTGGCTGTATCCATGTTTTCCAGACAACCTTAGAGCTTTATCCAAGTTCAGCAGCCCCAGCTAATCAAATGCTGATCGTTCGGGTTCGGATGGACTCGAACCTGAACCCGGTTTGCTCATCTCTAGTCATAATTGATATCGTCAAGGATGTCTTCAGTGATACCAACAAAGATGTCAATGATGTCGTTGATGATGATGTCATCATTGATGTCGAAAATTATGTCGAAGTCATAAGAGATGTCATTGATCATGGTATAATGGTGCGTTTACACAGGCAGATTTATCTGACAGATTTTTGAAGCCAAAGCCAGGAACAGACCATAAACAGGGAACGAGTCATAAAGGAAAGACTGAGATTCAAATCCATTCCTGGCTTTGGCTTCCAAAATCTGTCAGATAAATCTGCCAGTGTAAACGCACCATAAGTGATGTAGATGATATCATTAATGATGTCATTGATCATGTCATCAGTGATGATGGCAACATTAATGTCGTCGATATCATTGGTGATGTCGCTGATGACGTTGAAGATGGTCATCGCTGATGTTATTGATAATGTAATCGATTAAAGGGGTATTCCCCCCAAGAGCTAAAAAAATTTAATGCTCCCAAACATAGCTGGCCTTACTCACCAAGTCCCCCTGAGTATTTTGAGCCGTCTCATATCTTTCTAGCTGCTGCCGTTCCTGAGTTACAAGTTTTTCTAAAAGCCGATCTATATCCAAGATAGGAAACTACATTTCCCATCATGCAATGCTTCTGCCTGATGAGTGTGAAGTAGCAGAGCTGAGTGCTCCGGGTGAGTGCTGAATGGTGCCGGGAGGCTCTGGACACAGGGGGTGACCGGGTGGCTGCTGTTAGAGAGGGATGCAGTCACAGCTGCGCTGATCACTTTCTCCCTCTGTAACAGCAGCCACCCCATCAGTGTTCTCAGTCACTTCACTGTGCTGGGACTGAGGACACGTGATGCCGACACGGAGGGTGGGGGCCAGGAGCAGGGAGCGTGTCGTAGTGGACTGAGGTCTGATGATTCTCTGCAATCTGTGGGGGTGAATGCAGCTGGATAACAGCAAAACTGCAGAATCCATAATAACTGTATATTGGAAAGATGAAAAGCTACGGGTGGGCAGCGTATTAATGTAAAAATGATTTTGGGGAGAATACCCCTTTAACCCCTTCGTGCTGCAGCTAGTTTGGGCCTTAATGACCAGGCTAATTTTTTAAAATCTGACCTGTCTCACTTTATGCTCTTATAGCTCAGTGATGCTTTTACGTATGCTAGCGATTCTGAGAATTTGCATTTTATGAACTTTGAAATTCTCTGCTTCTAAAAAAAGAAAGTCGTAGCACATAAATTAGTTACTAAGTCACATTACCAATATGTCTTCTTTATTCTGGCATAATTTGGTAAACATATTTTACTTTTTTAGGGTGTTACGGGGCTTAGAAATTTATCAGCAAATTATCACATTTTTGTGAAAGTTTCCAAAACTGATTTTTTTAGGGACCAGTTCTTTTTTTTAAATGAATTTAGAAGTCTGATATCCTGAAAACCCCCATAAGTGACCCCATTTTGGAAACTACACACCTTAAAGAATTAATCTAGGGGTATAATGAGCATTTTAACCCTACAGGGGCTGGAGGAAAGTATTCACAATTAGGCAGTAAAAAAATGGAAAATTTAAATTTTCCAATAATATATACGTTTAAAGTTTCTCATTTTCAAAAGGAACATGAGAGAAAATGCACCCCAAAATTTGTAACGCAGGTTCTCTTGAGTACAACGGTACCCCATATGTGGGCATAAACCACTGCATGGGCACACAGCGGGGCTCAGAAGGGAAGGAGCGCCAATTAGCTTTTCCAATGCAGATTTTGCTGAAGAAGTTTCTGAGCGCCAGGTGCGTTTGCAGTGCCCCTGTAGTGTCAGCAGAGAGGAAACCCCCCATAAATCACCCCATTTTGGAAAGTGCACCCCTCAAAGAATTCATCTTGGTGTGTGGTGACCATTTTGACCCCACAGGTATTACAGGAAAGTATTCAAAAGACAGTAAAAATGGAAAACTCGAATTATTCCAATAATATGTTCGTTTAGTTTGAAATTTCTCAATTTCACGAGGAACAAGAGGAAAAAAGTACGCCAAAATTTGTAACGCAGGTTCTCCTGAGTACAATGGTACCCCATATGTGGGCGTAAACCACTGTATGGGCACACAGGAGGGCTCAGAAGGGAAGGAGCGCCAATTAGCTTTTTCAATGCAGATTTTGCTGCAGAAGTTTCCGAGTGCCAGGTGCGTTTGCAGAGCCCCTGTAGTGCCATCAGAGTAAAATCTCGCCATAAGTCACCCCATTTTGGAAAGTGCACCCCTCAAAGAATTCATCTTGGTGTGTGGTGACCATTTTGACCCCACAGGTATTAGAGGAAGGTATTCAAAATTAGACAGTAAAAATGAAAAACTCAAATTTTTCCAATAATATGTTTCTTTAGTTTGATATCTCTCAATTTCACGAGGAACAGGAGAGAAATGTCACCCCAATATATGTAACGCAGGTTCTCCTGAGTAGAACGGTACCCCATATGTGGGCATAAACCACTGCATGGGCACACAGATTTTTCTGAAGAAGTTTCTGAGCGCCAGGTATGTTTGCAGAGCCCCTGTAGTGTCTACAGAATAGAACCCCCCAAAAGTCACCCCATTTTGGAAAGTGCACCTCTCAAAGAATTCATCTTGGGGTGTGGTGACCATTTTTACCCCACAGGTATTAGAGGAAAGTATTCAAAATTGGCCATTAAAAATGAAAAACTCGAATTTTTCCAATAATATGTTGGTTTAGTTTGAAATTTCTCAATTTGACGAGGAACAGGAGAGAAAACGTACCCCAAAATCTGTAACGCAGGTTCTTCTGAGTAAAACGGTACCTCATATGTGGGCATAAACCACTGTATGAGCACACAGCAGGGCTCAGAAGGAAAGGAGCGCCAATTTACTGGAACAAAACCGCAGCTAGTAATGGTTATTAGAATAGCGCAGTTACTAAAATAAAATTAAAAAAAATGAGATTACAGGTAATGTGGGGTGGTTACGGACAGTCTGGGGTGGTTATGGGCAACCTGAGGTAGTTACAGGTAATCTGGGGTGGTTACGAACAACATGGGGTTGTCACGGGCAACCTGCTGTGGTTACAGCAACCTGGGGTGGTTATGGGCAACGTGGGGTGGTTATGGGCAACGTGGGGTGGTTACGGGCAACCTGCAGTGCTTACAAACAATCTGGGGTGGTTACAGGCAACATGGGGTGGTTACGGGCAACGTGTGGTGGTTACGGGCAACCTGCAGTGCTTACAGACAATCTGGGGTGGTTACGGGCAACGTGGGGTGGTTACGGGCAATGTGGGGTGGTTACGGATAAACTGAAGTGCTTATAGGTAATGTCGGGTGGGTACCTGTAATCTGTCAGAGGCAACCTGCGGTGGTCAGAGGCGACGTGGCGTGGTCAGAGGCGACGTGGCGTGGTCACGGGTAACCTGCTGTGGTTACGGGCAACGTGGGGTGGTTACGGGCAATGTGGGGTGGTTACGGGCAATGTGGGGTGGTTACGGGCAACCTGCTGTGCTTACAGACAATCTAGGGTGGTTACGGGCAACGCGGGGTGGTTACGGGCAACCTGCAGTGCTTACAGACAATCTGGGGTGGATACGGGTAACGTGGGGTGGTTACGGGCAACCTGCAGTGCTTACAGGCAATCTGGGGTGGTTACGGGCAACCTGCAGTGCTTACAGACAATCTGGGGTGGATACGGGCAACGTGGGGTGGTTACGGGCAACCTACAGTGCTTACAGACAATCTGGGGTGGTTACGGATAAACTGAAGTTCTTATAGGCAATCTGGGGTGGGTACATGCAGTGGTCAGAGGCAACGTGCGGTGGTCAGAGGCAACGTGCGGTGGTCAGAGGCATCGTGGCGTGGTCAGAGGCATCGTGGCGTGGTCAGAGGCATCGTGGCGTGGTCAGAGGCATCGTGCGGTGGTTACGTGCAATCTGGGGGGGTTACATGTAATCTGGCGTGATTATGGGGAACCTGGGGGGGTTATGTGCAACCTGGAAGGGTTACAGACAATCTGGGATTGTTACTGATAAACTGAAGTGCTTATAGGTAATCTGGGGTGGGTACATGTAACTTGGGGTGGTTATGGGCAATCTGGAGGGGGTCACTGGCAATTTGGGGTGGTTACGGGCAACGTGCGGTGGTTACGGGCAATCTGGGGGGGGGGTTAGGGGTAATTTGGGAGTAAACTGCAATTATTACTATAATAAAAAGTGTGTGTTTTATTTTTTTGTATGTTTGTCACTTTTTGTACTTTATACATTCATTTTCACTGTATTACTATGATTACTGTGATATTTTCTATCTCAGTAATCATAGTTCAGTGACAGAGACCAAATTGGTCTCTGTTACTTTAAATTTTCACAGTTGGCTGGTTGTGGAGCGCATGCGCACTTCACAACCAGCCAGGACGCCGAAGAAGAAGGAGCTCCAGGATCAGGTAACGTATAAGGGGTAGGGGGGGTGACTGGGGGGGTGGGGGGCGACTTAGGGGATAAAAAGTGATGTCCCCCCACCCCCCGTCACCAATCATTCATGGTGACAGGGGATAAAAAGTGCCGGGATGCACGTGGCACAAGCGATCAGCGGAATATAGTATATACCGCTGATCGCTTGTAGCGGGACCCCACAGGGGGGTCGCCGATCACTGCCCCATGCTCTCCGCTACCTCTAGTGGCGGAGAGCATGGGGTTTTCATTCATTTTAACTTTTCCATCGCTGTGAACAGACATTAGTCTGTTCACAGCGATGGCGGCGGCCATCTTGGATCTGATGGCCACCGGGGGAGGGGGGTTAGTGATCGCCCTACTAGGGGGGGCTGATCTGAGGTCTGGGGGACACTTATTTCATCTCCCCCGCCGTAGATTCACGGCGGGGGGAGATGAAAGGCGGCGGCACCGGTAATCCCCTTTACCGACGGCCGCCGCTATAACGTTAATAGCGGCGATCGTCGGTTGGGGGGGGGGGGAGGCGGGACGGACCCCACACACTGCCCCAACCCCTTATTCTCTGCCATCGCCGTAAAAAGCTGATGGCAGCAGAATAAGGACCCTTAGTGATAAGTCATCAGTGATGTTCATGATGTCATTAGTAATGTTGATTAAGTCATCAGTGATGTCATTGCTGATGTCATCGATTATGTCATCAGTGAAGTCACCGATGATGTTATCGAGGAAGTCAACAATGGTCATGTGCCATCATAGAGCGAGAGGAGAGAGAAAAAAAACCCCAGTATCCCTGTGTTAGATAAAGCTATGGAGAGTAGACAGCTATGCCTGGAATCACAATGACCACCCTATCCACCCATGGCCTTAACCTTACCCGTTTAGCTGCTAACAGGTCGGCTTTATGCCCCTACTGTGGGAGGCTTGCTCAGCAGACTATGTAAGCAGTTGTGGACCCTCAAGGTGGTTGAATCATCATCACCACAGTTGAGGTGTAAATTTACAATGGAAACTGACAAAATATCATTTTATTTAATATCCACCGATAAGTAAAGAGTTCATAAAATGTAATTAACCTATATGACCTAAAGTGCTGTCATAAAAAACACAACTTGTCCTGCATAAAACAAGGAATATATGTACAGGAATATAGAGATTATAGGTATTGGAATGTGACAATGGGAAAAAGAAAATGGCTTCTTCATTAAAGGGGAATTCTCACAGTGACCAAGGGCCTAGCTAAATGCTCATGAACCAGTGCAATTTGTTTGCTGTCCCTCCTCATCACATGCAGTCAGAGGCAGAAAAAAACCTTAGATTTCGTGACTCACATGTCTTCTTCGAGGATCATTCAATTATGTTTTTTTCTCCATCCAGCCCTGACTGCCATGAAGACTTTTTTCGGTCACATCTCATCCATGCATAGTAGGCTGCCAGATGTCTTTGGATCCTTAGGGTCCTATTCCACGGGCCGAGGAGGGCCCGATCAACGATGTAAACGAGCGCCGATCTGCTAGATCGGCGCTCGTTTACTGGGCCTATTCCACGGCCCCGATGATCATTAAGCGAGGGCTGCAGGGACATTGTTATCGATGTCCTTGCAGCCCTTGTTTCATACATTACCTGTCTGGGCTGCAGGTCTTCTCCTTCTCCCGATCCCGCGCTGCAGCAGCTTCGGAGCGGCCTGTCTGAACTGACAGACTGCTCAGCCAATCACTGGCCGCGGCGGTTCCGGCCAGTGATTGGCTTAACGGTCTGTCAGTTCAGACAGGCCGCTCCGAAGCTGCTGCAGTGCGGGACCGGGAGAAGGAGAAGACCTGCAGCCCAGACAGGTAATGTATGATGCTGCTGAAATCGTCGGTCGCAGGAACATCACATTACAGCAGTCACAGACCCTATTCCTGCAGAACATCACATTACAGCAGTCACAGCCCCTATCCCTGCAGGACATCACATTACAGCAGTCACAGACCCTATTCCTGCAGAACATCACATTACAGCAGTCACAGACCCTATTCCTGCAGGACATCACATTACAGCAGTCACAGACCCTATTCCTGCAGAACATCACATTACAGCAGTCACAGACCCTATTCCTGCAGAACATCACATTACAGCAGTCACAGCCCCTATTCCTGCAAAACATCACATTACAGCAGTCACAGCCCCTATCCCTGCGGAACATTACATTACAGCAGTCACATCCCCTATCCCTGCAGGACATCACATTACAGCAGTCACAGACCCTATCCCTGCAGGACATCACATTACAGCAGTCACAGACCATATCCCTGCGGAACATTACATTACAGCAGTCACAGACCCTATCCCTGCAGAACATCACATTACAGCAGTCACAGACCCTATTCCTGCAGAACATCACATTACAGCAGTCACATCCCCTATCTCTGCAGGACATCACATTACAGCAGTCACATCCCCTATCCCTGCAGGACATCACATTACAGCAGTCACATCCCCTATCCCTGCAGGACATCACATTACAGCAGTCACATCCCCTATCCCTGCAGGACATCACATTACAGCAGTCACATCCCCTATCCCTGCAGGACATCACATTACAGCAGTCACATCCCCTATCCCTGCAGAACATCACATTACAGCAGTCACAGACCCTATTCCTGCAAAACATCACATTACAGCAGTCACAGCCCCTATCCCTGCAGAACATTACATTACAGCAGTCACAGACCATATCCCTGCGGAACATTACATTACAACAGTCACAGCCCCTATCCCTGCAGAACATCACATTACAGCAGTCACAGACCCTATGCCTGCAGGACATCACATTACAGCAGTCACAGCACCTATCCCTGCAGGACATCACATTACAGCAGTCACAGCCCCTATCCCTGCAGAACATTACATTACAGCAGTCACAGACCCTATCCCTGCAGAACATCACATTACAGCAGTCACAGACCCTATTCCTGCAAAACATCACATTACAGCAGTCACAGCCCCTATCCCTGCAGAACATTACATTACAGCAGTCACAGACCATATCCCTGCGTAACATTACATTACAGCAGTCACAGCCCCTATCCCTGCGGAACATCACATTACAGCAGTCACAGACCCTATGCCTGCAGGACATCACATTACAGCAGTCACAGCACCTATCCCTGCAGGACATCACATTACAGCAGTCACAGCCCCTATCCCTGCGGAACATTACATTACAGCAGTCACAGCCCCTATCCCTGCGGAACATCACATTACAGCAGTCACAGCACCTATCCCTGCAGGACATCACATTACAGCAGTCACAGACCCTATCCCTGCAGAACATTACATTACAGCAGTCACAGACCATATCCCTGCAGAACATTACATTACAGCAGTCACAGCCCCTATCCCTGCAGAACATCACATTACAGCAGTCACAGCCCCTATCCCTGCAGAACATCACATTACAGCAGTCACAGACCCTATCCCTGCAGAACATTACATTACAGCAGTCACATCCCCTATCCCTGCAGGACATCACATTACAGCAGTCACAGACCCCTGTCCCTGCAGACCCTGGCATAACAATCAGCTCCCTGTCCCTGCAGGATATTGCATACAAGTACAGACACAGCCCCTGCAGAACATCACAGTACACCCAGTGTGTCATATTCCGCTACACAGACACGTTGGTAAAAGAAATATCTGATAAGCAGCTCAGGTGCTCGGTATAATGTCCATGCTATATATCCATGCTGCCGGCTCCTCTGTGCTGAACATAGCTCCGCCCACAAAACAGGCTGGTCACATGGTCTTGATGCCATCACAGGTACTTCCGGAGCATAAGATTTACCTGTACCTTCCAGGAAGTCTATCCGAATATCAGATTATTTTAACAAATAGCTCTATGTAATGCCACAGCCCGCAGAGATGGCGCCCACATCAGCTGCAATGTCGTACAACAATAAAACATGAACTAATGCTACGCGTCAAATTACAAAGTACAGGCACAGGTCGTCCCATACACAGCCTGGAAGACACGTGACCCCGGCCGCCGCCGCACACCGCCCCTCTCACCAGTCAGCTGACCGCCGGGAAGCCTCTGTGGGCGGCGCTGCTCAGGTGGGCGTGGTTAGCCGCCTATAAGTACGCAGGCGCCCGGAAGCTCATTATATCCTGGAGTTGTTGTGTGAGAAGTCGCAGGGTAGGTGGCGGCTGTGCTGTACGGGAGGAGCGGGGGCTGTCACTGCTTGTGTCTCACCATATGCCTTTCATCTTCTAGGGTCTTACCTATCAATATGGCTGAGATGGTGGAGCAGCAGCAGCAGGTAACTAGGGCGTGTTATGTACTGGGTGATGTGTATATATGGCCCCTATGTGTAATGGGGGGTAGTTCTTTGCTCCCTTCATACACCTCATCTGTATACCCGGACATGTAGTTGTTAGTGGCTCCTGCATCCCTCTGCATGGCGGTATATTCTCAGACTCATTACTTATATTGCAGCCACAAGAAGCCTATCTGCTGCTGTTAGATCTGATCACCATGATGGAGTGCTGTGTTGCTCCAGTGAGTACTGCCTTATGCCCCTCTGTCCTGCCGGATGGTGTGCACCCTGTGCTTTTCCAATGCTCTGTCCTGGTTAGAGATGAGCGAACCGCGAGCATGCTCGGATCGATCCGAACCCGAATGATCAGCATTTGATTAGTGGTGGCTGATGAAGTTGGATAAAGCCCTAAGACTATGTGGAAATCATGGATATAGTCATTGGCTGTATCCATGTTTTCCAGACAACCTTAGAGCTTTATCCAAGTTCAGCAGACCCTGCTAATCAAATGCAGATCGTTCGGATCGACTCGAACCCGGTTTGCTCATCTCTAGTCCTGATATGTTCCTGGGAAACCCATGTAAGCTTCCACCACTACGCACTCAATTATAACTGGACTATCAAGGAGAAACCATGAGATTGTATAAATTCTGGAAGTAGCAAGTGTTGCCAAGTCCTCGTTCACTTGTCCATAGTGCTGTCTGCAATTGTGCACAGCACTTGGACCAATGCTCTTCAATGGCCCAGTTCACACATCTGTATGGGGCTGTGATCTGTTCTGCAAAAAAGGACAAGTCCTAGCACAGACACATGAATGTGGCATGGATATCTATAGGCTATGCGGAGGTCTCTGGATTGCGGACCTGTACAGGCACACATTTGCAGTGCAGTTTGCAATTACTGATTTGCACTACAGATGTGTGAATAGGGTCTTAGAGCTGCAAATGATACTCAAGCACCTAGTGTTAATCTTTCAAGTGATAGCTGGCATTGTTAACCCCTTCATGACCTGGCCTAAATGACAGCACCAATTTTCGTATTTTTATTTTTTCTCGCCTCCTAAAGGCTTGCCTCCATTGTGATGTGGCTCTATTAGAATCAATGGAGCTGAGTTATACGTGGGGAATCTGAGGGTTATACGCAGGAAAGCTGTAGTGTGCACGCACCCTAAGGAAGCCCTTTACTATTTTTACGAGAGCTCTCACTACTCTCTCCGTAATCAGCCCTTGTTGGACTCCCTCATTAAAGCAGAGAATCTGAGAAGAAAGCAGACCTAGGTCCCAGGTTTAAGTCAGTCTATAAGCTGGACCCTGGGTGCTCTGAAGCATGGGATGTGTGCCCCAAGGTTGATTTGGCGGTCGCCAGGCTTTCCAAGAAGTCTGTTGCCCCTCTGACTCCGCTGCTATGAGACAAAATGGACAGGCTGGCAGATGGTTCTCTGAAGCGGGTGAACCTGGGGGCCACCCAGGCTGTCAAGGCTTTTATAGCCTCCGTGTCAGTCAGCAGAGCTCTCAGGGTCTAGCTAAGTCGCCTCACCAAGGACCTTAAGGATGGGGTTTCATTGTAAGGACATTTTTAAGGATGTTACCTCGAAGTTGGCTGCAGAATTTTTTTTTTTTTGAGGATTATCCACTAGACATGATTTGTCTGAATGCCAAGAATATGGCTTAATTCACAGCAGCCGGGAGGGCTATGTGTTGAAAGGAATGGGCAGGTGACATTCCTTCCAAAAACCATCTTTGTTCGCTGCCTTTTGAGGCAGGGATTTTTTTTGGGGCCCCAGTTGACTCCTATCCTTGAGGGCATGAGCACTAAGAAAGGTGTAGCTTTTTTCCCCAGACTCTGGCCTAATCCGAAGACTTTTTCGAAGGCTAACAGCTCAGAGGAGATTTCAGCAAAAGTCGAAACAGAGATCCGGTTTTCAGGACAACTCCTCTTCCTTCAAAAAGAAGCCCTCAGGGGGAGGGTAGAACACATGTCTTCTGATGCCAGTCAGCTGGTGGGGGCCAGACTGGCTTAGTATGCTGCAGTTTTGCTGTCATACCTCATCGGACTCCTGGGTTAAGTCTGACACCAAGGGGTATGCTGTGGAGCTAGCCAGTATTCCACCCCACACCTTTTTTCGCAATCACTGCAACCCTAAAGTTGTAGGCCTCATCCAAGAGTTTCTACAGAAAGGGGCTTTGAAAGAAGTCCCCTTTCATCAAAGAGGGCACGGCGTATACTCTTAGGTGCACGCCGTGCCAAAAAAAGTAGGCACCTGGAGGCTAGTCGTCAATCTCACATTTCTGAACACCTTTCTTGTGAAAAAGCACTTCAAAATGGAATCCATCAGGTCCATCTTCTCAGTCCTGCAGCAAGGAGACTGTGGTGACCTTGGATCTCAAGGACTCCTATCTGCAGATACCTGTCCTCAGAGGACATTGGAGATTTCTCAGTCGTCTCTTCAGGAGGTCACACGGCACACTACCAGTTTACTTGTCTCCCATTCGGCCTTTCATCAGCTCCACGGTCTTTATGAAAATTGCAGTCATCCTAGCAGCCCATGTCAGGATTCGGTGAGTCTACATTATACTATACTTTGACAATTGGCTGATCAAAGCCTCATCTCAGGAGAAGCTGTGTCATCTTCAGTTGACTCTGGAAACCCTCAAGATCCATGGGTTTGTCAATCGGCAAAAGTCCTGCCTAGTTCCCTCAAATCTGCAAGTTCCTGGGTTTTTCCATTTACTCCAGTTCCATGAGACTGTTCCTGTCCTCAGAGGACCAAGCGCTTAGTGACCAGAAGTATCCTTTACTTTTGGGACTGGAGGTGGCAGTCCACTCTGCCATGAGCGTTCTAGGGCTCATGACGTCATCACTGGATGCTGGGCCAGGGCTCACCTCAGGCCCTTGCAGCACGACATTCTTGCCCAGTGGAACAAGAAGCCTTGGGGCTGGACAGGATCATGAGTTTGTCACCTGCCGCGAGGGCAGATCTCGATTGGTGTCTCGAGCCAGGCAAGGTTTCAGTGGGAAAATCCCTGTTCAGCCCCCCTTGTCTGGTTCTGACCACGGATGCATCAGCAATCGGAAGGGGGCCCCCTTGGAGTGCAAGTGGGTCCAGAGAATGTGGTCCAGCCAGGAGGCCTCCTTCTTGTCCAACCGCAGGGAGCTGTGGGTGATTTGCCTAGACCTGTCATTTTCTCCCTCTGGTCCATCACAAAGTGTTCTTGTCCGGTTGGACAACCTTGCTGCAGTGTTCTATGTGAACAAACAGGGGGGAACGAGGTCCCCTCAGCTGGTGGAGGAGTGCAGTCTTATGGTGTGGGCAGAGAAGAATCTACTCTACCTTCACGCGATCCATATCAGAGGCTCTCAACCTACAAGCAGATCTCCTGAGCAGCTGAATCCTGCAAAGTGGAGCCTACACCTAGATATATTCGCTTAGTTGGTTTCCCGATTTTGAATAGGCAAATGCTCATCCATACCCGGAGAGACTGAGGTTGTCAGCCTGGCTGCTAGTCATGCAAATTCTGTCAGCTGCACACAGACCTGGGACAGTCAAGGTTTACAACCGAGTAACCAGGAAGGTGTGTTTTTTTTTTTTTTTTTTTTTTTTTTTTTTTGAAACTTGTACGACTTATCTTCGCCAAACATTTCTCATGTATTTATAGTCAGTTCCTGGCTTTGGCTTCAAAGATCTGTCAGATCTCTGTAACTGCACCATTTAGAGTCCAATTCTCAGCCATCGATTCTCACTTTGCGGGGGCCTTTTCTAACACCCTCTGGTGGGGAACTTCTTCAGAGCCATCAAGAACCTTCGTCCTATCAAGAATCCCTTGCCTTCATGGGACCTACCCGTGGTTCTGGAAGCTCTTTCCTTATCTGCGTATTATGTACCTCTGTACTGTATGCATAGAAAAAAAGCGCTGCAGAATCTGTTGGCGCTATACAAATAAATTTATTATTATTATTATTTTATTATTTTATTATTTTTATCTCCATTCGAGCCACTGTCCTCATCCGACATTAAATGTTTCGTGGAAAACTTTACCTTGTGGCCATCACATCGGCAAAGAGTGGGCAAGATACAGGCCTTCTTGACTGAACATCCCTTCCTGAGACTCATGCAGGACTGTTTGAGTCTTCAAATGAGACCCTCCTTCCTTCCCAAGGTAGCCTCAATATCTAATTAATCAGGAGGTCTTCCTGCCAGACTTTTATCCTGATCCACAAGGTGACACTCAGGCAAACTCCATACTCTGGATGTTAAGCGTGCAGTCCTGTTATATAGAAAAAACTAAGGACTTTAGAGTCTGACACCTTTTGTTCCTGCAATACGTGGGTCCCAACAAAGGGAAGCAAGCTACCATTGTTCAGTGCTACTCCTCTTTAGGCCTCACTCATCTGGATGGAATCAGAGCGCATTCAACCAGGTTGACTTCCACACCTTGGGCAGAATTGGCTCAGTTCTTTTTTTTTTTTTTTTTTTTTTTTTTTTTTTTTTAATTAGACCAAATATGTAGAGCGGCAGCATGGTCTTCTCCAGTCACCTTTATCAACCACTATAGGCTTGATGGCCATCCTAACAGAGGCGTCCTTTGGCAGGAGTGTGCTGGGTTTGGCGTCTTCTTAAATGCCGCCCCCCCCCCCCGTTTGCACTGCTGATTATATCCCTCTGTGCTGGCGCAGGGACACTTGGAAAGTAAAAATTTTCTTACCGAAATCTCTCCTTTCCATGAGTCCCAAGGAAGCAGAAGTTGCCCACCCTCATTAAATACTATTGCTGCATACCTCACACCTGCTGTATCTCTGGTGATTGACACAGCCATTGGGGGCGGAAGCCTTGGTAATTGTTCTTAATTGGTTTTTAATAGTTTTGTCTCTTACTATCCTGTTGGTTCTTAGTAGAAGTAAAGAAACTGATTTTAACTCTGTTGTGCTCCCTTGGGACTCATGGGAAAAAATAAATTTCAGTAAGAATATGAACTATCCTCCTCGGTAATGTGTCCCTCTTTTTTGTGGCCAGGCTACACATTTCTTGTAGTACTGTAAGTAGTCTGTGCAACCTACAGCATCACTGGTTTTGCATCCCATCAAGCATCTAAGATGTCATTGGTTGGGGAGTTGCAGTAGATCTCAATTTGTGTGCATTCAGTGTGGGAACATTCCTAATTGCTGGCATGTCGAGGTGTGTAAATACAAAAGCTTCTGTATAAGGAATACATTTTGCACTAGTAACTGAAATGATCTGTTTTGTGTTGGGTTTTTGGGTAACTCTTCCGTCATTATCAAAGTAGTTCTTCTCCCGAAGGAGAAAGGCTTGCTCTACAGTAGTGTCACACTTCTAATTTTGATAGAAATTTTTTTTTTTTCCTTTAGAATGTGGTGGTGAGGCTGATGAACCTCCCGCTGGTGAGCTCAACGTATGATCTGGTGTCTTCTGCCTATGTGAGCACCAAAGACAACCATCCCTACCTGAAGTCTGTGTGTGACGTTGCGGAGAAGAGTGTGAAAACCATCACTTCTGTGGCTCTGACCAGTGCCATGCCAATCCTACAGAAACTTGAGCCTCAAAGTAAGTTAACAGGACAGTTTAAGCATGTTTAGTCTTCAGATGTTTTCCATGCTCTGTAAATGTAGGTTGCATTGTGTTGGCCAGTTATCGGAGGGGGATAGAAAGCTATGTTTAGTACAAGCAGTTTTTTGTTATGGAAAGGTTATAAGTAGCGTTGAGTGGAGAAGCCAAACTGTTTAGGTTTGGAGAACACTGCTGACTGCTTAGCATTGGACTCCCAGTGGCTGCAGAAGTTGGATGCAGCCCTAGGGAGTCTCATGTTCTCCAGGCTGTTCTGCAGCTGTAGGGAGTTAAATGCTGAGCTTTCAGAGCATGTTGCAAAAACATCCCCACGCAATTTTTAAAAAATGCCTTGGCATCCACACTTAACCCTTAACTTAACTTTCAGGACTAACTTTCAGCAGCGAAGTCCATGTTCAGGTAAAAACGTTGACCTGAAAAATGCCAGTGTGTGTCAAAATGCCAAAAAAGCCATATGTTGCATTGGCATTTTCTCCCCCCCCCCTTGCCATCAAACACCAAAGAGAAGATGTAAGTGCACCCTCAATGTCATGCTACACAATCTAGTATGACTCACCAGGAACTCTGACAGCTTGCTGTGTACTAATATGTATCACTTTATCAGGAACTTTATAACTTCTTTCTAGTTGCTATTGCTAATAACATTGCCTGCGTTGGATTGGATAAGATTGAAGAGAAGCTGCCCATTCTTTATCAGCCCTCTGAAAAGGTAAGATATGAAATCATGCACTTTTACAGTGGTACCTTGGCTTAAAGGGGTTATCCAGCATTACAAAAATGGCCCTTTTTCCCCCACTCTTGTCTCCAGGTAAGGTGTGGTTTGCAATTTAAGCTCAATTTACTTCAATGGAGCTGAGATTCAAGCCAAACCCAATAGTGAGACAAGACTCGGTTGTAACTTGGTTTAAGAGCTCCCTGTACTGGGTGGCAGGGGGAGTGGGGGAGGGGCATGGTCTGCATAGCACTGTACTCTCACCCAGGCAGTCTCGCTCGCCTTCCAAATCACTACATAAGATTAGTCTGCAAATGTGGAGCTTGGCTTCAGGGTGGAATGTATTCAGTATCCAAGCATCTGTCCTTCTCTTCACCCCCCCCCCCCCGCTGTAAATCATGTAACAAAAGTAAAATTTTTGCTGTTGTGGTGAGTCCCTAATTTTCTTACCTGCTCTATTTTTATTTACTTATTTTTTTTTCTTTAGGTTGTGGCTAATGCCTCAGAAGCAGTAGTTGGTGCCAAGGATGCTGTGATTCAGAGTATTACAGGTGTAGTTGGTAGAACAAAGGGAGCTGTGCAGGATAGTGTGGAGATGACTAGGGCTGCTGTAAATGGCAGCATTAACACTGTTCTGGGAAGCAGTGTAGTGAAGAGTGTAAGCAACCATGTGGACACTGCGCTGACAAAATCTGAGACTCTTCTGGAACAATACTTGCCTCCTACTGATGAAGAATTGGGTAAGCCAAAACCTTCCCATCTACAGGAACTAAGCTTTGCTTTTAAATTATGGTCTCGGCAGCATACTTTAGGAAATGTCATGCAAAAATCACCTGGATTCTGTTAAACATTTTTCATATCTTTTTACAATCCTGAAATCTTGCAGTTTGCATTCTGACCACTAAAGCTAAGCTGTGACCTCCTGTTGTGTACAGATAAACTACAGCAGTGTATTCCTTATAACCAGAACTACAGTAATAGACATCTGTTTAGATAAGGCATCTCTTCACAAAAGCTCACACCCCCCCCCCCCCCCCCCCCCCCCCACCATAGAATGACCTGTGCACAGGTCAGAGCATGCCCAGAAACCTAATGTACCAAAACTAGAGGTTAACTTAGCTGTTAATATAGTGTTAGAAGCATAGGAATTCACCCCTATCTTTATGGATTAATAACCACTTTATTGCTAAATAAAAGCTTATATATATAATTTTTTTTTTTTTTGAAGAATTTAAGTAGACATAATGAATTTCTTTCAATTTAGCTAAGGAAGCATCTACAACAGAAGGCTTTGAATTGTCCAAAGACAAACCCAGTTATTATGTTCGCCTGGGATCCCTCTCTACGAAGGCCCGCAAACGTGCCTATCAACAAGCTTTGACCCGGGTGAAGGATGCAAAGTGCAGAAGTCAGGAAGCCATCGCTCAGCTCCAGACCACAGTTGACCTGGTTAGTAACTTACATAAGTGATCTGTCATAAAATAGTTGTATAACACATCTAATATGCAATGTAGCAATCAAAATTATTAGTAATCTCAGTAGGAAATGCATACTATATCTTGTACAGATGGCATGCTTAAGGCAATATAACTTTCTATAAACCATATAATATAACTTCCCATCTGAGCTTAAAGCTAATGTACAATCTGGTACATTGCTTTGTTTGAGTAGACCAGTGCAGGGATGCCAGTACCGCGGTCCTGTTCTTGAGCTCCGACCAGGTTCCTGCGCACGACTATTCCTGGGCACCGGCCTGGCCTGAAGCACTTGAGGACAGCCTGCCTGGCCCCAGTGTGTCAACCCCTCCCCCTCAGTGCCCGCCTCCAGTGCTTGAGGCTGGGCAGACACTGAGAATCAGGCCGCAGGCCAAAAAAGACTGGCACTGGCATTCTGGCACCAGTCTATTTGGGGGGGGGAGGAGAAACTTAAAGCAAAAGTACCTTAAGTACACTGCTTTAAGGATGGGGGATAACAAACTGAGAGGACCACCCCCCCCCCCCCTTCCCCAAACTGACACATTAGTTTTATGGGGTCGTTGAGCTCAGAAGTGCTTGGTGACGTCATAGAGAATTAACAGAGCAGGATAATGCTGCGTTTACACGTAACGATTATCGTGCGAATTTGCGCGATAACTGTCGAATTGGAACGATAATCGTACGTGTAAACGCAGTGAACGATTGAACGACGCACGATAAATCGTACATCGTGATCTTTCATCAGGTCAGCAAATCGTCCATCGTACGCAAAAAATTCACAAATCGTTCCGTGTGAACAGTCGTTCGCCGATTTAACCAATGTGTGAGATCGGCTTAAACGATCGCAGTGCGAATTTTCGTACGATACATCGTACCGTCTAAACGCTGATCGTTATAAAAAAAAAATCGTAAATCCGACATCGCTAATCGTACGATCGGGCCAATAATCGTTAAGTGTAAACGCAGCATAACCAGCTCAGATAAGAATACCCCTTTTAAAGGAGGGACTAAATTGGCTTGTTTCCAACAATGAAGATGGCTATTGCTCACCATCTCCCTGAAAGTTTACCTTATCTGCCCACACTTCAGATTGTTCTCTATGAAGAGGGGAGGGGTGGAGGGAGATGAGGCACCAAAACAGGAGAACAGTTAGTTTACAGCTACATCACCAGGCTATCTCCTGAGGTCAGAGGTCAGCGCTGAATAACAGTTTTTACACAGTTCCAGCTGTGTAATCCTTTGTTTTCCTCCCCCTCCACTCTTCTTAGAACAGACAGGGCCCGACTGATGTAAGAGTAGAGATTTCCTGATTCTGAGCAGTGGATGACAGAAAGGAAAGGAGGGGAAGGACCTGGGGAAAGACATTTTGAATTCAGATAATGGCATATTTGCCTAATAAACCCAATTACAAATTTTTTTTTTAATCGCCTGGACTATTGATTTCTGCAAAAATGAAACTACAGTGACACTTTACCTTAGTCACACCTGTGTATGGGACTTCTATTCTAGTGCTCTGTCATAGGAGTAGATGACACTGTTGGATACAAATAGACCCTATTGACTGTTTCTAGTATTTCGGCAGACAATGGCAGTGCAAACAGCACGGTCTTGTCCAGGACCCTTGTTAAAATCTGATGCTTGGATAAGTTAAAGTATCATGGAGCTATAACTGTATAAAATGGTTTAAAAATGTGCTGATAGGGCTGGGCGGTATACCGCAAAAATACCGATACCGTCACTGGCGTCAGTTAACCGACCTCAACTTTGCCAGGACGGTATCTGTGGTATTTTTCCTCCCCTCACCTGGCGGCCGTTAGCTCTGCTCCCCTCAGGCTTCCTCACGTCCCTCTTCCTCCTCCGCTGCCTGGCCTGGGTAAAACTATTCTGCTGTCTGGGGGGGGGTGCGCCATGTGTGACGCTCGGCTCAAGACACTGATAACAGTCCAGCTGGGGGTAAGAAAGAAGGCTGGAGATGTGACAGGCTGTTTCCAGGTAGCAGCTCCCCCTCCAGTGTGTGATCATCGCTGCTGCCGGACGGCTCTGGAAGCTGCACTCACAGCGAGCCGTGGCCCCCCCCCTCTCCCTCATACAGTGGCTGCAGGGGGTCAGGTATAGGTCAGCACATCCTCCCTCCACCGGGCACCGCACTCTGTCCCGTGCAGGAATCCTCAGTGCCCTGTTATCATTTGTCAGTGTTGGAAGCAGGCATGCGTTACGCTCTGCCCGGTACACTGACAGCAGATATATGTGACAGGGAGGATTCCTGTGTGGGAGAGAGTGGTGCCTGGGGGAGCAAGGAGGTGCCGACCCCAATTGTATGTGCGGGAGGGGGGAGGGGTCAGGGCAAAACAGCAGGTAAAATAGATTGAAATAAGAGAGATTATAGATGGATATAGATTATATCATCTATCTCCTATCTTAGATAGAGGTTGATCGATAGATGGCTATAGCAAACAATATAGGCAGCACTGTGGGTGCCAGCAGACAAATCCTAGACCTTGGATCAAATCAGCTAGGAAAAAATTTTATTCCATAAAATGATGTGCAGCAAACTTCATAAGTAAACCACAGGGTTTTGGCGTCTTGAAGTGCCACTTGAAAATGGCATAGACGCCGAAACATCGTGTTTCAAATGGGTGTGGTTTTCAAAAGGGGGCGTGTCATAATTATCGCTCACTTTATCGTTACCGCGGCAATATGTACGATAAACCGCGATAATTTAGGCCATTATCGCCCAGCCCTATGCTCTGATCTTTAAGACCATTTTTGGCCTGGTCGAGAGTTAGGCCATACAACGGTGGAACAGCAGTTCAACGCTACCAACAGCCGTTGTTAATCATTGATTCCAAGCGTAGGGAGCATTAAACGGCCATTAACAGTGGAACAACTTTGTACAGCGTGTGAACATAGCCTCAAATTGAAACTGAAAGTGCAGATAGGAGTCTATTCATTCTGCCAGTTTCCTGTTGACCACATGGAATTTACCTTCCACCCTGCTCTATGACCGTATCAATGTTCCTGACACTGTTAGCCCAAGGATTCAGAAGGGTGAAGGGAACGTACGCGCTTTCTGTGTGACAGGAAATGGGGAAACAGACAGCATGGGTATATGCATATCCATGCTGTCAGTTTCCCTTTGAGGGCTGCCATGTTTGCTGTGGAATTTGTCTAGCCATTTAATTGTTTCATATTCTCAAGTCCACAGCAAATGCGGTACATGTGACTGTACCCTAAAGTTGTTTGAAATGAGTAACTAAACACTTCTGTGCTATAATTTCTATGGAATAAAACCTGGACCACATCTGTATGTATATGTATTGCATATAAATACCTGTCTTATACTGTCTTTTCTATGAGCACAATCTGAAGTGTAATGTTTGTTTTTTAGATTGAGTATGCAAGAAAGAACATGAATGATGCCAACCAGAAAATCCATAATGCCCAGGAGAAGATATACAACAAATGGGTGGAGTGGACAAAAGGCACAGAACAAAATCCTTGTGGTGAAACTGATTGTGAGGTAATTACTATTGCTATAGTGTGTTAAAGAGACACTATCATGAGACAACTCCTGACATGTAAAGTTTTGGTCAATTGGTCTGATTAGAAGACCTCACTTAGTATGTTCTCTCTGTCACTTACCCCTTGCCGCATGAGGACGTACAGTTACACCGTCATGGTGGGGGAAGTTCAGAGGGGGGGGTTGCTTGGTGACCCCGCTCTGAACCGCCGCAGTCCCGGATGCTATCTGTAGCCTGGGACCGTGGCAATTAGCGGGAGCGGTCCGATTGCCGTGCCCGCTAATTAGCCTTTTAAATGCAGCTGTCAAAGCTGACGGCTGCATTTAAAATGCTCCTTTGCAGCTTCCCTGGTGTCTAGTGGGGAGGATCGCCGGACCCCCCCCCCCCCCCACCACTACGTGGTCGTGGAGGAGTGATCCCCAAATCTGGAGCTGGCCGAGGTCTGCGCTGTAATGGCGCTGATCCCCGGCTTGGCATTCTATTTTCGGCTGCAGTAGCCAAAAGCAATAGACTGCCTATCTCCTCGATCTATGCAGTATTATACTGCATAGATCTGTATGAGAGATCAGTGTGGCTATACTAGAAGTCCCCCAGGGGGGCTTCTAGTATGTGTGAGGACCCTGCTGGAGTGCAGTAGTCTCCTTGCTGATTCTACTATTAAAGACATTAGTCTTTAATAGGTCAGGGCTGAGTCAGGGCTGAGTTTTGTTTAATGACAGGTACGTTTTAAGCACTGTCTGTATACTGGAAAGATCTTTAATGTAATGTAAATTCCCCTCTACAGCAAATTGAATCCCGCACTTTGACTATTGCCCGAAATCTCACTCAGCAACTGCAAACTACATGTCTTTTTCTGGTCGCAAGTGTTCGAGGTCTTCCACAAAACATTCAGAACAAAGCTCACAGTGTTAGTGCCATGGCTGGAGATATCTATCAAAACTTCCGTTCTGCCTCTTCTTTCAAAGAAATTTCTGACAGCATCTTAAACACCACTAAAGACCAGTTCACAAAAATGAAGGATTCTATGGATGATCTGATGGACTACTTTGTAAACAACACTCCACTAAATTGGCTGGTAGGTCCCTTTTACCCACAATTGGCTAGTAGCCAACAAGGGGAACAAGATGTTGATGGGGGAGACTCTATCAGAAAAGAGGACTGAAAAGAGAACCTGCTTCAGTTAAAGAAGCAACTCTGCACACAACTCTGCACGTAAATGGGGCTAACTACATAATTTACTATTACATTTTGCACCTTAACCAGAGGGACAGTGAGGGTTGCAGTGGGCCACATGAGAGCTGTGAAAGTACCTTAACGTTGGATTTTGTCGTACTCTTGGGGGAAGGGGGTTGTTCACGAATCTTGCCCACGTGTAACTTGAATCACTGATACCTGTGAACCCCTCTATGTACATTGTTTACTGTTCTCTTTGCACTTTTGTACTAATAAAAAATACCTGCATTGACCCGCCTGTTATAGATCTGTGTACATACAGCTCTAACTTGCACATATTATGGTTTCTGAGAATTTCATGAAGTGATCCTATAGTAAGACTAATCAGTATAATTTGTGGGTACTAGTAACTAACCCCTGTGCATATTTGCATGTCTTCTGATCATCCATGTGCTATTGACAAGAATACTGAAGGGCTTGTTAAGACTTGTATAAACTGAAAATTTAGAGTGTATGTTGCTTTAGCAAGAAGCGAAAGGTGGAATGTTCATTTAGGTTTGGTGGCTGATTAAAATATAAAAGCATTAGGTTCATGTTATGTTGCATAGCAGTTGGTAACTGCATCACTTCAATAGTTGTTGGATTTCATTTCACTATTGGAAATTGCATTGCATTCTGGTCTTGTGTCTTCAAACCTTTTTGCTCTTTGCATCAAACTGGTTTCCAACTTTACAATCCATTACAGGAATAAGTAGCCCCTCTCCTGTCTTGTAAATGTCCTACCTGCCCTTTGGGCCGCCACCTGGGTAATTTTTCCTATATCTGTCATATGTCAAGGAAGATCTTGTCTAAAATTCACCTTAGTAATGGCTTCCTTTTAACCATACATGCTATTGCTTTTAGTTGGGTATATCTGATTGTAAGAACTGATGTGCTGTTCAAATCAAATGTGAAGAGAATGAAGTTAAGCTATGTAGAGGTGTAGAAGACTTGGAACACTTCCTGTGGGGATTTAATGGTAAAAAGCTGCACTAATGCACAGAATAAGTGCTTTAAAAGTGAAAAATGTGCTGTCCTGCGGGTTATGCTGCAGAAGTCTTAATACACAACCTATCTGATCTTTTATACAGTCCAGTGTTTTGGATGGCAGTGGGTGCTCTATCCTTGTATAGCTATCTTAATCTGTTTAACCAGATACTCATGGTCTTGTTTTTTCTTCTGCTTGACAATGGCAAAAATAAAACCCTTGTCTTTTGCTAGGTACCAGACTTCAGCATCAATGACCTTGCTTCAGAAACTAATGGCAACCTAGGTGAAGAGGAATAACTGGAAGATTTCTCCAGAGCTAATGGCTGCGTAATAAACAGAATAAGTTAAAATATTGATGTGGTGTTGTAAATCACTTTGCTCTTCAGCCAACATAGGCACCTGTCTGAGACCTTCACGTGATGTTCGTATAATAGATGCATAATGAAAGTGGTGTTAAAATGATTCTTTCTATAAATCTAGTTAATATTTTCTTAACTGTAGTTAAAGGGGTTGTCTAGCATAAAAAATTGATGTTTCAGGGACAAACCAGTGCTGTATATCTGTCCTGCTCAGCCACAGCTGCTAGGCCAACCTTTGCTGTCATCTTTTTCACATCTGTTGAAAGGCAGCTGAGAATAGACCGCACTATATTTTGGCCCAGATTTATCAATCTTCCAAAAGTTTTCAGATCCTAACGCAATTGGTTGTATGGAAAAGCAGTGTAGCCACTATGTTATCTTAAACTTTGTTTGCTACCATAAACTCTTTCTCACTACTAAAAGCTCTGTTATGGCAGATTGTTTTCTTATACTCCTGTATTTAGTATCCAATATTAAAGAATCTTTCACAGCAAATCTTATTTCATGTGTCTATTTCCCCAGCCTTTGCAACAACCCAGATATTTTTATATTCGGTTAATTTATTGAATTTGACAGCTTAATAAGGATAGAGCTCTGGTCTTTCGGGAGCCCACAGTATGATGCAGTTGAGTGTTCACAGGGACGTGCTTGGTCTGTTAAATGTGGCCAGCATGTGAACTGTGTTTCACAGGCAGCTTACACTTGCTGTGTTCTGTCTAAGGCTGCATTCCCGTGTTCCGTGTTTCTCACAAAACAAGGACGTGGAGTGCATGTAATGGATTCTTCCCTGCTCAGGCAGCATCTCTACTTAGATGCAGGGGAACTGTACAGATATGCGCTGCGCTGTAATTAATTAGCCGGGTGTCGCATATCTGTACAGTTCCCCCGCTCTCAGCATCTAATTACCGATGCTGCCTGGGTGGGGGAGAGTTCCTTACAGGTATTCCATGTCCGTGTTCAGTTAGCAACATGGAAATGCAGCCTAGTTGCTATGTGCACACTTTGGAAAAACATGGAATCACCGCAGTCCGCTAGCAGGCATGCCCCTAGCAACCAATCAGATTCCACTTTCCATTCCTTAGACTGTGCTGCCTACGGACTGCAGGAAATAAAATGTTATACTTCCTGATTGTCCTATGGCAGCACACTCATAGGACATGACAAGCAAGAAGGAAAAAAATGGAGGGACTAAATTGAAACTGTTCCAAGCATGTTCAAGCTAAAAGCTGATCTGTCCTGAAGAAGCGACATCCAACTGATAATGCATTATGAAGGTGGATGATGACGACCAGGTTGCGGCCTTGCATATTTGGTCTAATGGTATGTGACATCTCTCCGCCCAAGAGATTGCTGTAGAGAGAGTTGAGTGTGCCCTTTATGGACAGAGGTGATTGAAGTCCTTCCAAGGATTAGTAGAACTTTGATATCCTTTATCCATAGGGCTAAGGAAGATTTTCTCCCTTTTGCCCCCCCGGAACTGGGCGAACAATGCTTTGGTTTTCCTGAATGATACGGTCTTCTCTATTCTATGTAACAAGAGATGGATCTTTTCACATCCAGCAGCTGTAATTTCTCATTTTGCGA